>NC_091688.1:54248712-54551742 GCF_041296265.1 Equus caballus
TCTTTGAAAAGCTAAGAGACCATTCGCTCTCCACAGTGCTCTTACAGCCTCCCGGGAACCTGTCTTGCAAAGGCCTGTGAAACGCAGTTTCTTCCCAGCCCTGATCTCGCTGAAGTAGAACTTCTGCTCTGCCGTGTCCTACATTGCCCTACAGCTGCAAGGCACAAAGTCCTGCCTTGTTTCCTCAAGGAAAGACAGGCCCCAAAACATCTGGCCTCCTGCTCTTTGGGAAGCAATGAAAAAACTCGCTCTGCACAGCGCTCTTACAGCCTCCCGGGAACCTATCTGACAAAGCCCTGTGAAACGCAGTTTCTTCCCAGCACTAATCTCGTTGAAGTAGAACTTCTGCTCTGCTGTGTCCCCCATTGCCCTAGAGGTTCAAGTCAGAAACTCCTGCCTTGTTCCTCAAAGGGAGACAGGCTCCAAAGCGTCTGCCTGCCAGCTCTTTGGGAAGGTAAGAAACAACTCGCTCTCCACGGTACTCTTACTTACTACTAGGAGCATCTCTTACAAAGGCCTGTGAAAAGCAATTTCTTCCCAGCACTGACCTCGGTGAAGTAGAACTTCTGCTCTAGCATGTTCTGCATTGCAGTAGAGCTGCAAGGCAGAAAGTCATGACCCGGTTCCTCAAGGGGAGACAGGCCTCAAAGCGTCTCGCTTCCAGCTCTTTGGAAAGCTAAGAAACAACTGGCTCTCCACAGTGCTCTTACAGCCTCCCGGGAACCTATCTTACAAAGGCCTGTGAAACGCAGTTTCTTCCCAGCCCTGATCTCGCTGAGGTAGAACTCCTGATCTTGCATGTTCTGCATTGCAGTAGAGCTGCAAGGCACAAAGCCCTGCCTTGCTTCCTCAAGGAGAGACAGGCCCCTAAAGTGTCTGGCTTCCAGCTCTTTGGGAAGCTGAGAAACAACTCGCTCTCCACAGTGCTCTTACTTCCTGCTGGGAACATCTCTTACAAAGGTCTGTGAAATGCAGTTTCTTCCCAGCCCTGATATTGCTGAAGTAGAACTTCTGCTCTGCCGTGTCCTACTTTGCCCTAGAACTTCAAGGCACAAAGTCCTGCCTTGGTTCCTCAAGGGGAGACAGGCCCACACAGCGTCTGACTTCCAGCTCTTGGGAAGCTAAGAAACAACTCGCTCCACACAGTGCTCTTACAGCCTCCCGAGAACATCTCTTATACAGGCCTGTGAAATGTAGTTTCATCCCAGCCTTGATCTCGCAGAAGTAGAAGTTCTGTTCTGCTGTGTCCTACATTGAGGAAGAGCTGCAAGGTACAAAGTCCTGCCTTTGTTCCTCAAGGGGAGACTGGCCACAAAGCGTCTGGCTTCCTGGACTTTGGGAAGCTAATAAACAACTCGCTCTCCACTGTGCTGTTACACCCACCCGGGAACCTGTATAACAAACGCCTGTGAAACACAGTTTCTTCCCAGCCCTGATCTCGCTGAAGTAGAACTTCTGCTCTGCTTGTCCTACATTGCCCTACAGCTGCAAGGCACAAAGTCCTGCCTTGGTTCCTCAAGGGGAGACAGGTCCCAATTCATCTGGCTTCCAGCTCTTTGGGAAGCTAAGAAACAACTCGTTCTCCACAGTGTTCTTTCAGCCTCCCGTGGACATCTCTTATAAAGGCCTGTGTAACACAGTTTCTGCTCAGCCCTGATCAAGCTGAAGTAGAACTTCTTCTCTAGCATGTTCTGCATTGCAGTAGAGCTGCAAGGCACAAAGTCGTGCCTTGGTTCCTCACGGGGAGACAGGCCCCAATGCATCTGGCTTATAGCTCTTTTGGAAGCAAAGAAACAACTCGTTGTCCACAGTGCTCTTACAGCCTCCCGGGAATATCTCTTATAGAGGCCTATGAAGCGCAGTTTCTTCCCAGCCCTGATCTTGCTGAAGTAGAACTTCTGCTCTGCAGTGTCCTACATTGCCCTACAGCTGTAAGGCACAAAGTCCTGCCTTTGTTCCTCAACGGGAGACAGGCCCCAAGGCGTCTGGCTACCAGCTCTTTGGGAATCTAAGAAACATCTCACTCTCCACACTGCGCTTACTTCCTACAGGGATCATCTCTTACAAAGGCCTGTGAAACACAGTTTCTTCCCAGCCCTGATCTCGCTAAAGTAGAACTTCTGCTCAATCATGTTCTGTATTGCAGTAGAGCAGCAAGGCACAAAGTCCTGCCTTGGTTCCTCAAGGGAAGACAGGCCCCAAAGCGTCTGGCTTTGATCTCTTTGGAAAGCTAAGAGACCATTCGCTCTCCACAGTGCTCTTACAGCCTCCCGGGAACCTGTCTTGCAAAGGCCTGTGAAACGCAGTTTCTTCCCAGCCCTGATCTCGCTGAAGTAGAACTTCTGCTCTGCCGTGTCCTACATTGCCCTACAGCTGCAAGGCACAAAGTCCTGCCTTGTTTCCTCAAGGAAAGACAGGCCCCAAAGCATCTGGCCTCCTGCTCTTTGGGAAGCAATGAAAAAACTCGCTCTGCACAGCGCTCTTACAGCCTCCCGGGAACCTATCTGACAAAGCCCTGTGAAACGCAGTTTCTTCCCAGCACTAATCTCGTTGAAGTAGAACTTCTGCTCTGCTGTGTCCCCCATTGCCCTAGAGGTTCAAGTCAGAAACTCCTGCCTTGTTCCTCAAAGGGAGACAGGCTCCAAAGCGTCTGCCTGCCAGCTCTTTGTGAAGGTAAGAAACAACTCGCTCTCCACGGTACTCTTACTTACTACTAGGAGCATCTCTTACAAAGGCCTGTGAAAAGCAATTTCTTCCCAGCACTGACCTCGGTGAAGTAGAACTTCTGCTCTAGCATGTTCTGCATTGCAGTAGAGCTGCAAGGCAGAAAGTCCTGCCCTGCTTCCTCAAGGGGAGACAGGCCTCAAAGCGTCTCGCTTCCAGCTCTTTGGAAAGCTAAGAAACAACTGGCTCTCCACAGTGCTCTTACAGCCTCCCGGGAACCTATCTTACAAAGGCCTGTGAAACGCAGTTTCTTCCCAGCCCTGATCTCGCTGAAGTAGAATTTTTGCACTGCTGTGTACTACCTTGCCCTAGAGCTGCAAGGTACAAAGTCTTGCCGTTTTTGCTCAAGGGGAGACAGGCCCAAATGCGTCTGGCTTCCAGCTTTTTGGGAAGATAAGAAACAACTCGCTCTCCACAGTGCTCTTAATTCCCACTGGGAACATCTCTTACAAAGGCCTGTGAAACGCTGTTTCTTCCCAGCCCTTGTCTCACTGAATTAGAACATCTGCTCTAGCATGTTCTGCATTGCAGTAGAGCTGCAAGGCACAAAGTCCTGCCTTGGTTCCTCAAGTGGAGAAAGGCCACAAAGCGTCTGGCTTCCAGCTCTTTGGGAAGCTAAGGAACAACTCGCTCTCCACAGTGCTCTTACAGCCTCCCAGGAACATCTCTTATAAAGGCCTGTAAAACGCAGTTTCATTCCAGCCCTGATCTCGCTGAAGTAGAAATTCTGCTCTGCTGTGTCCTACCTTGCCCTAGAGCTGCAAGGCATAAAGTCCCGCCTTGTTACCTAAAGGGGAGACTGGCCACAAACCGTCTGGCTTCGAGCTCTTTGGAAAGCTAAGAAAGAACACACTGTCCACAGTGCTCTTACAGCCTCCCGGGAACCTATCTTACAAATGCATGTGAAACGCAGTTTCTTCCCAGGCATGATCTCGCTGTATTAGAACTTCTGCTCTGCTGTGTCCTACATTGTACTACAGCTGCAAGGTCCAATGTCCTGCCTTGTTTCCTCAAGGGAAGACAGGCCCCAAATCTCTGGCCTCCAGCTCTTTGGGAAGCTATGAAAAAACTCGCTCTCCATAGTGCTCTTACAGCCTCCCGGGAACCTATCTGACAAAGGCCTTTGAAACGCAGATCCTTCCCAGCCCTGATCTCGCTGAAGTAGAACTTCTGCTCAAGCATGTTCTGCATTGCAGTTGAGCAGCAAGGCACAAAGATCTGCCTTTTTTCCTCAAGGGAAGACAGTCCCCAAAGCGTCTGGATTCCAGGTTTTTGGGAAGCTAAGACACAACTCTTTCTCCACAGTGCTCCTAATTCCTACTGGGAATATCTCTTAAAAAAACCTGTGAACGCAGTTTCTTCCCAGCCCTGATCTCGCTGAAGTAGAACTCCTGATCTTGCATGTTCTGCATTGCAGTAGAGCTGCAAGGCACAAAGCCCTGCCTTGCTTCCTCAGGGAGAGACAGGCCCCCAAAGTGTCTGGCTTCCAGCTCTTTGGGAAGCTAAGAAACAACTCGCTCTCCACAGTGCTCTTACTTCCTGCTGGGAACATCTCTTACAAAGGTCTGTGAAATGCAGTTTCTTCCCAGCCCTGATCTTGCTGAAGTAGAACTTCTGCTCTGCCAGGTGATGCATTGCCCTAGAGCTGCAAGGCACAAAGTCCTGCCTTGGTTCCTCAAGGGGAGACTGGCCCCAAAGCATCTGGCCTCCAGTCCATTGGGAACCTACAAAAAAACTCGCTCTCCAGAGTGCTCTTACAGCCTCCCGTAACCTCTCTGACAAAGCCCTGTGAAACGCAGTTTCTTCCCAGCCCTGATCTCGCTGAAGTAGAACTTCTGCTCTAACATGCTCTGCATTGCAGTAGAGCTGCAAGGCACAAAGTCCTACCCTGCTTCCTCAAGGGGAGACAGGCCCCAATGCTTCTGGCTCCAGCTCTTTGGGCAGCTAAGAAACAACTCGCTCTCCACAGTGCTCTTACAGCCTACAGGGAACATGTCTTACAAAGGCCTGTGAAACGCAGTTTCTTCTCAGCCCTGATCTCGCTGAAGTAGAAGTTCTTCTCTAGCATGTTCTGCATTGCAGTAGAGCTGCAAGGCACAAAGATCTGCCTTGGTTCCTCAAGGGGAGACAGGCCCCAATGCCTCTGGTTTCCAGCTCTTTGGGAAGCTAAGAAACAACTAGCTCTCTGGAGTGCTCTTTCAGACTCCCGCAAACATCTCTTACAAAGGCCTGTGAAACTCAGTTTCCTCAGAGCCCTGATCTCGCTGATGTAGAACTTCTGCTCGGCTGTGTCCAACATTGCCCTAGAGCAGCAAGGCATAAAGTCCTGCCTTGTTTCCTTAAGGTCAGACTGGCCCAAAAGTGTCTAGCTTCCAGCTCTTTGGAAACGTAAGAAACAACACGCTCTGCACTGTGCTCTTACAGCTTCCCGAGAAACTATCATACATAGGCCTGTGAAACGCAGTTTCTTCCCAGCCCTGATCACACTGATGTAGAACTTCTGCTCTGCCATGTCCTACATTGCCCTACAGCTGCAAGGCACAAAGTCCTGCCTTGTTTCCTCAAGGAAAGACAGGCCCCAAAGCATCTGGCCTCCTGCTCTTTGGGAAGCAATGAAAAAACTCGCTCTGCACAGCGCTCTTACAGCCTCCCGGGAACCTATCTGACAAAGCCCTGTGAAACGCAGTTTCTTCCCAGCACTAATCTCGTTGAAGTAGAACTTCGGCTCTGCTGTGTCCCCCATTGCCCTAGAGGTTCAAGTCAGAAACTCCTGCCTTGTTCCTCAAAGGGAGACAGGCTCCAAAGCGTCTGCCTGCCAGCTCTTTGGGAAGGTAAGAAACAACTCGCTCTCCACGGTACTCTTACTTACTACTAGGAGCATCTCTTACAAAGGCCTGTGAAAAGCAATTTCTTCCCAGCACTGACCTCGGTGAAGTAGAACTTCTGCTCTAGCATGTTCTGCGTTGCAGTAGAGCTGCAAGGCAGAAAGTCCTGCCCTGCTTCCTCAAGGGGAGACAGGCCTCAAAGCGTCTCGCTTCCAGCTCTTTGGAAAGCTAAGAAACAACTGGCTCTCCACAGTGCTCTTACAGCCTCCCGGGAACCTATCTTACAAAGGCCTGTGAAACGCAGTTTCTTCCCAGCCCTGATCTCGCTGAAGTAGAATTTTTGCACTGCTGTGTACTACCTTGCCCTAGAGCTGCAAGGTACAAAGTCTTGCCGTTTTTGCTCAAGGGGAGACAGGCCCAAATGCGTCTGGCTTCCAGCTTTTTGGGAAGATAAGAAACAACTCGCTCTCCACAGTGCTCTTAATTCCCACTGGGAACATCTCTTACAAAGGCCTGTGAAACGCTGTTTCTTCCCAGCCCTTGTCTCACTGAATTAGAACATCTGCTCTAGCATGTTCTGCATTGCAGTAGAGCTGCAAGGCACAAAGTCCTGCCTTGGTTCCTCAAGTGGAGAAAGGCCACAAAGCGTCTGGCTTCCAGCTCTTTGGGAAGCTAAGGAACAACTCGCTCTCCACAGTGCTCTTACAGCCTCCCAGGAACATCTCTTATAAAGGCCTGTAAAACGCAGTTTCATTCCAGCCCTGATCTCGCTGAAGTAGAAATTCTGCTCTGCTGTGTCCTACCTTGCCCTAGAGCTGCAAGGCATAAAGTCCTGCCTTGTTACCTAAAGGGGAGACTGGCCACAAACCGTCTGGCTTCGAGCTCTTTGGAAAGCTAAGAAAGAACACACTGTCCACAGTGCTCTTACAGCCTCCCGGGAACCTATCTTACAAATGCATGTGAAACGCAGTTTCTTCCCAGGCATGATCTCGCTGTATTAGAACTTCTGCTCTGCTGTGTCCTACATTGTACTACAGCTGCAAGGTCCAATGTCCTGCCTTGTTTCCTCAAGGGAAGACAGGCCCCAAATCTCTGGCCTCCAGCTCTTTGGGAAGCTATGAAAAAACTCGCTCTCCATAGTGCTCTTACAGCCTCCCGGGAACCTATCTGACAAAGGCCTTTGAAACGCAGATCCTTCCCAGCCCTGATCTCGCTGAAGTAGAACTTCTGCTCAAGCATGTTCTGCATTGCAGTTGAGCAGCAAGGCACAAACATCTGCCTTTTTTCCTCAAGGGAAGACAGTCCCCAAAGCGTCTGGATTCCAGGTTTTTGGGAAGCTAAGACACAACTCTTTCTCCACAGTGCTCCGAATTCCTACTGGGAATATCTCTTAAAAAAACCTGTGAACGCAGTTTCTTCCCAGCCCTGATCTCGCTGAAGTAGAACTCCTGATCTTGCATGTTCTGCATTGCAGTAGAGCTGCAAGGCACAAAGCCCTGCCTTGCTTCCTCAGGGAGAGACAGGCCCCCAAAGTGTCTGGCTTCCAGCTCTTTGGGAAGCTAAGAAACAACTCGCTCTCCACAGTGCTCTTACTTCCTGCTGGGAACATCTCTTACAAAGGTCTGTGAAATGCAGTTTCTTCCCAGCCCTGATCTTGCTGAAGTAGAACTTCTGCTCTGCCAGGTGATGCATTGCCCTAGAGCTGCAAGGCACAAAGTCCTGCCTTGGTTCCTCAAGGGGAGACTGGCCCCAAAGCATCTGGCCTCCAGTCCATTGGGAACCTACAAAAAAACTCGCTCTCCAGAGTGCTCTTACAGCCTCCCGTAACCTCTCTGACAAAGCCCTGTGAAACGCAGTTTCTTCCCAGCCCTGATCTCGCTGAAGTAGAACTTCTGCTCTAACATGCTCTGCATTGCAGTAGAGCTGCAAGGCACAAAGTCCTACCCTGCTTCCTCAAGGGGAGACAGGCCCCAATGCTTCTGGCTCCAGCTCTTTGGGCAGCTAAGAAACAACTCGCTCTCCACAGTGCTCTTACAGCCTACAGGGAACATGTCTTACAAAGGCCTGTGAAACGCAGTTTCTTCTCAGCCCTGATCTCGCTGAAGTAGAAGTTCTTCTCTAGCATGTTCTGCATTGCAGTAGAGCTGCAAGGCACAAAGACCTGCCTTGGTTCCTCAAGGGGAGACAGGCCCCAATGCCTCTGGTTTCCAGCTCTTTGGGAAGCTAAGAAACAACTAGCTCTCTGGAGTGCTCTTTCAGACTCCCGCAAACATCTCTTACAAAGGCCTGTGAAACTCAGTTTCCTCAGAGCCCTGATCTCGCTGATGTAGAACTTCTGCTCGGCTGTGTCCAACATTGCCCTAGAGCAGCAAGGCATAAAGTCCTGCCTTGTTTCCTTAAGGTCAGACTGGCCCAAAAGTGTCTAGCTTCCAGCTCTTTGGAAACGTAAGAAACAACACGCTCTGCACTGTGCTCTTACAGCTTCCCGAGAAACTATCATACATAGGCCTGTGAAACGCAGTTTCTTCCCAGCCCTGATCACACTGATGTAGAACTTCTGCTCTGCCATGTCCTACATTGCCCTACAGCTGCAAGGCACAAAGTCCTGCCTTGTTTCCTCAAGGAAAGACAGGCCCCAAAGCATCTGGCCTCCTGCTCTTTGGGAAGCAATGAAAAAACTCGCTCTGCACAGCGCTCTTACAGCCTCCCGGGAACCTATCTGACAAAGCCCTGTGAAACGCAGTTTCTTCCCAGCACTAATCTCGTTGAAGTAGAACTTCGGCTCTGCTGTGTCCCCCATTGCCCTAGAGGTTCAAGTCAGAAACTCCTGCCTTGTTCCTCAAAGGGAGACAGGCTCCAAAGCGTCTGCCTGCCAGCTCTTTGGGAAGGTAAGAAACAACTCGCTCTCCACGGTACTCTTACTTACTACTAGGAGCATCTCTTACAAAGGCCTGTGAAAAGCAATTTCTTCCCAGCACTGACCTCGGTGAAGTAGAACTTCTGCTCTAGCATGTTCTGCGTTGCAGTAGAGCTGCAAGGCAGAAAGTCCTGCCCTGCTTCCTCAAGGGGAGACAGGCCTCAAAGCGTCTCGCTTCCAGCTCTTTGGAAAGCTAAGAAACAACTGGCTCTCCACAGTGCTCTTACAGCCTCCCGGGAACCTATCTTACAAAGGCCTGTGAAACGCAGTTTCTTCCCAGCCCTGATCTCGCTGAAGTAGAATTTTTGCACTGCTGTGTACTACCTTGCCCTAGAGCTGCAAGGTACAAAGTCTTGCCGTTTTTGCTCAAGGGGAGACAGGCCCAAATGCGTCTGGCTTCCAGCTTTTTGGGAAGATAAGAAACAACTCGCTCTCCACAGTGCTCTTAATTCCCACTGGGAACATCTCTTACAAAGGCCTGTGAAACGCTGTTTCTTCCCAGCCCTTGTCTCACTGAATTAGAACATCTGCTCTAGCATGTTCTGCATTGCAGTAGAGCTGCAAGGCACAAAGTCCTGCCTTGGTTCCTCAAGTGGAGAAAGGCCACAAAGCGTCTGGCTTCCAGCTCTTTGGGAAGCTAAGGAACAACTCGCTCTCCACAGTGCTCTTACAGCCTCCCAGGAACATCTCTTATAAAGGCCTGTAAAACGCAGTTTCATTCCAGCCCTGATCTCGCTGAAGTAGAAATTCTGCTCTGCTGTGTCCTACCTTGCCCTAGAGCTGCAAGGCATAAAGTCCCGCCTTGTTACCTAAAGGGGAGACTGGCCACAAACCGTCTGGCTTCGAGCTCTTTGGAAAGCTAAGAAAGAACACACTGTCCACAGTGCTCTTACAGCCTCCCGGGAACCTATCTTACAAATGCATGTGAAACGCAGTTTCTTCCCAGGCATGATCTCGCTGTATTAGAACTTCTGCTCTGCTGTGTCCTACATTGTACTACAGCTGCAAGGTCCAATGTCCTGCCTTGTTTCCTCAAGGGAAGACAGGCCCCAAATCTCTGGCCTCCAGCTCTTTGGGAAGCTATGAAAAAACTCGCTCTCCATAGTGCTCTTACAGCCTCCCGGGAACCTATCTGACAAAGGCCTTTGAAACGCAGATCCTTCCCAGCCCTGATCTCGCTGAAGTAGAACTTCTGCTCAAGCATGTTCTGCATTGCAGTTGAGCAGCAAGGCACAAACATCTGCCTTTTTTCCTCAAGGGAAGACAGTCCCCAAAGCGTCTGGATTCCAGGTTTTTGGGAAGCTAAGACACAACTCTTTCTCCACAGTGCTCCGAATTCCTACTGGGAATATCTCTTAAAAAAACCTGTGAACGCAGTTTCTTCCCAGCCCTGATCTCGCTGAAGTAGAACTCCTGATCTTGCATGTTCTGCATTGCAGTAGAGCTGCAAGGCACAAAGCCCTGCCTTGCTTCCTCAGGGAGAGACAGGCCCCCAAAGTGTCTGGCTTCCAGCTCTTTGGGAAGCTAAGAAACAACTCGCTCTCCACAGTGCTCTTACTTCCTGCTGGGAACATCTCTTACAAAGGTCTGTGAAATGCAGTTTCTTCCCAGCCCTGATCTTGCTGAAGTAGAACTTCTGCTCTGCCAGGTGATGCATTGCCCTAGAGCTGCAAGGCACAAAGTCCTGCCTTGGTTCCTCAAGGGGAGACTGGCCCCAAAGCATCTGGCCTCCAGTCCATTGGGAACCTACAAAAAAACTCGCTCTCCAGAGTGCTCTTACAGCCTCCCGTAACCTCTCTGACAAAGCCCTGTGAAACGCAGTTTCTTCCCAGCCCTGATCTCGCTGAAGTAGAACTTCTGCTCTAACATGCTCTGCATTGCAGTAGAGCTGCAAGGCACAAAGTCCTACCCTGCTTCCTCAAGGGGAGACAGGCCCCAATGCTTCTGGCTCCAGCTCTTTGGGCAGCTAAGAAACAACTCGCTCTCCACAGTGCTCTTACAGCCTACAGGGAACATGTCTTACAAAGGCCTGTGAAACGCAGTTTCTTCTCAGCCCTGATCTCGCTGAAGTAGAAGTTCTTCTCTAGCATGTTCTGCATTGCAGTAGAGCTGCAAGGCACAAAGACCTGCCTTGGTTCCTCAAGGGGAGACAGGCCCCAATGCCTCTGGTTTCCAGCTCTTTGGGAAGCTAAGAAACAACTAGCTCTCTGGAGTGCTCTTTCAGACTCCCGCAAACATCTCTTACAAAGGCCTGTGAAACTCAGTTTCCTCAGAGCCCTGATCTCGCTGATGTAGAACTTCTGCTCGGCTGTGTCCAACATTGCCCTAGAGCAGCAAGGCATAAAGTCCTGCCTTGTTTCCTTAAGGTCAGACTGGCCCAAAAGTGTCTAGCTTCCAGCTCTTTGGAAACGTAAGAAACAACACGCTCTGCACTGTGCTCTTACAGCTTCCCGAGAAACTATCATACATAGGCCTGTGAAACGCAGTTTCTTCCCAGCCCTGATCACACTGATGTAGAACTTCTGCTCTGCCATGTCCTACATTGCCCTACAGCTGCAAGGCACAAAGTCCTGCCTTGTTTCCTCAAGGAAAGACAGGCCCCAAAGCATCTGGCCTCCTGCTCTTTGGGAAGCAATGAAAAAACTCGCTCTGCACAGCGCTCTTACAGCCTCCCGGGAACCTATCTGACAAAGCCCTGTGAAACGCAGTTTCTTCCCAGCACTAATCTCGTTGAAGTAGAACTTCGGCTCTGCTGTGTCCCCCATTGCCCTAGAGGTTCAAGTCAGAAACTCCTGCCTTGTTCCTCAAAGGGAGACAGGCTCCAAAGCGTCTGCCTGCCAGCTCTTTGGGAAGGTAAGAAACAACTCGCTCTCCACGGTACTCTTACTTACTACTAGGAGCATCTCTTACAAAGGCCTGTGAAAAGCAATTTCTTCCCAGCACTGACCTCGGTGAAGTAGAACTTCTGCTCTAGCATGTTCTGCATTGCAGTAGAGCTGCAAGGCAGAAAGTCCTGCCCTGCTTGCTCAAGGGGAGACAGGCCTCAAAGCGTCTCGCTTCCAGCTCTTTGGAAAGCTAAGAAACAACTGGCTCTCCACAGTGCTCTTACAGCCTCCCGGGAACCTATCTTACAAAGGCCTGTGAAACGCAGTTTCTTCCCAGCCCTGATCTCGCTGAAGTAGAATTTTTGCACTGCTGTGTACTACCTTGCCCTAGAGCTGCAAGGTACAAAGTCTTGCCGTTTTTGCTCAAGGGGAGACAGGCCCAAATGCGTCTGGCTTCCAGCTTTTTGGGAAGATAAGAAACAACTCGCTCTCCACAGTGCTCTTAATTCCCACTGGGAACATCTCTTACAAAGGCCTGTGAAACGCTGTTTCTTCCCAGCCCTTGTCTCACTGAATTAGAACATCTGCTCTAGCATGTTCTGCATTGCAGTAGAGCTGCAAGGCACAAAGTCCTGCCTTGGTTCCTCAAGTGGAGAAAGGCCACAAAGCGTCTGGCTTCCAGCTCTTTGGGAAGCTAAGGAACAACTCGCTCTCCACAGTGCTCTTACAGCCTCCCAGGAACATCTCTTATAAAGGCCTGTAAAACGCAGTTTCATTCCAGCCCTGATCTCGCTGAAGTAGAAATTCTGCTCTGCTGTGTCCTACCTTGCCCTAGAGCTGCAAGGCATAAAGTCCCGCCTTGTTACCTAAAGGGGAGACTGGCCACAAACCGTCTGGCTTCGAGCTCTTTGGAAAGCTAAGAAAGAACACACTGTCCACAGTGCTCTTACAGCCTCCCGGGAACCTATCTTACAAATGCATGTGAAACGCAGTTTCTTCCCAGGCATGATCTCGCTGTATTAGAACTTCTGCTCTGCTGTGTCCTACATTGTACTACAGCTGCAAGGTCCAATGTCCTGCCTTGTTTCCTCAAGGGAAGACAGGCCCCAAATCTCTGGCCTCCAGCTCTTTGGGAAGCTATGAAAAAACTCGCTCTCCATAGTGCTCTTACAGCCTCCCGGGAACCTATCTGACAAAGGCCTTTGAAACGCAGATCCTTCCCAGCCCTGATCTCGCTGAAGTAGAACTTCTGCTCAAGCATGTTCTGCATTGCAGTTGAGCAGCAAGGCACAAACATCTGCCTTTTTTCCTCAAGGGAAGACAGTCCCCAAAGCGTCTGGATTCCAGGTTTTTGGGAAGCTAAGACACAACTCTTTCTCCACAGTGCTCCGAATTCCTACTGGGAATATCTCTTAAAAAAACCTGTGAACGCAGTTTCTTCCCAGCCCTGATCTCGCTGAAGTAGAACTCCTGATCTTGCATGTTCTGCATTGCAGTAGAGCTGCAAGGCACAAAGCCCTGCCTTGCTTCCTCAGGGAGAGACAGGCCCCCAAAGTGTCTGGCTTCCAGCTCTTTGGGAAGCTAAGAAACAACTCGCTCTCCACAGTGCTCTTACTTCCTGCTGGGAACATCTCTTACAAAGGTCTGTGAAATGCAGTTTCTTCCCAGCCCTGATCTTGCTGAAGTAGAACTTCTGCTCTGCCAGGTGATGCATTGCCCTAGAGCTGCAAGGCACAAAGTCCTGCCTTGGTTCCTCAAGGGGAGACTGGCCCCAAAGCATCTGGCCTCCAGTCCATTGGGAACCTACAAAAAAACTCGCTCTCCAGAGTGCTCTTACAGCCTCCCGTAACCTCTCTGACAAAGCCCTGTGAAACGCAGTTTCTTCCCAGCCCTGATCTCGCTGAAGTAGAACTTCTGCTCTAACATGCTCTGCATTGCAGTAGAGCTGCAAGGCACAAAGTCCTACCCTGCTTCCTCAAGGGGAGACAGGCCCCAATGCTTCTGGCTCCAGCTCTTTGGGCAGCTAAGAAACAACTCGCTCTCCACAGTGCTCTTACAGCCTACAGGGAACATGTCTTACAAAGGCCTGTGAAACGCAGTTTCTTCTCAGCCCTGATCTCGCTGAAGTAGAAGTTCTTCTCTAGCATGTTCTGCATTGCAGTAGAGCTGCAAGGCACAAAGACCTGCCTTGGTTCCTCAAGGGGAGACAGGCCCCAATGCCTCTGGTTTCCAGCTCTTTGGGAAGCTAAGAAACAACTAGCTCTCTGGAGTGCTCTTTCAGACTCCCGCAAACATCTCTTACAAAGGCCTGTGAAACTCAGTTTCCTCAGAGCCCTGATCTCGCTGATGTAGAACTTCTGCTCGGCTGTGTCCAACATTGCCCTAGAGCAGCAAGGCATAAAGTCCTGCCTTGTTTCCTTAAGGTCAGACTGGCCCAAAAGTGTCTAGCTTCCAGCTCTTTGGAAACGTAAGAAACAACACGCTCTGCACTGTGCTCTTACAGCTTCCCGAGAAACTATCATACATAGGCCTGTGAAACGCAGTTTCTTCCCAGCCCTGATCACACTGATGTAGAACTTCTGCTCTGCCATGTCCTACATTGCCCTACAGCTGCAAGGCACAAAGTCCTGCCTTGTTTCCTCAAGGAAAGACAGGCCCCAAAGCATCTGGCCTCCTGCTCTTTGGGAAGCAATGAAAAGACTCGCTCTGCGCAGCGCTCTTACAGCCTCCCGGGAACCTATCTGACAAAGCCCTGTGAAACGCAGTTTCTTCCCAGCACTAATCTCGTTGAAGTAGAACTTCTGCTCTGCTGTGTCCCCCATTGCCCTAGAGGTTCAAGTCAGAAACTCCTGCCTTGTTCCTCAAAGGGAGACAGGCTCCAAAGCGTCTGCCTGCCAGCTCTTTGGGAAGGTAAGAAACAACTCGCTCTCCACGGTACTCTTACTTACTACTAGGAGCATCTCTTACAAAGGCCTGTGAAAAGCAATTTCTTCCCAGCACTGACCTCGGTGAAGTAGAACTTCTGCTCTAGCATGTTCTGCGTTGCAGTAGAGCTGCAAGGCAGAAAGTCCTGCCCTGCTTCCTCAAGGGGAGACAGGCCTCAAAGCGTCTCGCTTCCAGCTCTTTGGAAAGCTAAGAAACAACTGGCTCTCCACAGTGCTCTTACAGCCTCCCGGGAACCTATCTTACAAAGGCCTGTGAAACGCAGTTTCTTCCCAGCCCTGATCTCGCTGAAGTAGAATTTTTGCACTGCTGTGTACTACCTTGCCCTAGAGCTGCAAGGTACAAAGTCTTGCCGTTTTTGCTCAAGGGGAGACAGGCCCAAATGCGTCTGGCTTCCAGCTTTTTGGGAAGATAAGAAACAACTCGCTCTCCACAGTGCTCTTAATTCCTACTGGGAACATCTCTTACAAAGGCCTGTGAAACGCTGTTTCTTCCCAGCCCTTGTCTCACTGAATTAGAACATCTGCTCTAGCATGTTCTGCATTGCAGTAGAGCTGCAAGGCACAAAGTCCTGCCTTGGTTCCTCAAGTGGAGAAAGGCCACAAAGCGTCTGGCTTCCAGCTCTTTGGGAAGCTAAGGAACAACTCGCTCTCCACAGTGCTCTTACAGCCTCCCAGGAACATCTCTTATAAAGGCCTGTAAAACGCAGTTTCATTCCAGCCCTGATCTCGCTGAAGTAGAAATTCTGCTCTGCTGTGTCCTACCTTGCCCTAGAGCTGCAAGGCATAAAGTCCCGCCTTGTTACCTAAAGGGGAGACTGGCCACAAACCGTCTGGCTTCGAGCTCTTTGGAAAGCTAAGAAAGAACACACTGTCCACAGTGCTCTTACAGCCTCCCGGGAACCTATCTTACAAATGCATGTGAAACGCAGTTTCTTCCCAGGCATGATCTCGCTGTATTAGAACTTCTGCTCTGCTGTGTCCTACATTGTACTACAGCTGCAAGGTCCAATGTCCTGCCTTGTTTCCTCAAGGGAAGACAGGCCCCAAATCTCTGGCCTCCAGCTCTTTGGGAAGCTATGAAAAAACTCGCTCTCCATAGTGCTCTTACAGCCTCCCGGGAACCTATCTGACAAAGGCCTTTGAAACGCAGATCCTTCCCAGCCCTGATCTCGCTGAAGTAGAACTTCTGCTCAAGCATGTTCTGCATTGCAGTTGAGCAGCAAGGCACAAAGATCTGCCTTTTTTCCTCAAGGGAAGACAGTCCCCAAAGCGTCTGGATTCCAGGTTTTTGGGAAGCTAAGACACAACTCTTTCTCCACAGTGCTCCTAATTCCTACTGGGAATATCTCTTAAAAAAACCTGTGAACGCAGTTTCTTCCCAGCCCTGATCTCGCTGAAGTAGAACTCCTGATCTTGCATGTTCTGCATTGCAGTAGAGCTGCAAGGCACAAAGCCCTGCCTTGCTTCCTCAGGGAGAGACAGGCCCCCAAAGTGTCTGGCTTCCAGCTCTTTGGGAAGCTAAGAAACAACTCGCTCTCCACAGTGCTCTTACTTCCTGCTGGGAACATCTCTTACAAAGGTCTGTGAAATGCAGTTTCTTCCCAGCCCTGATCTTGCTGAAGTAGAACTTCTGCTCTGCCAGGTGATGCATTGCCCTAGAGCTGCAAGGCACAAAGTCCTGCCTTGGTTCCTCAAGGGGAGACTGGCCCCAAAGCATCTGGCCTCCAGTCCATTGGGAACCTACAAAAAAACTCGCTCTCCAGAGTGCTCTTACAGCCTCCCGTAACCTCTCTGACAAAGCCCTGTGAAACGCAGTTTCTTCCCAGCCCTGATCTCGCTGAAGTAGAACTTCTGCTCTAACATGCTCTGCATTGCAGTAGAGCTGCAAGGCACAAAGTCCTACCCTGCTTCCTCAAGGGGAGACAGGCCCCAATGCTTCTGGCTCCAGCTCTTTGGGCAGCTAAGAAACAACTCGCTCTCCACAGTGCTCTTACAGCCTACAGGGAACATGTCTTACAAAGGCCTGTGAAACGCAGTTTCTTCTCAGCCCTGATCTCGCTGAAGTAGAAGTTCTTCTCTAGCATGTTCTGCATTGCAGTAGAGCTGCAAGGCACAAAGACCTGCCTTGGTTCCTCAAGGGGAGACAGGCCCCAATGCCTCTGGTTTCCAGCTCTTTGGGAAGCTAAGAAACAACTAGCTCTCTGGAGTGCTCTTTCAGACTCCCGCAAACATCTCTTACAAAGGCCTGTGAAACTCAGTTTCCTCAGAGCCCTGATCTCGCTGATGTAGAACTTCTGCTCGGCTGTGTCCAACATTGCCCTAGAGCAGCAAGGCGTAAAGTCCTGCCTTGTTTCCTTAAGGTCAGACTGGCCCAAAAGTGTCTAGCTTCCAGCTCTTTGGAAACGTAAGAAACAACACGCTCTGCACTGTGCTCTTACAGCTTCCCGAGAAACTATCATACATAGGCCTGTGAAACGCAGTTTCTTCCCAGCCCTGATCACACTGATGTAGAACTTCTGCTCTGCCATGTCCTACATTGCCCTACAGCTGCAAGGCACAAAGTCCTGCCTTGTTTCCTCAAGGAAAGACAGGCCCCAAAGCATCTGGCCTCCTGCTCTTTGGGAAGCAATGAAAAAACTCGCTCTGCACAGCGCTCTTACAGCCTCCCGGGAACCTATCTGACAAAGCCCTGTGAAACGCAGTTTCTTCCCAGCACTAATCTCATTGAAGTAGAACTTCTGCTCTGCTGTGTCCCCCATTGCCCTAGAGGTTCAAGTCAGAAACTCCTGCCTTGTTCCTCAAAGGGAGACAGGCTCCAAAGCGTCTGCCTGCCAGCTCTTTGGGAAGGTAAGAAACAACTCGCTCTCCACGGTACTCTTACTTACTACTAGGAGCATCTCTTACAAAGGCCTGTGAAAAGCAATTTCTTCCCAGCACTGACCTCGGTGAAGTAGAACTTCTGCTCTAGCATGTTCTGCGTTGCAGTAGAGCTGCAAGGCAGAAAGTCCTGCCCTGCTTCCTCAAGGGGAGACAGGCCTCAAAGCGTCTCGCTTCCAGCTCTTTGGAAAGCTAAGAAACAACTGGCTCTCCACAGTGCTCTTACAGCCTCCCGGGAACCTATCTTACAAAGGCCTGTGAAACGCAGTTTCTTCCCAGCCCTGATCTCGCTGAAGTAGAATTTTTGCACTGCTGTGTACTACCTTGCCCTAGAGCTGCAAGGTACAAAGTCTTGCCGTTTTTGCTCAAGGGGAGACAGGCCCAAATGCGTCTGGCTTCCAGCTTTTTGGGAAGATAAGAAACAACTCGCTCTCCACAGTGCTCTTAATTCCCACTGGGAACATCTCTTACAAAGGCCTGTGAAACGCTGTTTCTTCCCAGCCCTTGTCTCACTGAATTAGAACATCTGCTCTAGCATGTTCTGCATTGCAGTAGAGCTGCAAGGCACAAAGTCCTGCCTTGGTTCCTCAAGTGGAGAAAGGCCACAAAGCGTCTGGCTTCCAGCTCTTTGGGAAGCTAAGGAACAACTCGCTCTCCACAGTGCTCTTACAGCCTCCCAGGAACATCTCTTATAAAGGCCTGTAAAACGCAGTTTCATTCCAGCCCTGATCTCGCTGAAGTAGAAATTCTGCTCTGCTGTGTCCTACCTTGCCCTAGAGCTGCAAGGCATAAAGTCCTGCCTTGTTACCTAAAGGGGAGACTGGCCACAAACCGTCTGGCTTCGAGCTCTTTGGAAAGCTAAGAAAGAACACACTGTCCACAGTGCTCTTACAGCCTCCCGGGAACCTATCTTACAAATGCATGTGAAACGCAGTTTCTTCCCAGGCATGATCTCGCTGTATTAGAACTTCTGCTCTGCTGTGTCCTACATTGTACTACAGCTGCAAGGTCCAATGTCCTGCCTTGTTTCCTCAAGGGAAGACAGGCCCCAAATCTCTGGCCTCCAGCTCTTTGGGAAGCTATGAAAAAACTCGCTCTCCATAGTGCTCTTACAGCCTCCCGGGAACCTATCTGACAAAGGCCTTTGAAACGCAGATCCTTCCCAGCCCTGATCTCGCTGAAGTAGAACTTCTGCTCAAGCATGTTCTGCATTGCAGTTGAGCAGCAAGGCACAAAGATCTGCCTTTTTTCCTCAAGGGAAGACAGTCCCCAAAGCGTCTGGATTCCAGGTTTTTGGGAAGCTAAGACACAACTCTTTCTCCACAGTGCTCCGAATTCCTACTGGGAATATCTCTTAAAAAAACCTGTGAACGCAGTTTCTTCCCAGCCCTGATCTCGCTGAAGTAGAACTCCTGATCTTGCATGTTCTGCATTGCAGTAGAGCTGCAAGGCACAAAGCCCTGCCTTGCTTCCTCAAGGAGAGACAGGCCCCCAAAGTGTCTGGCTTCCAGCTCTTTGGGAAGCTAAGAAACAACTCGCTCTCCACAGTGCTCTTACTTCCTGCTGGGAACATCTCTTACAAAGGTCTGTGAAATGCAGTTTCTTCCCAGCCCTGATCTTGCTGAAGTAGAACTTCTGCTCTGCCAGGTGATGCATTGCCCTAGAGCTGCAAGGCACAAAGTCCTGCCTTGGTTCCTCAAGGGGAGACTGGCCCCAAAGCATCTGGCCTCCAGTCCATTGGGAACCTACAAAAAAACTCGCTCTCCAGAGTGCTCTTACAGCCTCCCGTAACCTCTCTGACAAAGCCCTGTGAAACGCAGTTTCTTCCCAGCCCTGATCTCGCTGAAGTAGAACTTCTGCTCTAACATGCTCTGCATTGCAGTAGAGCTGCAAGGCACAAAGTCCTACCCTGCTTCCTCAAGGGGAGACAGGCCCCAATGCTTCTGGCTCCAGCTCTTTGGGCAGCTAAGAAACAACTCGCTCTCCACAGTGCTCTTACAGCCTACAGGGAACATGTCTTACAAAGGCCTGTGAAACGCAGTTTCTTCTCAGCCCTGATCTCGCTGAAGTAGAAGTTCTTCTCTAGCATGTTCTGCATTGCAGTAGAGCTGCAAGGCACAAAGACCTGCCTTGGTTCCTCAAGGGGAGACAGGCCCCAATGCCTCTGGTTTCCAGCTCTTTGGGAAGCTAAGAAACAACTAGCTCTCTGGAGTGCTCTTTCAGACTCCCGCAAACATCTCTTACAAAGGCCTGTGAAACTCAGTTTCCTCAGAGCCCTGATCTCGCTGATGTAGAACTTCTGCTCGGCTGTGTCCAACATTGCCCTAGAGCAGCAAGGCATAAAGTCCTGCCTTGTTTCCTTAAGGTCAGACTGGCCCAAAAGTGTCTAGCTTCCAGCTCTTTGGAAACGTAAGAAACAACACGCTCTGCACTGTGCTCTTACAGCTTCCCGAGAAACTATCATACATAGGCCTGTGAAACGCAGTTTCTTCCCAGCCCTGATCACACTGATGTAGAACTTCTGCTCTGCCATGTCCTACATTGCCCTACAGCTGCAAGGCACAAAGTCCTGCCTTGTTTCCTCAAGGAAAGACAGGCCCCAAAGCATCTGGCCTCCTGCTCTTTGGGAAGCAATGAAAAAACTCGCTCTGCACAGCGCTCTTACAGCCTCCCGGGAACCTATCTGACAAAGCCCTGTGAAACGCAGTTTCTTCCCAGCACTAATCTCGTTGAAGTAGAACTTCGGCTCTGCTGTGTCCCCCATTGCCCTAGAGGTTCAAGTCAGAAACTCCTGCCTTGTTCCTCAAAGGGAGACAGGCTCCAAAGCGTCTGCCTGCCAGCTCTTTGGGAAGGTAAGAAACAACTCGCTCTCCACGGTACTCTTACTTACTACTAGGAGCATCTCTTACAAAGGCCTGTGAAAAGCAATTTCTTCCCAGCACTGACCTCGGTGAAGTAGAACTTCTGCTCTAGCATGTTCTGCATTGCAGTAGAGCTGCAAGGCAGAAAGTCCTGCCCTGCTTGCTCAAGGGGAGACAGGCCTCAAAGCGTCTCGCTTCCAGCTCTTTGGAAAGCTAAGAAACAACTGGCTCTCCACAGTGCTCTTACAGCCTCCCGGGAACCTATCTTACAAAGGCCTGTGAAACGCAGTTTCTTCCCAGCCCTGATCTCGCTGAAGTAGAATTTTTGCACTGCTGTGTACTACCTTGCCCTAGAGCTGCAAGGTACAAAGTCTTGCCGTTTTTGCTCAAGGGGAGACAGGCCCAAATGCGTCTGGCTTCCAGCTTTTTGGGAAGATAAGAAACAACTCGCTCTCCACAGTGCTCTTAATTCCCACTGGGAACATCTCTTACAAAGGCCTGTGAAACGCTGTTTCTTCCCAGCCCTTGTCTCACTGAATTAGAACATCTGCTCTAGCATGTTCTGCATTGCAGTAGAGCTGCAAGGCACAAAGTCCTGCCTTGGTTCCTCAAGTGGAGAAAGGCCACAAAGCGTCTGGCTTCCAGCTCTTTGGGAAGCTAAGGAACAACTCGCTCTCCACAGTGCTCTTACAGCCTCCCAGGAACATCTCTTATAAAGGCCTGTAAAACGCAGTTTCATTCCAGCCCTGATCTCGCTGAAGTAGAAATTCTGCTCTGCTGTGTCCTACCTTGCCCTAGAGCTGCAAGGCATAAAGTCCCGCCTTGTTACCTAAAGGGGAGACTGGCCACAAACCGTCTGGCTTCGAGCTCTTTGGAAAGCTAAGAAAGAACACACTGTCCACAGTGCTCTTACAGCCTCCCGGGAACCTATCTTACAAATGCATGTGAAACGCAGTTTCTTCCCAGGCATGATCTCGCTGTATTAGAACTTCTGCTCTGCTGTGTCCTACATTGTACTACAGCTGCAAGGTCCAATGTCCTGCCTTGTTTCCTCAAGGGAAGACAGGCCCCAAATCTCTGGCCTCCAGCTCTTTGGGAAGCTATGAAAAAACTCGCTCTCCATAGTGCTCTTACAGCCTCCCGGGAACCTATCTGACAAAGGCCTTTGAAACGCAGATCCTTCCCAGCCCTGATCTCGCTGAAGTAGAACTTCTGCTCAAGCATGTTCTGCATTGCAGTTGAGCAGCAAGGCACAAAGATCTGCCTTTTTTCCTCAAGGGAAGACAGTCCCCAAAGCGTCTGGATTCCAGGTTTTTGGGAAGCTAAGACACAACTCTTTCTCCACAGTGCTCCTAATTCCTACTGGGAATATCTCTTAAAAAAACCTGTGAACGCAGTTTCTTCCCAGCCCTGATCTCGCTGAAGTAGAACTCCTGATCTTGCATGTTCTGCATTGCAGTAGAGCTGCAAGGCACAAAGCCCTGCCTTGCTTCCTCAGGGAGAGACAGGCCCCCAAAGTGTCTGGCTTCCAGCTCTTTGGGAAGCTAAGAAACAACTCGCTCTCCACAGTGCTCTTACTTCCTGCTGGGAACATCTCTTACAAAGGTCTGTGAAATGCAGTTTCTTCCCAGCCCTGATCTTGCTGAAGTAGAACTTCTGCTCTGCCAGGTGATGCATTGCCCTAGAGCTGCAAGGCACAAAGTCCTGCCTTGGTTCCTCAAGGGGAGACTGGCCCCAAAGCATCTGGCCTCCAGTCCATTGGGAACCTACAAAAAAACTCGCTCTCCAGAGTGCTCTTACAGCCTCCCGTAACCTCTCTGACAAAGCCCTGTGAAACGCAGTTTCTTCCCAGCCCTGATCTCGCTGAAGTAGAACTTCTGCTCTAACATGCTCTGCATTGCAGTAGAGCTGCAAGGCACAAAGTCCTACCCTGCTTCCTCAAGGGGAGACAGGCCCCAATGCTTCTGGCTCCAGCTCTTTGGGCAGCTAAGAAACAACTCGCTCTCCACAGTGCTCTTACAGCCTACAGGGAACATGTCTTACAAAGGCCTGTGAAACGCAGTTTCTTCTCAGCCCTGATCTCGCTGAAGTAGAAGTTCTTCTCTAGCATGTTCTGCATTGCAGTAGAGCTGCAAGGCACAAAGACCTGCCTTGGTTCCTCAAGGGGAGACAGGCCCCAATGCCTCTGGTTTCCAGCTCTTTGGGAAGCTAAGAAACAACTAGCTCTCTGGAGTGCTCTTTCAGACTCCCGCAAACATCTCTTACAAAGGCCTGTGAAACTCAGTTTCCTCAGAGCCCTGATCTCGCTGATGTAGAACTTCTGCTCGGCTGTGTCCAACATTGCCCTAGAGCAGCAAGGCATAAAGTCCTGCCTTGTTTCCTTAAGGTCAGACTGGCCCAAAAGTGTCTAGCTTCCAGCTCTTTGGAAACGTAAGAAACAACACGCTCTGCACTGTGCTCTTACAGCTTCCCGAGAAACTATCATACATAGGCCTGTGAAACGCAGTTTCTTCCCAGCCCTGATCACACTGATGTAGAACTTCTGCTCTGCCATGTCCTACATTGCCCTACAGCTGCAAGGCACAAAGTCCTGCCTTGTTTCCTCAAGGAAAGACAGGCCCCAAAGCATCTGGCCTCCTGCTCTTTGGGAAGCAATGAAAAAACTCGCTCTGCACAGCGCTCTTACAGCCTCCCGGGAACCTATCTGACAAAGCCCTGTGAAACGCAGTTTCTTCCCAGCACTAATCTCGTTGAAGTAGAACTTCGGCTCTGCTGTGTCCCCCATTGCCCTAGAGGTTCAAGTCAGAAACTCCTGCCTTGTTCCTCAAAGGGAGACAGGCTCCAAAGCGTCTGCCTGCCAGCTCTTTGGGAAGGTAAGAAACAACTCGCTCTCCACGGTACTCTTACTTACTACTAGGAGCATCTCTTACAAAGGCCTGTGAAAAGCAATTTCTTCCCAGCACTGACCTCGGTGAAGTAGAACTTCTGCTCTAGCATGTTCTGCATTGCAGTAGAGCTGCAAGGCAGAAAGTCCTGCCCTGCTTCCTCAAGGGGAGACAGGCCTCAAAGCGTCTCGCTTCCAGCTCTTTGGAAAGCTAAGAAACAACTGGCTCTCCACAGTGCTCTTACAGCCTCCCGGGAACCTATCTTACAAAGGCCTGTGAAACGCAGTTTCTTCCCAGCCCTGATCTCGCTGAAGTAGAATTTTTGCACTGCTGTGTACTACCTTGCCCTAGAGCTGCAAGGTACAAAGTCTTGCCGTTTTTGCTCAAGGGGAGACAGGCCCAAATGCGTCTGGCTTCCAGCTTTTTGGGAAGATAAGAAACAACTCGCTCTCCACAGTGCTCTTAATTCCCACTGGGAACATCTCTTACAAAGGCCTGTGAAACGCTGTTTCTTCCCAGCCCTTGTCTCACTGAATTAGAACATCTGCTCTAGCATGTTCTGCATTGCAGTAGAGCTGCAAGGCACAAAGTCCTGCCTTGGTTCCTCAAGTGGAGAAAGGCCACAAAGCGTCTGGCTTCCAGCTCTTTGGGAAGCTAAGGAACAACTCGCTCTCCACAGTGCTCTTACAGCCTCCCAGGAACATCTCTTATAAAGGCCTGTAAAACGCAGTTTCATTCCAGCCCTGATCTCGCTGAAGTAGAAATTCTGCTCTGCTGTGTCCTACCTTGCCCTAGAGCTGCAAGGCATAAAGTCCCGCCTTGTTACCTAAAGGGGAGACTGGCCACAAACCGTCTGGCTTCGAGCTCTTTGGAAAGCTAAGAAAGAACACACTGTCCACAGTGCTCTTACAGCCTCCCGGGAACCTATCTTACAAATGCATGTGAAACGCAGTTTCTTCCCAGGCATGATCTCGCTGTATTAGAACTTCTGCTCTGCTGTGTCCTACATTGTACTACAGCTGCAAGGTCCAATGTCCTGCCTTGTTTCCTCAAGGGAAGACAGGCCCCAAATCTCTGGCCTCCAGCTCTTTGGGAAGCTATGAAAAAACTCGCTCTCCATAGTGCTCTTACAGCCTCCCGGGAACCTATCTGACAAAGGCCTTTGAAACGCAGATCCTTCCCAGCCCTGATCTCGCTGAAGTAGAACTTCTGCTCAAGCATGTTCTGCATTGCAGTTGAGCAGCAAGGCACAAACATCTGCCTTTTTTCCTCAAGGGAAGACAGTCCCCAAAGCGTCTGGATTCCAGGTTTTTGGGAAGCTAAGACACAACTCTTTCTCCACAGTGCTCCGAATTCCTACTGGGAATATCTCTTAAAAAAACCTGTGAACGCAGTTTCTTCCCAGCCCTGATCTCGCTGAAGTAGAACTCCTGATCTTGCATGTTCTGCATTGCAGTAGAGCTGCAAGGCACAAAGCCCTGCCTTGCTTCCTCAGGGAGAGACAGGCCCCCAAAGTGTCTGGCTTCCAGCTCTTTGGGAAGCTAAGAAACAACTCGCTCTCCACAGTGCTCTTACTTCCTGCTGGGAACATCTCTTACAAAGGTCTGTGAAATGCAGTTTCTTCCCAGCCCTGATCTTGCTGAAGTAGAACTTCTGCTCTGCCAGGTGATGCATTGCCCTAGAGCTGCAAGGCACAAAGTCCTGCCTTGGTTCCTCAAGGGGAGACTGGCCCCAAAGCATCTGGCCTCCAGTCCATTGGGAACCTACAAAAAAACTCGCTCTCCAGAGTGCTCTTACAGCCTCCCGTAACCTCTCTGACAAAGCCCTGTGAAACGCAGTTTCTTCCCAGCCCTGATCTCGCTGAAGTAGAACTTCTGCTCTAACATGCTCTGCATTGCAGTAGAGCTGCAAGGCACAAAGTCCTACCCTGCTTCCTCAAGGGGAGACAGGCCCCAATGCTTCTGGCTCCAGCTCTTTGGGCAGCTAAGAAACAACTCGCTCTCCACAGTGCTCTTACAGCCTACAGGGAACATGTCTTACAAAGGCCTGTGAAACGCAGTTTCTTCTCAGCCCTGATCTCGCTGAAGTAGAAGTTCTTCTCTAGCATGTTCTGCATTGCAGTAGAGCTGCAAGGCACAAAGACCTGCCTTGGTTCCTCAAGGGGAGACAGGCCCCAATGCCTCTGGTTTCCAGCTCTTTGGGAAGCTAAGAAACAACTAGCTCTCTGGAGTGCTCTTTCAGACTCCCGCAAACATCTCTTACAAAGGCCTGTGAAACTCAGTTTCCTCAGAGCCCTGATCTCGCTGATGTAGAACTTCTGCTCGGCTGTGTCCAACATTGCCCTAGAGCAGCAAGGCATAAAGTCCTGCCTTGTTTCCTTAAGGTCAGACTGGCCCAAAAGTGTCTAGCTTCCAGCTCTTTGGAAACGTAAGAAACAACACGCTCTGCACTGTGCTCTTACAGCTTCCCGAGAAACTATCATACATAGGCCTGTGAAACGCAGTTTCTTCCCAGCCCTGATCACACTGATGTAGAACTTCTGCTCTGCCATGTCCTACATTGCCCTACAGCTGCAAGGCACAAAGTCCTGCCTTGTTTCCTCAAGGAAAGACAGGCCCCAAAGCATCTGGCCTCCTGCTCTTTGGGAAGCAATGAAAAAACTCGCTCTGCACAGCGCTCTTACAGCCTCCCGGGAACCTATCTGACAAAGCCCTGTGAAACGCAGTTTCTTCCCAGCACTAATCTCGTTGAAGTAGAACTTCGGCTCTGCTGTGTCCCCCATTGCCCTAGAGGTTCAAGTCAGAAACTCCTGCCTTGTTCCTCAAAGGGAGACAGGCTCCAAAGCGTCTGCCTGCCAGCTCTTTGGGAAGGTAAGAAACAACTCGCTCTCCACGGTACTCTTACTTACTACTAGGAGCATCTCTTACAAAGGCCTGTGAAAAGCAATTTCTTCCCAGCACTGACCTCGGTGAAGTAGAACTTCTGCTCTAGCATGTTCTGCATTGCAGTAGAGCTGCAAGGCAGAAAGTCCTGCCCTGCTTGCTCAAGGGGAGACAGGCCTCAAAGCGTCTCGCTTCCAGCTCTTTGGAAAGCTAAGAAACAACTGGCTCTCCACAGTGCTCTTACAGCCTCCCGGGAACCTATCTTACAAAGGCCTGTGAAACGCAGTTTCTTCCCAGCCCTGATCTCGCTGAAGTAGAATTTTTGCACTGCTGTGTACTACCTTGCCCTAGAGCTGCAAGGTACAAAGTCTTGCCGTTTTTGCTCAAGGGGAGACAGGCCCAAATGCGTCTGGCTTCCAGCTTTTTGGGAAGATAAGAAACAACTCGCTCTCCACAGTGCTCTTAATTCCCACTGGGAACATCTCTTACAAAGGCCTGTGAAACGCTGTTTCTTCCCAGCCCTTGTCTCACTGAATTAGAACATCTGCTCTAGCATGTTCTGCATTGCAGTAGAGCTGCAAGGCACAAAGTCCTGCCTTGGTTCCTCAAGTGGAGAAAGGCCACAAAGCGTCTGGCTTCCAGCTCTTTGGGAAGCTAAGGAACAACTCGCTCTCCACAGTGCTCTTACAGCCTCCCAGGAACATCTCTTATAAAGGCCTGTAAAACGCAGTTTCATTCCAGCCCTGATCTCGCTGAAGTAGAAATTCTGCTCTGCTGTGTCCTACCTTGCCCTAGAGCTGCAAGGCATAAAGTCCCGCCTTGTTACCTAAAGGGGAGACTGGCCACAAACCGTCTGGCTTCGAGCTCTTTGGAAAGCTAAGAAAGAACACACTGTCCACAGTGCTCTTACAGCCTCCCGGGAACCTATCTTACAAATGCATGTGAAACGCAGTTTCTTCCCAGGCATGATCTCGCTGTATTAGAACTTCTGCTCTGCTGTGTCCTACATTGTACTACAGCTGCAAGGTCCAATGTCCTGCCTTGTTTCCTCAAGGGAAGACAGGCCCCAAATCTCTGGCCTCCAGCTCTTTGGGAAGCTATGAAAAAACTCGCTCTCCATAGTGCTCTTACAGCCTCCCGGGAACCTATCTGACAAAGGCCTTTGAAACGCAGATCCTTCCCAGCCCTGATCTCGCTGAAGTAGAACTTCTGCTCAAGCATGTTCTGCATTGCAGTTGAGCAGCAAGGCACAAACATCTGCCTTTTTTCCTCAAGGGAAGACAGTCCCCAAAGCGTCTGGATTCCAGGTTTTTGGGAAGCTAAGACACAACTCTTTCTCCACAGTGCTCCGAATTCCTACTGGGAATATCTCTTAAAAAAACCTGTGAACGCAGTTTCTTCCCAGCCCTGATCTCGCTGAAGTAGAACTCCTGATCTTGCATGTTCTGCATTGCAGTAGAGCTGCAAGGCACAAAGCCCTGCCTTGCTTCCTCAGGGAGAGACAGGCCCCCAAAGTGTCTGGCTTCCAGCTCTTTGGGAAGCTAAGAAACAACTCGCTCTCCACAGTGCTCTTACTTCCTGCTGGGAACATCTCTTACAAAGGTCTGTGAAATGCAGTTTCTTCCCAGCCCTGATCTTGCTGAAGTAGAACTTCTGCTCTGCCAGGTGATGCATTGCCCTAGAGCTGCAAGGCACAAAGTCCTGCCTTGGTTCCTCAAGGGGAGACTGGCCCCAAAGCATCTGGCCTCCAGTCCATTGGGAACCTACAAAAAAACTCGCTCTCCAGAGTGCTCTTACAGCCTCCCGTAACCTCTCTGACAAAGCCCTGTGAAACGCAGTTTCTTCCCAGCCCTGATCTCGCTGAAGTAGAACTTCTGCTCTAACATGCTCTGCATTGCAGTAGAGCTGCAAGGCACAAAGTCCTACCCTGCTTCCTCAAGGGGAGACAGGCCCCAATGCTTCTGGCTCCAGCTCTTTGGGCAGCTAAGAAACAACTCGCTCTCCACAGTGCTCTTACAGCCTACAGGGAACATGTCTTACAAAGGCCTGTGAAACGCAGTTTCTTCTCAGCCCTGATCTCGCTGAAGTAGAAGTTCTTCTCTAGCATGTTCTGCATTGCAGTAGAGCTGCAAGGCACAAAGACCTGCCTTGGTTCCTCAAGGGGAGACAGGCCCCAATGCCTCTGGTTTCCAGCTCTTTGGGAAGCTAAGAAACAACTAGCTCTCTGGAGTGCTCTTTCAGACTCCCGCAAACATCTCTTACAAAGGCCTGTGAAACTCAGTTTCCTCAGAGCCCTGATCTCGCTGATGTAGAACTTCTGCTCGGCTGTGTCCAACATTGCCCTAGAGCAGCAAGGCATAAAGTCCTGCCTTGTTTCCTTAAGGTCAGACTGGCCCAAAAGTGTCTAGCTTCCAGCTCTTTGGAAACGTAAGAAACAACACGCTCTGCACTGTGCTCTTACAGCTTCCCGAGAAACTATCATACATAGGCCTGTGAAACGCAGTTTCTTCCCAGCCCTGATCACACTGATGTAGAACTTCTGCTCTGCCATGTCCTACATTGCCCTACAGCTGCAAGGCACAAAGTCCTGCCTTGTTTCCTCAAGGAAAGACAGGCCCCAAAGCATCTGGCCTCCTGCTCTTTGGGAAGCAATGAAAAAACTCGCTCTGCGCAGCGCTCTTACAGCCTCCCGGGAACCTATCTGACAAAGCCCTGTGAAACGCAGTTTCTTCCCAGCACTAATCTCGTTGAAGTAGAACTTCGGCTCTGCTGTGTCCCCCATTGCCCTAGAGGTTCAAGTCAGAAACTCCTGCCTTGTTCCTCAAAGGGAGACAGGCTCCAAAGCGTCTGCCTGCCAGCTCTTTGGGAAGGTAAGAAACAACTCGCTCTCCACGGTACTCTTACTTACTACTAGGAGCATCTCTTACAAAGGCCTGTGAAAAGCAATTTCTTCCCAGCACTGACCTCGGTGAAGTAGAACTTCTGCTCTAGCATGTTCTGCATTGCAGTAGAGCTGCAAGGCAGAAAGTCCTGCCCTGCTTCCTCAAGGGGAGACAGGCCTCAAAGCGTCTCGCTTCCAGCTCTTTGGAAAGCTAAGAAACAACTGGCTCTCCACAGTGCTCTTACAGCCTCCCGGGAACCTATCTTACAAAGGCCTGTGAAACGCAGTTTCTTCCCAGCCCTGATCTCGCTGAAGTAGAATTTTTGCACTGCTGTGTACTACCTTGCCCTAGAGCTGCAAGGTACAAAGTCTTGCCGTTTTTGCTCAAGGGGAGACAGGCCCAAATGCGTCTGGCTTCCAGCTTTTTGGGAAGATAAGAAACAACTCGCTCTCCACAGTGCTCTTAATTCCCACTGGGAACATCTCTTACAAAGGCCTGTGAAACGCTGTTTCTTCCCAGCCCTTGTCTCACTGAATTAGAACATCTGCTCTAGCATGTTCTGCATTGCAGTAGAGCTGCAAGGCACAAAGTCCTGCCTTGGTTCCTCAAGTGGAGAAAGGCCACAAAGCGTCTGGCTTCCAGCTCTTTGGGAAGCTAAGGAACAACTCGCTCTCCACAGTGCTCTTACAGCCTCCCAGGAACATCTCTTATAAAGGCCTGTAAAACGCAGTTTCATTCCAGCCCTGATCTCGCTGAAGTAGAAATTCTGCTCTGCTGTGTCCTACCTTGCCCTAGAGCTGCAAGGCATAAAGTCCCGCCTTGTTACCTAAAGGGGAGACTGGCCACAAACCGTCTGGCTTCGAGCTCTTTGGAAAGCTAAGAAAGAACACACTGTCCACAGTGCTCTTACAGCCTCCCGGGAACCTATCTTACAAATGCATGTGAAACGCAGTTTCTTCCCAGGCATGATCTCGCTGTATTAGAACTTCTGCTCTGCTGTGTCCTACATTGTACTACAGCTGCAAGGTCCAATGTCCTGCCTTGTTTCCTCAAGGGAAGACAGGCCCCAAATCTCTGGCCTCCAGCTCTTTGGGAAGCTATGAAAAAACTCGCTCTCCATAGTGCTCTTACAGCCTCCCGGGAACCTATCTGACAAAGGCCTTTGAAACGCAGATCCTTCCCAGCCCTGATCTCGCTGAAGTAGAACTTCTGCTCAAGCATGTTCTGCATTGCAGTTGAGCAGCAAGGCACAAACATCTGCCTTTTTTCCTCAAGGGAAGACAGTCCCCAAAGCGTCTGGATTCCAGGTTTTTGGGAAGCTAAGACACAACTCTTTCTCCACAGTGCTCCGAATTCCTACTGGGAATATCTCTTAAAAAAACCTGTGAACGCAGTTTCTTCCCAGCCCTGATCTCGCTGAAGTAGAACTCCTGATCTTGCATGTTCTGCATTGCAGTAGAGCTGCAAGGCACAAAGCCCTGCCTTGCTTCCTCAGGGAGAGACAGGCCCCCAAAGTGTCTGGCTTCCAGCTCTTTGGGAAGCTAAGAAACAACTCGCTCTCCACAGTGCTCTTACTTCCTGCTGGGAACATCTCTTACAAAGGTCTGTGAAATGCAGTTTCTTCCCAGCCCTGATCTTGCTGAAGTAGAACTTCTGCTCTGCCAGGTGATGCATTGCCCTAGAGCTGCAAGGCACAAAGTCCTGCCTTGGTTCCTCAAGGGGAGACTGGCCCCAAAGCATCTGGCCTCCAGTCCATTGGGAACCTACAAAAAAACTCGCTCTCCAGAGTGCTCTTACAGCCTCCCGTAACCTCTCTGACAAAGCCCTGTGAAACGCAGTTTCTTCCCAGCCCTGATCTCGCTGAAGTAGAACTTCTGCTCTAACATGCTCTGCATTGCAGTAGAGCTGCAAGGCACAAAGTCCTACCCTGCTTCCTCAAGGGGAGACAGGCCCCAATGCTTCTGGCTCCAGCTCTTTGGGCAGCTAAGAAACAACTCGCTCTCCACAGTGCTCTTACAGCCTACAGGGAACATGTCTTACAAAGGCCTGTGAAACGCAGTTTCTTCTCAGCCCTGATCTCGCTGAAGTAGAAGTTCTTCTCTAGCATGTTCTGCATTGCAGTAGAGCTGCAAGGCACAAAGACCTGCCTTGGTTCCTCAAGGGGAGACAGGCCCCAATGCCTCTGGTTTCCAGCTCTTTGGGAAGCTAAGAAACAACTAGCTCTCTGGAGTGCTCTTTCAGACTCCCGCAAACATCTCTTACAAAGGCCTGTGAAACTCAGTTTCCTCAGAGCCCTGATCTCGCTGATGTAGAACTTCTGCTCGGCTGTGTCCAACATTGCCCTAGAGCAGCAAGGCATAAAGTCCTGCCTTGTTTCCTTAAGGTCAGACTGGCCCAAAAGTGTCTAGCTTCCAGCTCTTTGGAAACGTAAGAAACAACACGCTCTGCACTGTGCTCTTACAGCTTCCCGAGAAACTATCATACATAGGCCTGTGAAACGCAGTTTCTTCCCAGCCCTGATCACACTGATGTAGAACTTCTGCTCTGCCATGTCCTACATTGCCCTACAGCTGCAAGGCACAAAGTCCTGCCTTGTTTCCTCAAGGAAAGACAGGCCCCAAAGCATCTGGCCTCCTGCTCTTTGGGAAGCAATGAAAAAACTCGCTCTGCACAGCGCTCTTACAGCCTCCCGGGAACCTATCTGACAAAGCCCTGTGAAACGCAGTTTCTTCCCAGCACTAATCTCGTTGAAGTAGAACTTCGGCTCTGCTGTGTCCCCCATTGCCCTAGAGGTTCAAGTCAGAAACTCCTGCCTTGTTCCTCAAAGGGAGACAGGCTCCAAAGCGTCTGCCTGCCAGCTCTTTGGGAAGGTAAGAAACAACTCGCTCTCCACGGTACTCTTACTTACTACTAGGAGCATCTCTTACAAAGGCCTGTGAAAAGCAATTTCTTCCCAGCACTGACCTCGGTGAAGTAGAACTTCTGCTCTAGCATGTTCTGCATTGCAGTAGAGCTGCAAGGCAGAAAGTCCTGCCCTGCTTGCTCAAGGGGAGACAGGCCTCAAAGCGTCTCGCTTCCAGCTCTTTGGAAAGCTAAGAAACAACTGGCTCTCCACAGTGCTCTTACAGCCTCCCGGGAACCTATCTTACAAAGGCCTGTGAAACGCAGTTTCTTCCCAGCCCTGATCTCGCTGAAGTAGAATTTTTGCACTGCTGTGTACTACCTTGCCCTAGAGCTGCAAGGTACAAAGTCTTGCCGTTTTTGCTCAAGGGGAGACAGGCCCAAATGCGTCTGGCTTCCAGCTTTTTGGGAAGATAAGAAACAACTCGCTCTCCACAGTGCTCTTAATTCCCACTGGGAACATCTCTTACAAAGGCCTGTGAAACGCTGTTTCTTCCCAGCCCTTGTCTCACTGAATTAGAACATCTGCTCTAGCATGTTCTGCATTGCAGTAGAGCTGCAAGGCACAAAGTCCTGCCTTGGTTCCTCAAGTGGAGAAAGGCCACAAAGCGTCTGGCTTCCAGCTCTTTGGGAAGCTAAGGAACAACTCGCTCTCCACAGTGCTCTTACAGCCTCCCAGGAACATCTCTTATAAAGGCCTGTAAAACGCAGTTTCATTCCAGCCCTGATCTCGCTGAAGTAGAAATTCTGCTCTGCTGTGTCCTACCTTGCCCTAGAGCTGCAAGGCATAAAGTCCCGCCTTGTTACCTAAAGGGGAGACTGGCCACAAACCGTCTGGCTTCGAGCTCTTTGGAAAGCTAAGAAAGAACACACTGTCCACAGTGCTCTTACAGCCTCCCGGGAACCTATCTTACAAATGCATGTGAAACGCAGTTTCTTCCCAGGCATGATCTCGCTGTATTAGAACTTCTGCTCTGCTGTGTCCTACATTGTACTACAGCTGCAAGGTCCAATGTCCTGCCTTGTTTCCTCAAGGGAAGACAGGCCCCAAATCTCTGGCCTCCAGCTCTTTGGGAAGCTATGAAAAAACTCGCTCTCCATAGTGCTCTTACAGCCTCCCGGGAACCTATCTGACAAAGGCCTTTGAAACGCAGATCCTTCCCAGCCCTGATCTCGCTGAAGTAGAACTTCTGCTCAAGCATGTTCTGCATTGCAGTTGAGCAGCAAGGCACAAACATCTGCCTTTTTTCCTCAAGGGAAGACAGTCCCCAAAGCGTCTGGATTCCAGGTTTTTGGGAAGCTAAGACACAACTCTTTCTCCACAGTGCTCCGAATTCCTACTGGGAATATCTCTTAAAAAAACCTGTGAACGCAGTTTCTTCCCAGCCCTGATCTCGCTGAAGTAGAACTCCTGATCTTGCATGTTCTGCATTGCAGTAGAGCTGCAAGGCACAAAGCCCTGCCTTGCTTCCTCAGGGAGAGACAGGCCCCCAAAGTGTCTGGCTTCCAGCTCTTTGGGAAGCTAAGAAACAACTCGCTCTCCACAGTGCTCTTACTTCCTGCTGGGAACATCTCTTACAAAGGTCTGTGAAATGCAGTTTCTTCCCAGCCCTGATCTTGCTGAAGTAGAACTTCTGCTCTGCCAGGTGATGCATTGCCCTAGAGCTGCAAGGCACAAAGTCCTGCCTTGGTTCCTCAAGGGGAGACTGGCCCCAAAGCATCTGGCCTCCAGTCCATTGGGAACCTACAAAAAAACTCGCTCTCCAGAGTGCTCTTACAGCCTCCCGTAACCTCTCTGACAAAGCCCTGTGAAACGCAGTTTCTTCCCAGCCCTGATCTCGCTGAAGTAGAACTTCTGCTCTAACATGCTCTGCATTGCAGTAGAGCTGCAAGGCACAAAGTCCTACCCTGCTTCCTCAAGGGGAGACAGGCCCCAATGCTTCTGGCTCCAGCTCTTTGGGCAGCTAAGAAACAACTCGCTCTCCACAGTGCTCTTACAGCCTACAGGGAACATGTCTTACAAAGGCCTGTGAAACGCAGTTTCTTCTCAGCCCTGATCTCGCTGAAGTAGAAGTTCTTCTCTAGCATGTTCTGCATTGCAGTAGAGCTGCAAGGCACAAAGACCTGCCTTGGTTCCTCAAGGGGAGACAGGCCCCAATGCCTCTGGTTTCCAGCTCTTTGGGAAGCTAAGAAACAACTAGCTCTCTGGAGTGCTCTTTCAGACTCCCGCAAACATCTCTTACAAAGGCCTGTGAAACTCAGTTTCCTCAGAGCCCTGATCTCGCTGATGTAGAACTTCTGCTCGGCTGTGTCCAACATTGCCCTAGAGCAGCAAGGCATAAAGTCCTGCCTTGTTTCCTTAAGGTCAGACTGGCCCAAAAGTGTCTAGCTTCCAGCTCTTTGGAAACGTAAGAAACAACACGCTCTGCACTGTGCTCTTACAGCTTCCCGAGAAACTATCATACATAGGCCTGTGAAACGCAGTTTCTTCCCAGCCCTGATCACACTGATGTAGAACTTCTGCTCTGCCATGTCCTACATTGCCCTACAGCTGCAAGGCACAAAGTCCTGCCTTGTTTCCTCAAGGAAAGACAGGCCCCAAAGCATCTGGCCTCCTGCTCTTTGGGAAGCAATGAAAAGACTCGCTCTGCGCAGCGCTCTTACAGCCTCCCGGGAACCTATCTGACAAAGCCCTGTGAAACGCAGTTTCTTCCCAGCACTAATCTCGTTGAAGTAGAACTTCGGCTCTGCTGTGTCCCCCATTGCCCTAGAGGTTCAAGTCAGAAACTCCTGCCTTGTTCCTCAAAGGGAGACAGGCTCCAAAGCGTCTGCCTGCCAGCTCTTTGGGAAGGTAAGAAACAACTCGCTCTCCACGGTACTCTTACTTACTACTAGGAGCATCTCTTACAAAGGCCTGTGAAAAGCAATTTCTTCCCAGCACTGACCTCGGTGAAGTAGAACTTCTGCTCTAGCATGTTCTGCATTGCAGTAGAGCTGCAAGGCAGAAAGTCCTGCCCTGCTTGCTCAAGGGGAGACAGGCCTCAAAGCGTCTCGCTTCCAGCTCTTTGGAAAGCTAAGAAACAACTGGCTCTCCACAGTGCTCTTACAGCCTCCCGGGAACCTATCTTACAAAGGCCTGTGAAACGCAGTTTCTTCCCAGCCCTGATCTCGCTGAAGTAGAATTTTTGCACTGCTGTGTACTACCTTGCCCTAGAGCTGCAAGGTACAAAGTCTTGCCGTTTTTGCTCAAGGGGAGACAGGCCCAAATGCGTCTGGCTTCCAGCTTTTTGGGAAGATAAGAAACAACTCGCTCTCCACAGTGCTCTTAATTCCCACTGGGAACATCTCTTACAAAGGCCTGTGAAACGCTGTTTCTTCCCAGCCCTTGTCTCACTGAATTAGAACATCTGCTCTAGCATGTTCTGCATTGCAGTAGAGCTGCAAGGCACAAAGTCCTGCCTTGGTTCCTCAAGTGGAGAAAGGCCACAAAGCGTCTGGCTTCCAGCTCTTTGGGAAGCTAAGGAACAACTCGCTCTCCACAGTGCTCTTACAGCCTCCCAGGAACATCTCTTATAAAGGCCTGTAAAACGCAGTTTCATTCCAGCCCTGATCTCGCTGAAGTAGAAATTCTGCTCTGCTGTGTCCTACCTTGCCCTAGAGCTGCAAGGCATAAAGTCCCGCCTTGTTACCTAAAGGGGAGACTGGCCACAAACCGTCTGGCTTCGAGCTCTTTGGAAAGCTAAGAAAGAACACACTGTCCACAGTGCTCTTACAGCCTCCCGGGAACCTATCTTACAAATGCATGTGAAACGCAGTTTCTTCCCAGGCATGATCTCGCTGTATTAGAACTTCTGCTCTGCTGTGTCCTACATTGTACTACAGCTGCAAGGTCCAATGTCCTGCCTTGTTTCCTCAAGGGAAGACAGGCCCCAAATCTCTGGCCTCCAGCTCTTTGGGAAGCTATGAAAAAACTCGCTCTCCATAGTGCTCTTACAGCCTCCCGGGAACCTATCTGACAAAGGCCTTTGAAACGCAGATCCTTCCCAGCCCTGATCTCGCTGAAGTAGAACTTCTGCTCAAGCATGTTCTGCATTGCAGTTGAGCAGCAAGGCACAAACATCTGCCTTTTTTCCTCAAGGGAAGACAGTCCCCAAAGCGTCTGGATTCCAGGTTTTTGGGAAGCTAAGACACAACTCTTTCTCCACAGTGCTCCGAATTCCTACTGGGAATATCTCTTAAAAAAACCTGTGAACGCAGTTTCTTCCCAGCCCTGATCTCGCTGAAGTAGAACTCCTGATCTTGCATGTTCTGCATTGCAGTAGAGCTGCAAGGCACAAAGCCCTGCCTTGCTTCCTCAGGGAGAGACAGGCCCCCAAAGTGTCTGGCTTCCAGCTCTTTGGGAAGCTAAGAAACAACTCGCTCTCCACAGTGCTCTTACTTCCTGCTGGGAACATCTCTTACAAAGGTCTGTGAAATGCAGTTTCTTCCCAGCCCTGATCTTGCTGAAGTAGAACTTCTGCTCTGCCAGGTGATGCATTGCCCTAGAGCTGCAAGGCACAAAGTCCTGCCTTGGTTCCTCAAGGGGAGACTGGCCCCAAAGCATCTGGCCTCCAGTCCATTGGGAACCTACAAAAAAACTCGCTCTCCAGAGTGCTCTTACAGCCTCCCGTAACCTCTCTGACAAAGCCCTGTGAAACGCAGTTTCTTCCCAGCCCTGATCTCGCTGAAGTAGAACTTCTGCTCTAACATGCTCTGCATTGCAGTAGAGCTGCAAGGCACAAAGTCCTACCCTGCTTCCTCAAGGGGAGACAGGCCCCAATGCTTCTGGCTCCAGCTCTTTGGGCAGCTAAGAAACAACTCGCTCTCCACAGTGCTCTTACAGCCTACAGGGAACATGTCTTACAAAGGCCTGTGAAACGCAGTTTCTTCTCAGCCCTGATCTCGCTGAAGTAGAAGTTCTTCTCTAGCATGTTCTGCATTGCAGTAGAGCTGCAAGGCACAAAGACCTGCCTTGGTTCCTCAAGGGGAGACAGGCCCCAATGCCTCTGGTTTCCAGCTCTTTGGGAAGCTAAGAAACAACTAGCTCTCTGGAGTGCTCTTTCAGACTCCCGCAAACATCTCTTACAAAGGCCTGTGAAACTCAGTTTCCTCAGAGCCCTGATCTCGCTGATGTAGAACTTCTGCTCGGCTGTGTCCAACATTGCCCTAGAGCAGCAAGGCATAAAGTCCTGCCTTGTTTCCTTAAGGTCAGACTGGCCCAAAAGTGTCTAGCTTCCAGCTCTTTGGAAACGTAAGAAACAACACGCTCTGCACTGTGCTCTTACAGCTTCCCGAGAAACTATCATACATAGGCCTGTGAAACGCAGTTTCTTCCCAGCCCTGATCACACTGATGTAGAACTTCTGCTCTGCCATGTCCTACATTGCCCTACAGCTGCAAGGCACAAAGTCCTGCCTTGTTTCCTCAAGGAAAGACAGGCCCCAAAGCATCTGGCCTCCTGCTCTTTGGGAAGCAATGAAAAAACTCGCTCTGCACAGCGCTCTTACAGCCTCCCGGGAACCTATCTGACAAAGCCCTGTGAAACGCAGTTTCTTCCCAGCACTAATCTCGTTGAAGTAGAACTTCGGCTCTGCTGTGTCCCCCATTGCCCTAGAGGTTCAAGTCAGAAACTCCTGCCTTGTTCCTCAAAGGGAGACAGGCTCCAAAGCGTCTGCCTGCCAGCTCTTTGGGAAGGTAAGAAACAACTCGCTCTCCACGGTACTCTTACTTACTACTAGGAGCATCTCTTACAAAGGCCTGTGAAAAGCAATTTCTTCCCAGCACTGACCTCGGTGAAGTAGAACTTCTGCTCTAGCATGTTCTGCATTGCAGTAGAGCTGCAAGGCAGAAAGTCCTGCCCTGCTTCCTCAAGGGGAGACAGGCCTCAAAGCGTCTCGCTTCCAGCTCTTTGGAAAGCTAAGAAACAACTGGCTCTCCACAGTGCTCTTACAGCCTCCCGGGAACCTATCTTACAAAGGCCTGTGAAACGCAGTTTCTTCCCAGCCCTGATCTCGCTGAAGTAGAATTTTTGCACTGCTGTGTACTACCTTGCCCTAGAGCTGCAAGGTACAAAGTCTTGCCGTTTTTGCTCAAGGGGAGACAGGCCCAAATGCGTCTGGCTTCCAGCTTTTTGGGAAGATAAGAAACAACTCGCTCTCCACAGTGCTCTTAATTCCCACTGGGAACATCTCTTACAAAGGCCTGTGAAACGCTGTTTCTTCCCAGCCCTTGTCTCACTGAATTAGAACATCTGCTCTAGCATGTTCTGCATTGCAGTAGAGCTGCAAGGCACAAAGTCCTGCCTTGGTTCCTCAAGTGGAGAAAGGCCACAAAGCGTCTGGCTTCCAGCTCTTTGGGAAGCTAAGGAACAACTCGCTCTCCACAGTGCTCTTACAGCCTCCCAGGAACATCTCTTATAAAGGCCTGTAAAACGCAGTTTCATTCCAGCCCTGATCTCGCTGAAGTAGAAATTCTGCTCTGCTGTGTCCTACCTTGCCCTAGAGCTGCAAGGCATAAAGTCCCGCCTTGTTACCTAAAGGGGAGACTGGCCACAAACCGTCTGGCTTCGAGCTCTTTGGAAAGCTAAGAAAGAACACACTGTCCACAGTGCTCTTACAGCCTCCCGGGAACCTATCTTACAAATGCATGTGAAACGCAGTTTCTTCCCAGGCATGATCTCGCTGTATTAGAACTTCTGCTCTGCTGTGTCCTACATTGTACTACAGCTGCAAGGTCCAATGTCCTGCCTTGTTTCCTCAAGGGAAGACAGGCCCCAAATCTCTGGCCTCCAGCTCTTTGGGAAGCTATGAAAAAACTCGCTCTCCATAGTGCTCTTACAGCCTCCCGGGAACCTATCTGACAAAGGCCTTTGAAACGCAGATCCTTCCCAGCCCTGATCTCGCTGAAGTAGAACTTCTGCTCAAGCATGTTCTGCATTGCAGTTGAGCAGCAAGGCACAAACATCTGCCTTTTTTCCTCAAGGGAAGACAGTCCCCAAAGCGTCTGGATTCCAGGTTTTTGGGAAGCTAAGACACAACTCTTTCTCCACAGTGCTCCGAATTCCTACTGGGAATATCTCTTAAAAAAACCTGTGAACGCAGTTTCTTCCCAGCCCTGATCTCGCTGAAGTAGAACTCCTGATCTTGCATGTTCTGCATTGCAGTAGAGCTGCAAGGCACAAAGCCCTGCCTTGCTTCCTCAGGGAGAGACAGGCCCCCAAAGTGTCTGGCTTCCAGCTCTTTGGGAAGCTAAGAAACAACTCGCTCTCCACAGTGCTCTTACTTCCTGCTGGGAACATCTCTTACAAAGGTCTGTGAAATGCAGTTTCTTCCCAGCCCTGATCTTGCTGAAGTAGAACTTCTGCTCTGCCAGGTGATGCATTGCCCTAGAGCTGCAAGGCACAAAGTCCTGCCTTGGTTCCTCAAGGGGAGACTGGCCCCAAAGCATCTGGCCTCCAGTCCATTGGGAACCTACAAAAAAACTCGCTCTCCAGAGTGCTCTTACAGCCTCCCGTAACCTCTCTGACAAAGCCCTGTGAAACGCAGTTTCTTCCCAGCCCTGATCTCGCTGAAGTAGAACTTCTGCTCTAACATGCTCTGCATTGCAGTAGAGCTGCAAGGCACAAAGTCCTACCCTGCTTCCTCAAGGGGAGACAGGCCCCAATGCTTCTGGCTCCAGCTCTTTGGGCAGCTAAGAAACAACTCGCTCTCCACAGTGCTCTTACAGCCTACAGGGAACATGTCTTACAAAGGCCTGTGAAACGCAGTTTCTTCTCAGCCCTGATCTCGCTGAAGTAGAAGTTCTTCTCTAGCATGTTCTGCATTGCAGTAGAGCTGCAAGGCACAAAGACCTGCCTTGGTTCCTCAAGGGGAGACAGGCCCCAATGCCTCTGGTTTCCAGCTCTTTGGGAAGCTAAGAAACAACTAGCTCTCTGGAGTGCTCTTTCAGACTCCCGCAAACATCTCTTACAAAGGCCTGTGAAACTCAGTTTCCTCAGAGCCCTGATCTCGCTGATGTAGAACTTCTGCTCGGCTGTGTCCAACATTGCCCTAGAGCAGCAAGGCATAAAGTCCTGCCTTGTTTCCTTAAGGTCAGACTGGCCCAAAAGTGTCTAGCTTCCAGCTCTTTGGAAACGTAAGAAACAACACGCTCTGCACTGTGCTCTTACAGCTTCCCGAGAAACTATCATACATAGGCCTGTGAAACGCAGTTTCTTCCCAGCCCTGATCACACTGATGTAGAACTTCTGCTCTGCCATGTCCTACATTGCCCTACAGCTGCAAGGCACAAAGTCCTGCCTTGTTTCCTCAAGGAAAGACAGGCCCCAAAGCATCTGGCCTCCTGCTCTTTGGGAAGCAATGAAAAAACTCGCTCTGCACAGCGCTCTTACAGCCTCCCGGGAACCTATCTGACAAAGCCCTGTGAAACGCAGTTTCTTCCCAGCACTAATCTCGTTGAAGTAGAACTTCGGCTCTGCTGTGTCCCCCATTGCCCTAGAGGTTCAAGTCAGAAACTCCTGCCTTGTTCCTCAAAGGGAGACAGGCTCCAAAGCGTCTGCCTGCCAGCTCTTTGGGAAGGTAAGAAACAACTCGCTCTCCACGGTACTCTTACTTACTACTAGGAGCATCTCTTACAAAGGCCTGTGAAAAGCAATTTCTTCCCAGCACTGACCTCGGTGAAGTAGAACTTCTGCTCTAGCATGTTCTGCATTGCAGTAGAGCTGCAAGGCAGAAAGTCCTGCCCTGCTTGCTCAAGGGGAGACAGGCCTCAAAGCGTCTCGCTTCCAGCTCTTTGGAAAGCTAAGAAACAACTGGCTCTCCACAGTGCTCTTACAGCCTCCCGGGAACCTATCTTACAAAGGCCTGTGAAACGCAGTTTCTTCCCAGCCCTGATCTCGCTGAAGTAGAATTTTTGCACTGCTGTGTACTACCTTGCCCTAGAGCTGCAAGGTACAAAGTCTTGCCGTTTTTGCTCAAGGGGAGACAGGCCCAAATGCGTCTGGCTTCCAGCTTTTTGGGAAGATAAGAAACAACTCGCTCTCCACAGTGCTCTTAATTCCCACTGGGAACATCTCTTACAAAGGCCTGTGAAACGCTGTTTCTTCCCAGCCCTTGTCTCACTGAATTAGAACATCTGCTCTAGCATGTTCTGCATTGCAGTAGAGCTGCAAGGCACAAAGTCCTGCCTTGGTTCCTCAAGTGGAGAAAGGCCACAAAGCGTCTGGCTTCCAGCTCTTTGGGAAGCTAAGGAACAACTCGCTCTCCACAGTGCTCTTACAGCCTCCCAGGAACATCTCTTATAAAGGCCTGTAAAACGCAGTTTCATTCCAGCCCTGATCTCGCTGAAGTAGAAATTCTGCTCTGCTGTGTCCTACCTTGCCCTAGAGCTGCAAGGCATAAAGTCCCGCCTTGTTACCTAAAGGGGAGACTGGCCACAAACCGTCTGGCTTCGAGCTCTTTGGAAAGCTAAGAAAGAACACACTGTCCACAGTGCTCTTACAGCCTCCCGGGAACCTATCTTACAAATGCATGTGAAACGCAGTTTCTTCCCAGGCATGATCTCGCTGTATTAGAACTTCTGCTCTGCTGTGTCCTACATTGTACTACAGCTGCAAGGTCCAATGTCCTGCCTTGTTTCCTCAAGGGAAGACAGGCCCCAAATCTCTGGCCTCCAGCTCTTTGGGAAGCTATGAAAAAACTCGCTCTCCATAGTGCTCTTACAGCCTCCCGGGAACCTATCTGACAAAGGCCTTTGAAACGCAGATCCTTCCCAGCCCTGATCTCGCTGAAGTAGAACTTCTGCTCAAGCATGTTCTGCATTGCAGTTGAGCAGCAAGGCACAAACATCTGCCTTTTTTCCTCAAGGGAAGACAGTCCCCAAAGCGTCTGGATTCCAGGTTTTTGGGAAGCTAAGACACAACTCTTTCTCCACAGTGCTCCGAATTCCTACTGGGAATATCTCTTAAAAAAACCTGTGAACGCAGTTTCTTCCCAGCCCTGATCTCGCTGAAGTAGAACTCCTGATCTTGCATGTTCTGCATTGCAGTAGAGCTGCAAGGCACAAAGCCCTGCCTTGCTTCCTCAGGGAGAGACAGGCCCCCAAAGTGTCTGGCTTCCAGCTCTTTGGGAAGCTAAGAAACAACTCGCTCTCCACAGTGCTCTTACTTCCTGCTGGGAACATCTCTTACAAAGGTCTGTGAAATGCAGTTTCTTCCCAGCCCTGATCTTGCTGAAGTAGAACTTCTGCTCTGCCAGGTGATGCATTGCCCTAGAGCTGCAAGGCACAAAGTCCTGCCTTGGTTCCTCAAGGGGAGACTGGCCCCAAAGCATCTGGCCTCCAGTCCATTGGGAACCTACAAAAAAACTCGCTCTCCAGAGTGCTCTTACAGCCTCCCGTAACCTCTCTGACAAAGCCCTGTGAAACGCAGTTTCTTCCCAGCCCTGATCTCGCTGAAGTAGAACTTCTGCTCTAACATGCTCTGCATTGCAGTAGAGCTGCAAGGCACAAAGTCCTACCCTGCTTCCTCAAGGGGAGACAGGCCCCAATGCTTCTGGCTCCAGCTCTTTGGGCAGCTAAGAAACAACTCGCTCTCCACAGTGCTCTTACAGCCTACAGGGAACATGTCTTACAAAGGCCTGTGAAACGCAGTTTCTTCTCAGCCCTGATCTCGCTGAAGTAGAAGTTCTTCTCTAGCATGTTCTGCATTGCAGTAGAGCTGCAAGGCACAAAGACCTGCCTTGGTTCCTCAAGGGGAGACAGGCCCCAATGCCTCTGGTTTCCAGCTCTTTGGGAAGCTAAGAAACAACTAGCTCTCTGGAGTGCTCTTTCAGACTCCCGCAAACATCTCTTACAAAGGCCTGTGAAACTCAGTTTCCTCAGAGCCCTGATCTCGCTGATGTAGAACTTCTGCTCGGCTGTGTCCAACATTGCCCTAGAGCAGCAAGGCATAAAGTCCTGCCTTGTTTCCTTAAGGTCAGACTGGCCCAAAAGTGTCTAGCTTCCAGCTCTTTGGAAACGTAAGAAACAACACGCTCTGCACTGTGCTCTTACAGCTTCCCGAGAAACTATCATACATAGGCCTGTGAAACGCAGTTTCTTCCCAGCCCTGATCACACTGATGTAGAACTTCTGCTCTGCCATGTCCTACATTGCCCTACAGCTGCAAGGCACAAAGTCCTGCCTTGTTTCCTCAAGGAAAGACAGGCCCCAAAGCATCTGGCCTCCTGCTCTTTGGGAAGCAATGAAAAAACTCGCTCTGCACAGCGCTCTTACAGCCTCCCGGGAACCTATCTGACAAAGCCCTGTGAAACGCAGTTTCTTCCCAGCACTAATCTCGTTGAAGTAGAACTTCGGCTCTGCTGTGTCCCCCATTGCCCTAGAGGTTCAAGTCAGAAACTCCTGCCTTGTTCCTCAAAGGGAGACAGGCTCCAAAGCGTCTGCCTGCCAGCTCTTTGGGAAGGTAAGAAACAACTCGCTCTCCACGGTACTCTTACTTACTACTAGGAGCATCTCTTACAAAGGCCTGTGAAAAGCAATTTCTTCCCAGCACTGACCTCGGTGAAGTAGAACTTCTGCTCTAGCATGTTCTGCATTGCAGTAGAGCTGCAAGGCAGAAAGTCCTGCCCTGCTTGCTCAAGGGGAGACAGGCCTCAAAGCGTCTCGCTTCCAGCTCTTTGGAAAGCTAAGAAACAACTGGCTCTCCACAGTGCTCTTACAGCCTCCCGGGAACCTATCTTACAAAGGCCTGTGAAACGCAGTTTCTTCCCAGCCCTGATCTCGCTGAAGTAGAATTTTTGCACTGCTGTGTACTACCTTGCCCTAGAGCTGCAAGGTACAAAGTCTTGCCGTTTTTGCTCAAGGGGAGACAGGCCCAAATGCGTCTGGCTTCCAGCTTTTTGGGAAGATAAGAAACAACTCGCTCTCCACAGTGCTCTTAATTCCCACTGGGAACATCTCTTACAAAGGCCTGTGAAACGCTGTTTCTTCCCAGCCCTTGTCTCACTGAATTAGAACATCTGCTCTAGCATGTTCTGCATTGCAGTAGAGCTGCAAGGCACAAAGTCCTGCCTTGGTTCCTCAAGTGGAGAAAGGCCACAAAGCGTCTGGCTTCCAGCTCTTTGGGAAGCTAAGGAACAACTCGCTCTCCACAGTGCTCTTACAGCCTCCCAGGAACATCTCTTATAAAGGCCTGTAAAACGCAGTTTCATTCCAGCCCTGATCTCGCTGAAGTAGAAATTCTGCTCTGCTGTGTCCTACCTTGCCCTAGAGCTGCAAGGCATAAAGTCCTGCCTTGTTACCTAAAGGGGAGACTGGCCACAAACCGTCTGGCTTCGAGCTCTTTGGAAAGCTAAGAAAGAACACACTGTCCACAGTGCTCTTACAGCCTCCCGGGAACCTATCTTACAAATGCATGTGAAACGCAGTTTCTTCCCAGGCATGATCTCGCTGTATTAGAACTTCTGCTCTGCTGTGTCCTACATTGTACTACAGCTGCAAGGTCCAATGTCCTGCCTTGTTTCCTCAAGGGAAGACAGGCCCCAAATCTCTGGCCTCCAGCTCTTTGGGAAGCTATGAAAAAACTCGCTCTCCATAGTGCTCTTACAGCCTCCCGGGAACCTATCTGACAAAGGCCTTTGAAACGCAGATCCTTCCCAGCCCTGATCTCGCTGAAGTAGAACTTCTGCTCAAGCATGTTCTGCATTGCAGTTGAGCAGCAAGGCACAAACATCTGCCTTTTTTCCTCAAGGGAAGACAGTCCCCAAAGCGTCTGGATTCCAGGTTTTTGGGAAGCTAAGACACAACTCTTTCTCCACAGTGCTCCGAATTCCTACTGGGAATATCTCTTAAAAAAACCTGTGAACGCAGTTTCTTCCCAGCCCTGATCTCGCTGAAGTAGAACTCCTGATCTTGCATGTTCTGCATTGCAGTAGAGCTGCAAGGCACAAAGCCCTGCCTTGCTTCCTCAGGGAGAGACAGGCCCCCAAAGTGTCTGGCTTCCAGCTCTTTGGGAAGCTAAGAAACAACTCGCTCTCCACAGTGCTCTTACTTCCTGCTGGGAACATCTCTTACAAAGGTCTGTGAAATGCAGTTTCTTCCCAGCCCTGATCTTGCTGAAGTAGAACTTCTGCTCTGCCAGGTGATGCATTGCCCTAGAGCTGCAAGGCACAAAGTCCTGCCTTGGTTCCTCAAGGGGAGACTGGCCCCAAAGCATCTGGCCTCCAGTCCATTGGGAACCTACAAAAAAACTCGCTCTCCAGAGTGCTCTTACAGCCTCCCGTAACCTCTCTGACAAAGCCCTGTGAAACGCAGTTTCTTCCCAGCCCTGATCTCGCTGAAGTAGAACTTCTGCTCTAACATGCTCTGCATTGCAGTAGAGCTGCAAGGCACAAAGTCCTACCCTGCTTCCTCAAGGGGAGACAGGCCCCAATGCTTCTGGCTCCAGCTCTTTGGGCAGCTAAGAAACAACTCGCTCTCCACAGTGCTCTTACAGCCTACAGGGAACATGTCTTACAAAGGCCTGTGAAACGCAGTTTCTTCTCAGCCCTGATCTCGCTGAAGTAGAAGTTCTTCTCTAGCATGTTCTGCATTGCAGTAGAGCTGCAAGGCACAAAGACCTGCCTTGGTTCCTCAAGGGGAGACAGGCCCCAATGCCTCTGGTTTCCAGCTCTTTGGGAAGCTAAGAAACAACTAGCTCTCTGGAGTGCTCTTTCAGACTCCCGCAAACATCTCTTACAAAGGCCTGTGAAACTCAGTTTCCTCAGAGCCCTGATCTCGCTGATGTAGAACTTCTGCTCGGCTGTGTCCAACATTGCCCTAGAGCAGCAAGGCATAAAGTCCTGCCTTGTTTCCTTAAGGTCAGACTGGCCCAAAAGTGTCTAGCTTCCAGCTCTTTGGAAACGTAAGAAACAACACGCTCTGCACTGTGCTCTTACAGCTTCCCGAGAAACTATCATACATAGGCCTGTGAAACGCAGTTTCTTCCCAGCCCTGATCACACTGATGTAGAACTTCTGCTCTGCCATGTCCTACATTGCCCTACAGCTGCAAGGCACAAAGTCCTGCCTTGTTTCCTCAAGGAAAGACAGGCCCCAAAGCATCTGGCCTCCTGCTCTTTGGGAAGCAATGAAAAAACTCGCTCTGCACAGCGCTCTTACAGCCTCCCGGGAACCTATCTGACAAAGCCCTGTGAAACGCAGTTTCTTCCCAGCACTAATCTCGTTGAAGTAGAACTTCGGCTCTGCTGTGTCCCCCATTGCCCTAGAGGTTCAAGTCAGAAACTCCTGCCTTGTTCCTCAAAGGGAGACAGGCTCCAAAGCGTCTGCCTGCCAGCTCTTTGGGAAGGTAAGAAACAACTCGCTCTCCACGGTACTCTTACTTACTACTAGGAGCATCTCTTACAAAGGCCTGTGAAAAGCAATTTCTTCCCAGCACTGACCTCGGTGAAGTAGAACTTCTGCTCTAGCATGTTCTGCATTGCAGTAGAGCTGCAAGGCAGAAAGTCCTGCCCTGCTTCCTCAAGGGGAGACAGGCCTCAAAGCGTCTCGCTTCCAGCTCTTTGGAAAGCTAAGAAACAACTGGCTCTCCACAGTGCTCTTACAGCCTCCCGGGAACCTATCTTACAAAGGCCTGTGAAACGCAGTTTCTTCCCAGCCCTGATCTCGCTGAAGTAGAATTTTTGCACTGCTGTGTACTACCTTGCCCTAGAGCTGCAAGGTACAAAGTCTTGCCGTTTTTGCTCAAGGGGAGACAGGCCCAAATGCGTCTGGCTTCCAGCTTTTTGGGAAGATAAGAAACAACTCGCTCTCCACAGTGCTCTTAATTCCTACTGGGAACATCTCTTACAAAGGCCTGTGAAACGCTGTTTCTTCCCAGCCCTTGTCTCACTGAATTAGAACATCTGCTCTAGCATGTTCTGCATTGCAGTAGAGCTGCAAGGCACAAAGTCCTGCCTTGGTTCCTCAAGTGGAGAAAGGCCACAAAGCGTCTGGCTTCCAGCTCTTTGGGAAGCTAAGGAACAACTCGCTCTCCACAGTGCTCTTACAGCCTCCCAGGAACATCTCTTATAAAGGCCTGTAAAACGCAGTTTCATTCCAGCCCTGATCTCGCTGAAGTAGAAATTCTGCTCTGCTGTGTCCTACCTTGCCCTAGAGCTGCAAGGCATAAAGTCCTGCCTTGTTACCTAAAGGGGAGACTGGCCACAAACCGTCTGGCTTCGAGCTCTTTGGAAAGCTAAGAAAGAACACACTGTCCACAGTGCTCTTACAGCCTCCCGGGAACCTATCTTACAAATGCATGTGAAACGCAGTTTCTTCCCAGGCATGATCTCGCTGTATTAGAACTTCTGCTCTGCTGTGTCCTACATTGTACTACAGCTGCAAGGTCCAATGTCCTGCCTTGTTTCCTCAAGGGAAGACAGGCCCCAAATCTCTGGCCTCCAGCTCTTTGGGAAGCTATGAAAAAACTCGCTCTCCATAGTGCTCTTACAGCCTCCCGGGAACCTATCTGACAAAGGCCTTTGAAACGCAGATCCTTCCCAGCCCTGATCTCGCTGAAGTAGAACTTCTGCTCAAGCATGTTCTGCATTGCAGTTGAGAAGCAAGGCACAAACATCTGCCTTTTTTCCTCAAGGGAAGACAGTCCCCAAAGCGTCTGGATTCCAGGTTTTTGGGAAGCTAAGACACAACTCTTTCTCCACAGTGCTCCGAATTCCTACTGGGAATATCTCTTAAAAAAACCTGTGAACGCAGTTTCTTCCCAGCCCTGATCTCGCTGAAGTAGAACTCCTGATCTTGCATGTTCTGCATTGCAGTAGAGCTGCAAGGCACAAAGCCCTGCCTTGCTTCCTCAAGGAGAGACAGGCCCCCAAAGTGTCTGGCTTCCAGCTCTTTGGGAAGCTAAGAAACAACTCGCTCTCCACAGTGCTCTTACTTCCTGCTGGGAACATCTCTTACAAAGGTCTGTGAAATGCAGTTTCTTCCCAGCCCTGATCTTGCTGAAGTAGAACTTCTGCTCTGCCAGGTGATGCATTGCCCTAGAGCTGCAAGGCACAAAGTCCTGCCTTGGTTCCTCAAGGGGAGACTGGCCCCAAAGCATCTGGCCTCCAGTCCATTGGGAACCTACAAAAAAACTCGCTCTCCAGAGTGCTCTTACAGCCTCCCGTAACCTCTCTGACAAAGCCCTGTGAAACGCAGTTTCTTCCCAGCCCTGATCTCGCTGAAGTAGAACTTCTGCTCTAACATGCTCTGCATTGCAGTAGAGCTGCAAGGCACAAAGTCCTACCCTGCTTCCTCAAGGGGAGACAGGCCCCAATGCTTCTGGCTCCAGCTCTTTGGGCAGCTAAGAAACAACTCGCTCTCCACAGTGCTCTTACAGCCTACAGGGAACATGTCTTACAAAGGCCTGTGAAACGCAGTTTCTTCTCAGCCCTGATCTCGCTGAAGTAGAAGTTCTTCTCTAGCATGTTCTGCATTGCAGTAGAGCTGCAAGGCACAAAGACCTGCCTTGGTTCCTCAAGGGGAGACAGGCCCCAATGCCTCTGGTTTCCAGCTCTTTGGGAAGCTAAGAAACAACTAGCTCTCTGGAGTGCTCTTTCAGACTCCCGCAAACATCTCTTACAAAGGCCTGTGAAACTCAGTTTCCTCAGAGCCCTGATCTCGCTGATGTAGAACTTCTGCTCGGCTGTGTCCAACATTGCCCTAGAGCAGCAAGGCATAAAGTCCTGCCTTGTTTCCTTAAGGTCAGACTGGCCCAAAAGTGTCTAGCTTCCAGCTCTTTGGAAACGTAAGAAACAACACGCTCTGCACTGTGCTCTTACAGCTTCCCGAGAAACTATCATACATAGGCCTGTGAAACGCAGTTTCTTCCCAGCCCTGATCACACTGATGTAGAACTTCTGCTCTGCCATGTCCTACATTGCCCTACAGCTGCAAGGCACAAAGTCCTGCCTTGTTTCCTCAAGGAAAGACAGGCCCCAAAGCATCTGGCCTCCTGCTCTTTGGGAAGCAATGAAAAAACTCGCTCTGCACAGCGCTCTTACAGCCTCCCGGGAACCTATCTGACAAAGCCCTGTGAAACGCAGTTTCTTCCCAGCACTAATCTCGTTGAAGTAGAACTTCGGCTCTGCTGTGTCCCCCATTGCCCTAGAGGTTCAAGTCAGAAACTCCTGCCTTGTTCCTCAAAGGGAGACAGGCTCCAAAGCGTCTGCCTGCCAGCTCTTTGGGAAGGTAAGAAACAACTCGCTCTCCACGGTACTCTTACTTACTACTAGGAGCATCTCTTACAAAGGCCTGTGAAAAGCAATTTCTTCCCAGCACTGACCTCGGTGAAGTAGAACTTCTGCTCTAGCATGTTCTGCATTGCAGTAGAGCTGCAAGGCACAAAGTCCTGCCTTGGTTCCTCAAGTGGAGAAAGGCCACAAAGCGTCTGGCTTCCAGCTCTTTGGGAAGCTAAGGAACAACTCGCTCTCCACAGTGCTCTTACAGCCTCCCAGGAACATCTCTTATAAAGGCCTGTAAAACGCAGTTTCATTCCAGCCCTGATCTTGCTGAAGTAGAACTTCTGCTCTGCCAGGTGATGCATTGCCCTAGAGCTGCAAGGCACAAAGTCCTGCCTTGGTTCCTCAAGGGGAGACTGGCCCCAAAGCATCTGGCCTCCAGTCCATGGGGAACCTACAAAAAAACTCGCTCTCCAGAGTGCTCTTACAGCCTCCCGTAACCTCTCTGACAAAGCCCTGTGAAACGCAGTTTCTTCCCAGCCCTGATCTCGCTGAAGTAGAACTTCTGCTCTAACATGCTCTGCATTGCAGTAGAGCTGCAAGGCACAAAGTCCTACCCTGCTTCCTCAAGGGGAGACAGGCCCCAATGCTTCTGGCTCCAGCTCTTTGGGCAGCTAAGAAACAACTCGCTCTCCACAGTGCTCTTACAGCCTACAGGGAACATGTCTTACAAAGGCCTGTGAAACGCAGTTTCTTCTCAGCCCTGATCTCGCTGAAGTAGAAGTTCTTCTCTAGCATGTTCTGCATTGCAGTAGAGCTGCAAGGCACAAAGACCTGCCTTGGTTCCTCAAGGGGAGACAGGCCCCAATGCCTCTGGTTTCCAGCTCTTTGGGAAGCTAAGAAACAACTAGCTCTCTGGAGTGCTCTTTCAGACTCCCGCAAACATCTCTTACAAAGGCCTGTGAAACTCAGTTTCCTCAGAGCCCTGATCTCGCTGATGTAGAACTTCTGCTCGGCTGTGTCCAACATTGCCCTAGAGCAGCAAGGCATAAAGTCCTGCCTTGTTTCCTTAAGGTCAGACTGGCCCAAAAGTGTCTAGCTTCCAGCTCTTTGGAAACGTAAGAAACAACACGCTCTGCACTGTGCTCTTACAGCTTCCCGAGAAACTATCATACATAGGCCTGTGAAACGCAGTTTCTTCCCAGCCCTGATCACACTGATGTAGAACTTCTGCTCTGCCATGTCCTACATTGCCCTACAGCTGCAAGGCACAAAGTCCTGCCTTGTTTCCTCAAGGAAAGACAGGCCCCAAAGCATCTGGCCTCCTGCTCTTTGGGAAGCAATGAAAAAACTCGCTCTGCACAGCGCTCTTACAGCCTCCCGGGAACCTATCTGACAAAGCCCTGTGAAACGCAGTTTCTTCCCAGCACTAATCTCGTTGAAGTAGAACTTCGGCTCTGCTGTGTCCCCCATTGCCCTAGAGGTTCAAGTCAGAAACTCCTGCCTTGTTCCTCAAAGGGAGACAGGCTCCAAAGCGTCTGCCTGCCAGCTCTTTGGGAAGGTAAGAAACAACTCGCTCTCCACGGTACTCTTACTTACTACTAGGAGCATCTCTTACAAAGGCCTGTGAAAAGCAATTTCTTCCCAGCACTGACCTCGGTGAAGTAGAACTTCTGCTCTAGCATGTTCTGCATTGCAGTAGAGCTGCAAGGCAGAAAGTCCTGCCCTGCTTCCTCAAGGGGAGACAGGCCTCAAAGCGTCTCGCTTCCAGCTCTTTGGAAAGCTAAGAAACAACTGGCTCTCCACAGTGCTCTTACAGCCTCCCGGGAACCTATCTTACAAAGGCCTGTGAAACGCAGTTTCTTCCCAGCCCTGATCTCGCTGAAGTAGAATTTTTGCACTGCTGTGTACTACCTTGCCCTAGAGCTGCAAGGTACAAAGTCTTGCCGTTTTTGCTCAAGGGGAGACAGGCCCAAATGCGTCTGGCTTCCAGCTTTTTGGGAAGATAAGAAACAACTCGCTCTCCACAGTGCTCTTAATTCCTACTGGGAACATCTCTTACAAAGGCCTGTGAAACGCTGTTTCTTCCCAGCCCTTGTCTCACTGAATTAGAACGTCTGCTCTAGCATGTTCTGCATTGCAGTAGAGCTGCAAGGCACAAAGTCCTGCCTTGGTTCCTCAAGTGGAGAAAGGCCACAAAGCGTCTGGCTTCCAGCTCTTTGGGAAGCTAAGGAACAACTCGCTCTCCACAGTGCTCTTACAGCCTCCCAGGAACATCTCTTATAAAGGCCTGTAAAACGCAGTTTCATTCCAGCCCTGATCTCGCTGAAGTAGAAATTCTGCTCTGCTGTGTCCTACCTTGCCCTAGAGCTGCAAGGCATAAAGTCCCGCCTTGTTACCTAAAGGGGAGACTGGCCACAAACCGTCTGGCTTCGAGCTCTTTGGAAAGCTAAGAAAGAACACACTGTCCACAGTGCTCTTACAGCCTCCCGGGAACCTATCTTACAAATGCATGTGAAACGCAGTTTCTTCCCAGGCATGATCTCGCTGTATTAGAACTTCTGCTCTGCTGTGTCCTACATTGTACTACAGCTGCAAGGTCCAATGTCCTGCCTTGTTTCCTCAAGGGAAGACAGGCCCCAAATCTCTGGCCTCCAGCTCTTTGGGAAGCTATGAAAAAACTCGCTCTCCATAGTGCTCTTACAGCCTCCCGGGAACCTATCTGACAAAGGCCTTTGAAACGCAGATCCTTCCCAGCCCTGATCTCGCTGAAGTAGAACTTCTGCTCAAGCATGTTCTGCATTGCAGTTGAGCAGCAAGGCACAAACATCTGCCTTTTTTCCTCAAGGGAAGACAGTCCCCAAAGCGTCTGGATTCCAGGTTTTTGGGAAGCTAAGACACAACTCTTTCTCCACAGTGCTCCGAATTCCTACTGGGAATATCTCTTAAAAAAACCTGTGAACGCAGTTTCTTCCCAGCCCTGATCTCGCTGAAGTAGAACTCCTGATCTTGCATGTTCTGCATTGCAGTAGAGCTGCAAGGCACAAAGCCCTGCCTTGCTTCCTCAAGGAGAGACAGGCCCCCAAAGTGTCTGGCTTCCAGCTCTTTGGGAAGCTAAGAAACAACTCGCTCTCCACAGTGCTCTTACTTCCTGCTGGGAACATCTCTTACAAAGGTCTGTGAAATGCAGTTTCTTCCCAGCCCTGATCTTGCTGAAGTAGAACTTCTGCTCTGCCAGGTGATGCATTGCCCTAGAGCTGCAAGGCACAAAGTCCTGCCTTGGTTCCTCAAGGGGAGACTGGCCCCAAAGCATCTGGCCTCCAGTCCATTGGGAACCTACAAAAAAACTCGCTCTCCAGAGTGCTCTTACAGCCTCCCGTAACCTCTCTGACAAAGCCCTGTGAAACGCAGTTTCTTCCCAGCCCTGATCTCGCTGAAGTAGAACTTCTGCTCTAACATGCTCTGCATTGCAGTAGAGCTGCAAGGCACAAAGTCCTACCCTGCTTCCTCAAGGGGAGACAGGCCCCAATGCTTCTGGCTCCAGCTCTTTGGGCAGCTAAGAAACAACTCGCTCTCCACAGTGCTCTTACAGCCTACAGGGAACATGTCTTACAAAGGCCTGTGAAACGCAGTTTCTTCTCAGCCCTGATCTCGCTGAAGTAGAAGTTCTTCTCTAGCATGTTCTGCATTGCAGTAGAGCTGCAAGGCACAAAGACCTGCCTTGGTTCCTCAAGGGGAGACAGGCCCCAATGCCTCTGGTTTCCAGCTCTTTGGGAAGCTAAGAAACAACTAGCTCTCTGGAGTGCTCTTTCAGACTCCCGCAAACATCTCTTACAAAGGCCTGTGAAACTCAGTTTCCTCAGAGCCCTGATCTCGCTGATGTAGAACTTCTGCTCGGCTGTGTCCAACATTGCCCTAGAGCAGCAAGGCATAAAGTCCTGCCTTGTTTCCTTAAGGTCAGACTGGCCCAAAAGTGTCTAGCTTCCAGCTCTTTGGAAACGTAAGAAACAACACGCTCTGCACTGTGCTCTTACAGCTTCCCGAGAAACTATCATACATAGGCCTGTGAAACGCAGTTTCTTCCCAGCCCTGATCACACTGATGTAGAACTTCTGCTCTGCCATGTCCTACATTGCCCTACAGCTGCAAGGCACAAAGTCCTGCCTTGTTTCCTCAAGGAAAGACAGGCCCCAAAGCATCTGGCCTCCTGCTCTTTGGGAAGCAATGAAAAAACTCGCTCTGCACAGCGCTCTTACAGCCTCCCGGGAACCTATCTGACAAAGCCCTGTGAAACGCAGTTTCTTCCCAGCACTAATCTCGTTGAAGTAGAACTTCGGCTCTGCTGTGTCCCCCATTGCCCTAGAGGTTCAAGTCAGAAACTCCTGCCTTGTTCCTCAAAGGGAGACAGGCTCCAAAGCGTCTGCCTGCCAGCTCTTTGGGAAGGTAAGAAACAACTCGCTCTCCACGGTACTCTTACTTACTACTAGGAGCATCTCTTACAAAGGCCTGTGAAAAGCAATTTCTTCCCAGCACTGACCTCGGTGAAGTAGAACTTCTGCTCTAGCATGTTCTGCATTGCAGTAGAGCTGCAAGGCAGAAAGTCCTGCCCTGCTTCCTCAAGGGGAGACAGGCCTCAAAGCGTCTCGCTTCCAGCTCTTTGGAAAGCTAAGAAACAACTGGCTCTCCACAGTGCTCTTACAGCCTCCCGGGAACCTATCTTACAAAGGCCTGTGAAACGCAGTTTCTTCCCAGCCCTGATCTCGCTGAAGTAGAATTTTTGCACTGCTGTGTACTACCTTGCCCTAGAGCTGCAAGGTACAAAGTCTTGCCGTTTTTGCTCAAGGGGAGACAGGCCCAAATGCGTCTGGCTTCCAGCTTTTTGGGAAGATAAGAAACAACTCGCTCTCCACAGTGCTCTTAATTCCTACTGGGAACATCTCTTACAAAGGCCTGTGAAACGCTGTTTCTTCCCAGCCCTTGTCTCACTGAATTAGAACGTCTGCTCTAGCATGTTCTGCATTGCAGTAGAGCTGCAAGGCACAAAGTCCTGCCTTGGTTCCTCAAGTGGAGAAAGGCCACAAAGCGTCTGGCTTCCAGCTCTTTGGGAAGCTAAGGAACAACTCGCTCTCCACAGTGCTCTTACAGCCTCCCAGGAACATCTCTTATAAAGGCCTGTAAAACGCAGTTTCATTCCAGCCCTGATCTCGCTGAAGTAGAAATTCTGCTCTGCTGTGTCCTACCTTGCCCTAGAGCTGCAAGGCATAAAGTCCCGCCTTGTTACCTAAAGGGGAGACTGGCCACAAACCGTCTGGCTTCGAGCTCTTTGGAAAGCTAAGAAAGAACACACTGTCCACAGTGCTCTTACAGCCTCCCGGGAACCTATCTTACAAATGCATGTGAAACGCAGTTTCTTCCCAGGCATGATCTCGCTGTATTAGAACTTCTGCTCTGCTGTGTCCTACATTGTACTACAGCTGCAAGGTCCAATGTCCTGCCTTGTTTCCTCAAGGGAAGACAGGCCCCAAATCTCTGGCCTCCAGCTCTTTGGGAAGCTATGAAAAAACTCGCTCTCCATAGTGCTCTTACAGCCTCCCGGGAACCTATCTGACAAAGGCCTTTGAAACGCAGATCCTTCCCAGCCCTGATCTCGCTGAAGTAGAACTTCTGCTCAAGCATGTTCTGCATTGCAGTTGAGCAGCAAGGCACAAAGATCTGCCTTTTTTCCTCAAGGGAAGACAGTCCCCAAAGCGTCTGGATTCCAGGTTTTTGGGAAGCTAAGACACAACTCTTTCTCCACAGTGCTCCTAATTCCTACTGGGAATATCTCTTAAAAAAACCTGTGAACGCAGTTTCTTCCCAGCCCTGATCTCGCTGAAGTAGAACTCCTGATCTTGCATGTTCTGCATTGCAGTAGAGCTGCAAGGCACAAAGCCCTGCCTTGCTTCCTCAAGGAGAGACAGGCCCCCAAAGTGTCTGGCTTCCAGCTCTTTGGGAAGCTAAGAAACAACTCGCTCTCCACAGTGCTCTTACTTCCTGCTGGGAACATCTCTTACAAAGGTCTGTGAAATGCAGTTTCTTCCCAGCCCTGATCTTGCTGAAGTAGAACTTCTGCTCTGCCAGGTGATGCATTGCCCTAGAGCTGCAAGGCACAAAGTCCTGCCTTGGTTCCTCAAGGGGAGACTGGCCCCAAAGCATCTGGCCTCCAGTCCATTGGGAACCTACAAAAAAACTCGCTCTCCAGAGTGCTCTTACAGCCTCCCGTAACCTCTCTGACAAAGCCCTGTGAAACGCAGTTTCTTCCCAGCCCTGATCTCGCTGAAGTAGAATTTTTGCACTGCTGTGTACTACCTTGCCCTAGAGCTGCAAGGTACAAAGTCTTGCCGTTTTTGCTCAAGGGGAGACAGGCCCAAATGCGTCTGGCTTCCAGCTTTTTGGGAAGATAAGAAACAACTCGCTCTCCACAGTGCTCTTAATTCCTACTGGGAACATCTCTTACAAAGGCCTGTGAAACGCTGTTTCTTCCCAGCCCTTGTCTCACTGAATTAGAACGTCTGCTCTAGCATGTTCTGCATTGCAGTAGAGCTGCAAGGCACAAAGTCCTGCCTTGGTTCCTCAAGTGGAGAAAGGCCACAAAGCGTCTGGCTTCCAGCTCTTTGGGAAGCTAAGGAACAACTCGCTCTCCACAGTGCTCTTACAGCCTCCCAGGAACATCTCTTATAAAGGCCTGTAAAACGCAGTTTCATTCCAGCCCTGATCTCGCTGAAGTAGAAATTCTGCTCTGCTGTGTCCTACCTTGCCCTAGAGCTGCAAGGCATAAAGTCCCGCCTTGTTACCTAAAGGGGAGACTGGCCACAAACCGTCTGGCTTCGAGCTCTTTGGAAAGCTAAGAAAGAACACACTGTCCACAGTGCTCTTACAGCCTCCCGGGAACCTATCTTACAAATGCATGTGAAACGCAGTTTCTTCCCAGGCATGATCTCGCTGTATTAGAACTTCTGCTCTGCTGTGTCCTACATTGTACTACAGCTGCAAGGTCCAATGTCCTGCCTTGTTTCCTCAAGGGAAGACAGGCCCCAAATCTCTGGCCTCCAGCTCTTTGGGAAGCTATGAAAAAACTCGCTCTCCATAGTGCTCTTACAGCCTCCCGGGAACCTATCTGACAAAGGCCTTTGAAACGCAGATCCTTCCCAGCCCTGATCTCGCTGAAGTAGAACTTCTGCTCAAGCATGTTCTGCATTGCAGTTGAGCAGCAAGGCACAAACATCTGCCTTTTTTCCTCAAGGGAAGACAGTCCCCAAAGCGTCTGGATTCCAGGTTTTTGGGAAGCTAAGACACAACTCTTTCTCCACAGTGCTCCGAATTCCTACTGGGAATATCTCTTAAAAAAACCTGTGAACGCAGTTTCTTCCCAGCCCTGATCTCGCTGAAGTAGAACTCCTGATCTTGCATGTTCTGCATTGCAGTAGAGCTGCAAGGCACAAAGCCCTGCCTTGCTTCCTCAAGGAGAGACAGGCCCCCAAAGTGTCTGGCTTCCAGCTCTTTGGGAAGCTAAGAAACAACTCGCTCTCCACAGTGCTCTTACTTCCTGCTGGGAACATCTCTTACAAAGGTCTGTGAAATGCAGTTTCTTCCCAGCCCTGATCTTGCTGAAGTAGAACTTCTGCTCTGCCAGGTGATGCATTGCCCTAGAGCTGCAAGGCACAAAGTCCTGCCTTGGTTCCTCAAGGGGAGACTGGCCCCAAAGCATCTGGCCTCCAGTCCATGGGGAACCTACAAAAAAACTCGCTCTCCAGAGTGCTCTTACAGCCTCCCGTAACCTCTCTGACAAAGCCCTGTGAAACGCAGTTTCTTCCCAGCCCTGATCTCGCTGAAGTAGAACTTCTGCTCTAACATGCTCTGCATTGCAGTAGAGCTGCAAGGCACAAAGTCCTACCCTGCTTCCTCAAGGGGAGACAGGCCCCAATGCTTCTGGCTCCAGCTCTTTGGGCAGCTAAGAAACAACTCGCTCTCCACAGTGCTCTTACAGCCTACAGGGAACATGTCTTACAAAGGCCTGTGAAACGCAGTTTCTTCTCAGCCCTGATCTCGCTGAAGTAGAAGTTCTTCTCTAGCATGTTCTGCATTGCAGTAGAGCTGCAAGGCACAAAGACCTGCCTTGGTTCCTCAAGGGGAGACAGGCCCCAATGCCTCTGGTTTCCAGCTCTTTGGGAAGCTAAGAAACAACTAGCTCTCTGGAGTGCTCTTTCAGACTCCCGCAAACATCTCTTACAAAGGCCTGTGAAACTCAGTTTCCTCAGAGCCCTGATCTCGCTGATGTAGAACTTCTGCTCGGCTGTGTCCAACATTGCCCTAGAGCAGCAAGGCATAAAGTCCTGCCTTGTTTCCTTAAGGTCAGACTGGCCCAAAAGTGTCTAGCTTCCAGCTCTTTGGAAACGTAAGAAACAACACGCTCTGCACTGTGCTCTTACAGCTTCCCGAGAAACTATCATACATAGGCCTGTGAAACGCAGTTTCTTCCCAGCCCTGATCACACTGATGTAGAACTTCTGCTCTGCCATGTCCTACATTGCCCTACAGCTGCAAGGCACAAAGTCCTGCCTTGTTTCCTCAAGGAAAGACAGGCCCCAAAGCATCTGGCCTCCTGCTCTTTGGGAAGCAATGAAAAAACTCGCTCTGCGCAGCGCTCTTACAGCCTCCCGGGAACCTATCTGACAAAGCCCTGTGAAACGCAGTTTCTTCCCAGCACTAATCTCGTTGAAGTAGAACTTCTGCTCTGCTGTGTCCCCCATTGCCCTAGAGGTTCAAGTCAGAAACTCCTGCCTTGTTCCTCAAAGGGAGACAGGCTCCAAAGCGTCTGCCTGCCAGCTCTTTGGGAAGGTAAGAAACAACTCGCTCTCCACGGTACTCTTACTTACTACTAGGAGCATCTCTTACAAAGGCCTGTGAAAAGCAATTTCTTCCCAGCACTGACCTCGGTGAAGTAGAACTTCTGCTCTAGCATGTTCTGCATTGCAGTAGAGCTGCAAGGCAGAAAGTCCTGCCCTGCTTCCTCAAGGGGAGACAGGCCTCAAAGCGTCTCGCTTCCAGCTCTTTGGAAAGCTAAGAAACAACTGGCTCTCCACAGTGCTCTTACAGCCTCCCGGGAACCTATCTTACAAAGGCCTGTGAAACGCAGTTTCTTCCCAGCCCTGATCTCGCTGAAGTAGAATTTTTGCACTGCTGTGTACTACCTTGCCCTAGAGCTGCAAGGTACAAAGTCTTGCCGTTTTTGCTCAAGGGGAGACAGGCCCAAATGCGTCTGGCTTCCAGCTTTTTGGGAAGATAAGAAACAACTCGCTCTCCACAGTGCTCTTAATTCCTACTGGGAACATCTCTTACAAAGGCCTGTGAAACGCTGTTTCTTCCCAGCCCTTGTCTCACTGAATTAGAACGTCTGCTCTAGCATGTTCTGCATTGCAGTAGAGCTGCAAGGCACAAAGTCCTGCCTTGGTTCCTCAAGTGGAGAAAGGCCACAAAGCGTCTGGCTTCCAGCTCTTTGGGAAGCTAAGGAACAACTCGCTCTCCACAGTGCTCTTACAGCCTCCCAGGAACATCTCTTATAAAGGCCTGTAAAACGCAGTTTCATTCCAGCCCTGATCTCGCTGAAGTAGAAATTCTGCTCTGCTGTGTCCTACCTTGCCCTAGAGCTGCAAGGCATAAAGTCCCGCCTTGTTACCTAAAGGGGAGACTGGCCACAAACCGTCTGGCTTCGAGCTCTTTGGAAAGCTAAGAAAGAACACACTGTCCACAGTGCTCTTACAGCCTCCCGGGAACCTATCTTACAAATGCATGTGAAACGCAGTTTCTTCCCAGGCATGATCTCGCTGTATTAGAACTTCTGCTCTGCTGTGTCCTACATTGTACTACAGCTGCAAGGTCCAATGTCCTGCCTTGTTTCCTCAAGGGAAGACAGGCCCCAAATCTCTGGCCTCCAGCTCTTTGGGAAGCTATGAAAAAACTCGCTCTCCATAGTGCTCTTACAGCCTCCCGGGAACCTATCTGACAAAGGCCTTTGAAACGCAGATCCTTCCCAGCCCTGATCTCGCTGAAGTAGAACTTCTGCTCAAGCATGTTCTGCATTGCAGTTGAGCAGCAAGGCACAAAGATCTGCCTTTTTTCCTCAAGGGAAGACAGTCCCCAAAGCGTCTGGATTCCAGGTTTTTGGGAAGCTAAGACACAACTCTTTCTCCACAGTGCTCCTAATTCCTACTGGGAATATCTCTTAAAAAAACCTGTGAACGCAGTTTCTTCCCAGCCCTGATCTCGCTGAAGTAGAACTCCTGATCTTGCATGTTCTGCATTGCAGTAGAGCTGCAAGGCACAAAGCCCTGCCTTGCTTCCTCAAGGAGAGACAGGCCCCCAAAGTGTCTGGCTTCCAGCTCTTTGGGAAGCTAAGAAACAACTCGCTCTCCACAGTGCTCTTACTTCCTGCTGGGAACATCTCTTACAAAGGTCTGTGAAATGCAGTTTCTTCCCAGCCCTGATCTTGCTGAAGTAGAACTTCTGCTCTGCCAGGTGATGCATTGCCCTAGAGCTGCAAGGCACAAAGTCCTGCCTTCGTTCCTCAAGGGGAGACTGGCCCCAAAGCATCTGGCCTCCAGTCCATGGGGAACCTACAAAAAAACTCGCTCTCCAGAGTGCTCTTACAGCCTCCCGTAACCTCTCTGACAAAGCCCTGTGAAACGCAGTTTCTTCCCAGCCCTGATCTCGCTGAAGTAGAATTTTTGCACTGCTGTGTACTACCTTGCCCTAGAGCTGCAAGGTACAAAGTCTTGCCGTTTTTGCTCAAGGGGAGACAGGCCCAAATGCGTCTGGCTTCCAGCTTTTTGGGAAGATAAGAAACAACTCGCTCTCCACAGTGCTCTTAATTCCTACTGGGAACATCTCTTACAAAGGCCTGTGAAACGCTGTTTCTTCCCAGCCCTTGTCTCACTGAATTAGAACGTCTGCTCTAGCATGTTCTGCATTGCAGTAGAGCTGCAAGGCACAAAGTCCTGCCTTGGTTCCTCAAGTGGAGAAAGGCCACAAAGCGTCTGGCTTCCAGCTCTTTGGGAAGCTAAGGAACAACTCGCTCTCCACAGTGCTCTTACAGCCTCCCAGGAACATCTCTTATAAAGGCCTGTAAAACGCAGTTTCATTCCAGCCCTGATCTCGCTGAAGTAGAAATTCTGCTCTGCTGTGTCCTACCTTGCCCTAGAGCTGCAAGGCATAAAGTCCTGCCTTGTTACCTAAAGGGGAGACTGGCCACAAACCGTCTGGCTTCGAGCTCTTTGGAAAGCTAAGAAAGAACACACTGTCCACAGTGCTCTTACAGCCTCCCGGGAACCTATCTTACAAATGCATGTGAAACGCAGTTTCTTCCCAGGCATGATCTCGCTGTATTAGAACTTCTGCTCTGCTGTGTCCTACATTGTACTACAGCTGCAAGGTCCAATGTCCTGCCTTGTTTCCTCAAGGGAAGACAGGCCCCAAATCTCTGGCCTCCAGCTCTTTGGGAAGCTATGAAAAAACTCGCTCTCCATAGTGCTCTTACAGCCTCCCGGGAACCTATCTGACAAAGGCCTTTGAAACGCAGATCCTTCCCAGCCCTGATCTCGCTGAAGTAGAACTTCTGCTCAAGCATGTTCTGCATTGCAGTTGAGCAGCAAGGCACAAAGATCTGCCTTTTTTCCTCAAGGGAAGACAGTCCCCAAAGCGTCTGGATTCCAGGTTTTTGGGAAGCTAAGACACAACTCTTTCTCCACAGTGCTCCTAATTCCTACTGGGAATATCTCTTAAAAAAACCTGTGAACGCAGTTTCTTCCCAGCCCTGATCTCGCTGAAGTAGAACTCCTGATCTTGCATGTTCTGCATTGCAGTAGAGCTGCAAGGCACAAAGCCCTGCCTTGCTTCCTCAAGGAGAGACAGGCCCCCAAAGTGTCTGGCTTCCAGCTCTTTGGGAAGCTAAGAAACAACTCGCTCTCCACAGTGCTCTTACTTCCTGCTGGGAACATCTCTTACAAAGGTCTGTGAAATGCAGTTTCTTCCCAGCCCTGATCTTGCTGAAGTAGAACTTCTGCTCTGCCAGGTGATGCATTGCCCTAGAGCTGCAAGGCACAAAGTCCTGCCTTGGTTCCTCAAGGGGAGACTGGCCCCAAAGCATCTGGCCTCCAGTCCATGGGGAACCTACAAAAAAACTCGCTCTCCAGAGTGCTCTTACAGCCTCCCGTAACCTCTCTGACAAAGCCCTGTGAAACGCAGTTTCTTCCCAGCCCTGATCTCGCTGAAGTAGAACTTCTGCTCTAACATGCTCTGCATTGCAGTAGAGCTGCAAGGCACAAAGTCCTACCCTGCTTCCTCAAGGGGAGACAGGCCCCAATGCTTCTGGCTCCAGCTCTTTGGGCAGCTAAGAAACAACTCGCTCTCCACAGTGCTCTTACAGCCTACAGGGAACATGTCTTACAAAGGCCTGTGAAACGCAGTTTCTTCTCAGCCCTGATCTCGCTGAAGTAGAAGTTCTTCTCTAGCATGTTCTGCATTGCAGTAGAGCTGCAAGGCACAAAGACCTGCCTTGGTTCCTCAAGGGGAGACAGGCCCCAATGCCTCTGGTTTCCAGCTCTTTGGGAAGCTAAGAAACAACTAGCTCTCTGGAGTGCTCTTTCAGACTCCCGCAAACATCTCTTACAAAGGCCTGTGAAACTCAGTTTCCTCAGAGCCCTGATCTCGCTGATGTAGAACTTCTGCTCGGCTGTGTCCAACATTGCCCTAGAGCAGCAAGGCATAAAGTCCTGCCTTGTTTCCTTAAGGTCAGACTGGCCCAAAAGTGTCTAGCTTCCAGCTCTTTGGAAACGTAAGAAACAACACGCTCTGCACTGTGCTCTTACAGCTTCCCGAGAAACTATCATACATAGGCCTGTGAAACGCAGTTTCTTCCCAGCCCTGATCACACTGATGTAGAACTTCTGCTCTGCCATGTCCTACATTGCCCTACAGCTGCAAGGCACAAAGTCCTGCCTTGTTTCCTCAAGGAAAGACAGGCCCCAAAGCATCTGGCCTCCTGCTCTTTGGGAAGCAATGAAAAAACTCGCTCTGCACAGCGCTCTTACAGCCTCCCGGGAACCTATCTGACAAAGCCCTGTGAAACGCAGTTTCTTCCCAGCACTAATCTCGTTGAAGTAGAACTTCGGCTCTGCTGTGTCCCCCATTGCCCTAGAGGTTCAAGTCAGAAACTCCTGCCTTGTTCCTCAAAGGGAGACAGGCTCCAAAGCGTCTGCCTGCCAGCTCTTTGGGAAGGTAAGAAACAACTCGCTCTCCACGGTACTCTTACTTACTACTAGGAGCATCTCTTACAAAGGCCTGTGAAAAGCAATTTCTTCCCAGCACTGACCTCGGTGAAGTAGAACTTCTGCTCTAGCATGTTCTGCATTGCAGTAGAGCTGCAAGGCAGAAAGTCCTGCCCTGCTTCCTCAAGGGGAGACAGGCCTCAAAGCGTCTCGCTTCCAGCTCTTTGGAAAGCTAAGAAACAACTGGCTCTCCACAGTGCTCTTACAGCCTCCCGGGAACCTATCTTACAAAGGCCTGTGAAACGCAGTTTCTTCCCAGCCCTGATCTCGCTGAAGTAGAATTTTTGCACTGCTGTGTACTACCTTGCCCTAGAGCTGCAAGGTACAAAGTCTTGCCGTTTTTGCTCAAGGGGAGACAGGCCCAAATGCGTCTGGCTTCCAGCTTTTTGGGAAGATAAGAAACAACTCGCTCTCCACAGTGCTCTTAATTCCTACTGGGAACATCTCTTACAAAGGCCTGTGAAACGCTGTTTCTTCCCAGCCCTTGTCTCACTGAATTAGAACATCTGCTCTAGCATGTTCTGCATTGCAGTAGAGCTGCAAGGCACAAAGTCCTGCCTTGGTTCCTCAAGTGGAGAAAGGCCACAAAGCGTCTGGCTTCCAGCTCTTTGGGAAGCTAAGGAACAACTCGCTCTCCACAGTGCTCTTACAGCCTCCCAGGAACATCTCTTATAAAGGCCTGTAAAACGCAGTTTCATTCCAGCCCTGATCTCGCTGAAGTAGAAATTCTGCTCTGCTGTGTCCTACCTTGCCCTAGAGCTGCAAGGCATAAAGTCCTGCCTTGTTACCTAAAGGGGAGACTGGCCACAAACCGTCTGGCTTCGAGCTCTTTGGAAAGCTAAGAAAGAACACACTGTCCACAGTGCTCTTACAGCCTCCCGGGAACCTATCTTACAAATGCATGTGAAACGCAGTTTCTTCCCAGGCATGATCTCGCTGTATTAGAACTTCTGCTCTGCTGTGTCCTACATTGTACTACAGCTGCAAGGTCCAATGTCCTGCCTTGTTTCCTCAAGGGAAGACAGGCCCCAAATCTCTGGCCTCCAGCTCTTTGGGAAGCTATGAAAAAACTCGCTCTCCATAGTGCTCTTACAGCCTCCCGGGAACCTATCTGACAAAGGCCTTTGAAACGCAGATCCTTCCCAGCCCTGATCTCGCTGAAGTAGAACTTCTGCTCAAGCATGTTCTGCATTGCAGTTGAGCAGCAAGGCACAAACATCTGCCTTTTTTCCTCAAGGGAAGACAGTCCCCAAAGCGTCTGGATTCCAGGTTTTTGGGAAGCTAAGACACAACTCTTTCTCCACAGTGCTCCGAATTCCTACTGGGAATATCTCTTAAAAAAACCTGTGAACGCAGTTTCTTCCCAGCCCTGATCTCGCTGAAGTAGAACTCCTGATCTTGCATGTTCTGCATTGCAGTAGAGCTGCAAGGCACAAAGCCCTGCCTTGCTTCCTCAAGGAGAGACAGGCCCCCAAAGTGTCTGGCTTCCAGCTCTTTGGGAAGCTAAGAAACAACTCGCTCTCCACAGTGCTCTTACTTCCTGCTGGGAACATCTCTTACAAAGGTCTGTGAAATGCAGTTTCTTCCCAGCCCTGATCTTGCTGAAGTAGAACTTCTGCTCTGCCAGGTGATGCATTGCCCTAGAGCTGCAAGGCACAAAGTCCTGCCTTGGTTCCTCAAGGGGAGACTGGCCCCAAAGCATCTGGCCTCCAGTCCATGGGGAACCTACAAAAAAACTCGCTCTCCAGAGTGCTCTTACAGCCTCCCGTAACCTCTCTGACAAAGCCCTGTGAAACGCAGTTTCTTCCCAGCCCTGATCTCGCTGAAGTAGAACTTCTGCTCTAACATGCTCTGCATTGCAGTAGAGCTGCAAGGCACAAAGTCCTACCCTGCTTCCTCAAGGGGAGACAGGCCCCAATGCTTCTGGCTCCAGCTCTTTGGGCAGCTAAGAAACAACTCGCTCTCCACAGTGCTCTTACAGCCTACAGGGAACATGTCTTACAAAGGCCTGTGAAACGCAGTTTCTTCTCAGCCCTGATCTCGCTGAAGTAGAAGTTCTTCTCTAGCATGTTCTGCATTGCAGTAGAGCTGCAAGGCACAAAGACCTGCCTTGGTTCCTCAAGGGGAGACAGGCCCCAATGCCTCTGGTTTCCAGCTCTTTGGGAAGCTAAGAAACAACTAGCTCTCTGGAGTGCTCTTTCAGACTCCCGCAAACATCTCTTACAAAGGCCTGTGAAACTCAGTTTCCTCAGAGCCCTGATCTCGCTGATGTAGAACTTCTGCTCGGCTGTGTCCAACATTGCCCTAGAGCAGCAAGGCATAAAGTCCTGCCTTGTTTCCTTAAGGTCAGACTGGCCCAAAAGTGTCTAGCTTCCAGCTCTTTGGAAACGTAAGAAACAACACGCTCTGCACTGTGCTCTTACAGCTTCCCGAGAAACTATCATACATAGGCCTGTGAAACGCAGTTTCTTCCCAGCCCTGATCACACTGAGGTAGAACTTCGGCTCTGCCATGTCCTACATTGCCCTACAGCTGCAAGGCACAAAGTCCTGCCTTGTTTCCTCAAGGAAAGACAGGCCCCAAAGCATCTGGCCTCCTGCTCTTTGGGAAGCAATGAAAAAACTCGCTCTGCACAGCGCTCTTACAGCCTCCCGGGAACCTATCTGACAAAGCCCTGTGAAACGCAGTTTCTTCCCAGCACTAATCTCGTTGAAGTAGAACTTCTGCTCTGCTGTGTCCCCCATTGCCCTAGAGGTTCAAGTCAGAAACTCCTGCCTTGTTCCTCAAAGGGAGACAGGCTCCAAAGCGTCTGCCTGCCAGCTCTTTGGGAAGGTAAGAAACAACTCGCTCTCCACGGTACTCTTACTTACTACTAGGAGCATCTCTTACAAAGGCCTGTGAAAAGCAATTTCCTCCCAGCACTGACCTCGGTGAAGTAGAACTTCTGCTCTAGCATGTTCTGCATTGCAGTAGAGCTGCAAGGCAGAAAGTCCTGCCCTGCTTCCTCAAGGGGAGACAGGCCTCAAAGCGTCTCGCTTCCAGCTCTTTGGAAAGCTAAGAAACAACTGGCTCTCCACAGTGCTCTTACAGCCTCCTGGGAACCTATCTTACAAAGGCCTGTGAAACGCAGTTTCTTCCCAGCCCTGATCTCGCTGAAGTAGAATTTTTGCACTGCTGTGTACTACCTTGCCCTAGAGCTGCAAGGTACAAAGTCTTGCCGTTTTTGCTCAAGGGGAGACAGGCCCAAATGCGTCTGGCTTCCAGCTTTTTGGGAAGATAAGAAACAACTCGCTCTCCACAGTGCTCTTAATTCCCACTGGGAACATCTCTTACAAAGGCCTGTGAAACGCTGTTTCTTCCCAGCCCTTGTCTCACTGAATTAGAACATCTGCTCTAGCATGTTCTGCATTGCAGTAGAGCTGCAAGGCACAAAGTCCTGCCTTGGTTCCTCAAGTGGAGAAAGGCCACAAAGCGTCTGGCTTCCAGCTCTTTGGGAAGCTAAGGAACAACTCGCTCTCCACAGTGCTCTTACAGCCTCCCAGGAACATCTCTTATAAAGGCCTGTAAAACGCAGTTTCATTCCAGCCCTGATCTTGCTGAAGTAGAAATTCTGCTCTGCTGTGTCCTACCTTGCCCTAGAGCTGCAAGGCATAAAGTCCTGCCTTGTTACCTAAAGGGGAGACTGGCCACAAACCGTCTGGCTTCGAGCTCTTTGGAAAGCTAAGAAAGAACACACTGTCCACAGTGCTCTTACAGCCTCCCGGGAACCTATCTTACAAATGCATGTGAAACGCAGTTTCTTCCCAGCCCTGATCTCGGTGAAGTAGAACTTCTGCTCTAACATGCTCTGCATTGCAGTAGAGCTGCAAGGCACAAAGTCCTACCCTGCTTCCTCAAGGGGAGACAGGCCCCAATGCTTCTGGCTCCAGCTCTTTGGGCAGCTAAGAAACAACTTGCTCTCCACAGTGCTCTTACAGCCTACAGGGAACATGTCTTACAAAGGCCTGTGAAACGCAGTTTCTTCTCAGCCCTGATCTCGCTGAAGTAGAAGTTCTTCTCTAGCATGTTCTGCATTGCAGTAGAGCTGCAAGGCACAAAGACCTGCCTTGGTTCCTCAAGGGGAGACAGGCCCCAATGCCTCTGGTTTCCAGCTCTTTGGGAAGCTAAGAAACAACTAGCTCTCTGGAGTGCTCTTTCAGACTCCCGCAAACATCTCTTACAAAGGCCTGTGAAACTCAGTTTCCTCAGAGCCCTGATCTCGCTGATGTAGAACTTCTGCTCGGCTGTGTCCAACATTGCCCTAGAGCAGCAAGGCATAAAGTCCTGCCTTGTTTCCTTAAGGTCAGACTGGCCCAAAAGTGTCTAGCTTCCAGCTCTTTGGAAACGTAAGAAACAACACGCTCTGCACTGTGCTCTTACAGCTTCCCGAGAAACTATCATACATAGGCCTGTGAAACGCAGTTTCTTCCCAGCCCTGATCACACTGATGTAGAACTTCTGCTCTGCCATGTCCTACATTGCCCTACAGCTGCAAGGCACAAAGTCCTGCCTTGTTTCCTCAAGGAAAGACAGGCCCCAAAGCATCTGGCCTCCTGCTCTTTGGGAAGCAATGAAAAAACTCGCTCTGCACAGCGCTCTTACAGCCTCCCGGGAACCTATCTGACAAAGCCCTGTGAAACGCAGTTTCTTCCCAGCACTAATCTCGTTGAAGTAGAACTTCGGCTCTGCTGTGTCCCCCATTGCCCTAGAGGTTCAAGTCAGAAACTCCTGCCTTGTTCCTCAAAGGGAGACAGGCTCCAAAGCGTCTGCCTGCCAGCTCTTTGGGAAGGTAAGAAACAACTCGCTCTCCACGGTACTCTTACTTACTACTAGGAGCATCTCTTACAAAGGCCTGTGAAAAGCAATTTCTTCCCAGCACTGACCTCGGTGAAGTAGAACTTCTGCTCTAGCATGTTCTGCATTGCAGTAGAGCTGCAAGGCAGAAAGTCCTGCCCTGCTTCCTCAAGGGGAGACAGGCCTCAAAGCGTCTCGCTTCCAGCTCTTTGGAAAGCTAAGAAACAACTGGCTCTCCACAGTGCTCTTACAGCCTCCCGGGAACCTATCTTACAAAGGCCTGTGAAACGCAGTTTCTTCCCAGCCCTGATCTCGCTGAAGTAGAATTTTTGCACTGCTGTGTACTACCTTGCCCTAGAGCTGCAAGGTACAAAGTCTTGCCGTTTTTGCTCAAGGGGAGACAGGCCCAAATGCGTCTGGCTTCCAGCTTTTTGGGAAGATAAGAAACAACTCGCTCTCCACAGTGCTCTTAATTCCCACTGGGAACATCTCTTACAAAGGCCTGTGAAACGCTGTTTCTTCCCAGCCCTTGTCTCACTGAATTAGAACATCTGCTCTAGCATGTTCTGCATTGCAGTAGAGCTGCAAGGCACAAAGTCCTGCCTTGGTTCCTCAAGTGGAGAAAGGCCACAAAGCGTCTGGCTTCCAGCTCTTTGGGAAGCTAAGGAACAACTCGCTCTCCACAGTGCTCTTACAGCCTCCCAGGAACATCTCTTATAAAGGCCTGTAAAACGCAGTTTCATTCCAGCCCTGATCTCGCTGAAGTAGAAATTCTGCTCTGCTGTGTCCTACCTTGCCCTAGAGCTGCAAGGCATAAAGTCCCGCCTTGTTACCTAAAGGGGAGACTGGCCACAAACCGTCTGGCTTCGAGCTCTTTGGAAAGCTAAGAAAGAACACACTGTCCACAGTGCTCTTACAGCCTCCCGGGAACCTATCTTACAAATGCATGTGAAACGCAGTTTCTTCCCAGGCATGATCTCGCTGTATTAGAACTTCTGCTCTGCTGTGTCCTACATTGTACTACAGCTGCAAGGTCCAATGTCCTGCCTTGTTTCCTCAAGGGAAGACAGGCCCCAAATCTCTGGCCTCCAGCTCTTTGGGAAGCTATGAAAAAACTCGCTCTCCATAGTGCTCTTACAGCCTCCCGGGAACCTATCTGACAAAGGCCTTTGAAACGCAGATCCTTCCCAGCCCTGATCTCGCTGAAGTAGAACTTCTGCTCAAGCATGTTCTGCATTGCAGTTGAGCAGCAAGGCACAAACATCTGCCTTTTTTCCTCAAGGGAAGACAGTCCCCAAAGCGTCTGGATTCCAGGTTTTTGGGAAGCTAAGACACAACTCTTTCTCCACAGTGCTCCGAATTCCTACTGGGAATATCTTAAAAAAACCTGTGAACGCAGTTTCTTCCCAGCCCTGATCTCGCTGAAGTAGAACTCCTGATCTTGCATGTTCTGCATTGCAGTAGAGCTGCAAGGCACAAAGCCCTGCCTTGCTTCCTCAAGGAGAGACAGGCCCCCAAAGTGTCTGGCTTCCAGCTCTTTGGGAAGCTAAGAAACAACTCGCTCTCCACAGTGCTCTTACTTCCTGCTGGGAACATCTCTTACAAAGGTCTGTGAAATGCAGTTTCTTCCCAGCCCTGATCTTGCTGAAGTAGAACTTCTGCTCTGCCAGGTGATGCATTGCCCTAGAGCTGCAAGGCACAAAGTCCTGCCTTGGTTCCTCAAGGGGAGACTGGCCCCAAAGCATCTGGCCTCCAGTCCATGGGGAACCTACAAAAAAACTCGCTCTCCAGAGTGCTCTTACAGCCTCCCGTAACCTCTCTGACAAAGCCCTGTGAAACGCAGTTTCTTCCCAGCCCTGATCTCGCTGAAGTAGAACTTCTGCTCTAACATGCTCTGCATTGCAGTAGAGCTGCAAGGCACAAAGTCCTACCCTGCTTCCTCAAGGGGAGACAGGCCCCAATGCTTCTGGCTCCAGCTCTTTGGGCAGCTAAGAAACAACTCGCTCTCCACAGTGCTCTTACAGCCTACAGGGAACATGTCTTACAAAGGCCTGTGAAACGCAGTTTCTTCTCAGCCCTGATCTCGCTGAAGTAGAAGTTCTTCTCTAGCATGTTCTGCATTGCAGTAGAGCTGCAAGGCACAAAGACCTGCCTTGGTTCCTCAAGGGGAGACAGGCCCCAATGCCTCTGGTTTCCAGCTCTTTGGGAAGCTAAGAAACAACTAGCTCTCTGGAGTGCTCTTTCAGACTCCCGCAAACATCTCTTACAAAGGCCTGTGAAACTCAGTTTCCTCAGAGCCCTGATCTCGCTGATGTAGAACTTCTGCTCGGCTGTGTCCAACATTGCCCTAGAGCAGCAAGGCATAAAGTCCTGCCTTGTTTCCTTAAGGTCAGACTGGCCCAAAAGTGTCTAGCTTCCAGCTCTTTGGAAACGTAAGAAACAACACGCTCTGCACTGTGCTCTTACAGCTTCCCGAGAAACTATCATACATAGGCCTGTGAAACGCAGTTTCTTCCCAGCCCTGATCACACTGAGGTAGAACTTCGGCTCTGCCATGTCCTACATTGCCCTACAGCTGCAAGGCACAAAGTCCTGCCTTGTTTCCTCAAGGAAAGACAGGCCCCAAAGCATCTGGCCTCCTGCTCTTTGGGAAGCAATGAAAAAACTCGCTCTGCACAGCGCTCTTACAGCCTCCCGGGAACCTATCTGACAAAGCCCTGTGAAACGCAGTTTCTTCCCAGCACTAATCTCGTTGAAGTAGAACTTCGGCTCTGCTGTGTCCCCCATTGCCCTAGAGGTTCAAGTCAGAAACTCCTGCCTTGTTCCTCAAAGGGAGACAGGCTCCAAAGCGTCTGCCTGCCAGCTCTTTGGGAAGGTAAGAAACAACTCGCTCTCCACGGTACTCTTACTTACTACTAGGAGCATCTCTTACAAAGGCCTGTGAAAAGCAATTTCTTCCCAGCACTGACCTCGGTGAAGTAGAACTTCTGCTCTAGCATGTTCTGCATTGCAGTAGAGCTGCAAGGCAGAAAGTCCTGCCCTGCTTCCTCAAGGGGAGACAGGCCTCAAAGCGTCTCGCTTCCAGCTCTTTGGAAAGCTAAGAAACAACTGGCTCTCCACAGTGCTCTTACAGCCTCCCGGGAACCTATCTTACAAAGGCCTGTGAAACGCAGTTTCTTCCCAGCCCTGATCTCGCTGAAGTAGAATTTTTGCACTGCTGTGTACTACCTTGCCCTAGAGCTGCAAGGTACAAAGTCTTGCCGTTTTTGCTCAAGGGGAGACAGGCCCAAATGCGTCTGGCTTCCAGCTTTTTGGGAAGATAAGAAGCAACTCGCTCTCCACAGTGCTCTTAATTCCCACTGGGAACATCTCTTACAAAGGCCTGTGAAACGCTGTTTCTTCCCAGCCCTTGTCTCACTGAATTAGAACATCTGCTCTAGCATGTTCTGCATTGCAGTAGAGCTGCAAGGCACAAAGTCCTGCCTTGGTTCCTCAAGTGGAGAAAGGCCACAAAGCGTCTGGCTTCCAGCTCTTTGGGAAGCTAAGGAACAACTCGCTCTCCACAGTGCTCTTACAGCCTCCCAGGAACATCTCTTATAAAGGCCTGTAAAACGCAGTTTCATTCCAGCCCTGATCTCGCTGAAGTAGAAATTCTGCTCTGCTGTGTCCTACCTTGCCCTAGAGCTGCAAGGCATAAAGTCCCGCCTTGTTACCTAAAGGGGAGACTGGCCACAAACCGTCTGGCTTCGAGCTCTTTGGAAAGCTAAGAAAGAACACACTGTCCACAGTGCTCTTACAGCCTCCCGGGAACCTATCTTACAAATGCATGTGAAACGCAGTTTCTTCCCAGGCATGATCTCGCTGTATTAGAACTTCTGCTCTGCTGTGTCCTACATTGTACTACAGCTGCAAGGTCCAATGTCCTGCCTTGTTTCCTCAAGGGAAGACAGGCCCCAAATCTCTGGCCTCCAGCTCTTTGGGAAGCTATGAAAAAACTCGCTCTCCATAGTGCTCTTACAGCCTCCCGGGAACCTATCTGACAAAGGCCTTTGAAACGCAGATCCTTCCCAGCCCTGATCTCGCTGAAGTAGAACTTCTGCTCAAGCATGTTCTGCATTGCAGTTGAGCAGCAAGGCACAAACATCTGCCTTTTTTCCTCAAGGGAAGACAGACCCCAAAGCGTCTGGATTCCAGGTTTTTGGGAAGCTAAGACACAACTCTTTCTCCACAGTGCTCCGAATTCCTACTGGGAATATCTCTTAAAAAAACCTGTGAACGCAGTTTCTTCCCAGCCCTGATCTCGCTGAAGTAGAACTCCTGATCTTGCATGTTCTGCATTGCAGTAGAGCTGCAAGGCACAAAGCCCTGCCTTGCTTCCTCAGGGAGAGACAGGCCCCCAAAGTGTCTGGCTTCCAGCTCTTTGGGAAGCTAAGAAACAACTCGCTCTCCACAGTGCTCTTACTTCCTGCTGGGAACATCTCTTACAAAGGTCTGTGAAATGCAGTTTCTTCCCAGCCCTGATCTTGCTGAAGTAGAACTTCTGCTCTGCCAGGTGATGCATTGCCCTAGAGCTGCAAGGCACAAAGTCCTGCCTTGGTTCCTCAAGGGGAGACTGGCCCCAAAGCATCTGGCCTCCAGTCCATTGGGAACCTACAAAAAATCTCGCTCTCCAGAGTGCTCTTACAGCCTCCCGTAACCTCTCTGACAAAGCCCTGTGAAACGCAGTTTCTTCCCAGCCCTGATCTCGGTGAAGTAGAACTTCTGCTCTAACATGCTCTGCATTGCAGTAGAGCTGCAAGGCACAAAGTCCTACCCTGCTTCCTCAAGGGGAGACAGGCCCCAATGCTTCTGGCTCCAGCTCTTTGGGCAGCTAAGAAACAACTCGCTCTCCACAGTGCTCTTACAGCCTACAGGGAACATGTCTTACAAAGGCCTGTGAAACGCAGTTTCTTCTCAGCCCTGATCTCGCTGAAGTAGAAGTTCTTCTCTAGCATGTTCTGCATTGCAGTAGAGCTGCAAGGCACAAAGACCTGCCTTGGTTCCTCAAGGGGAGACAGGCCCCAATGCATCTGGTTTCCAGCTCTTTGGGAAGCTAAGAAACAACTAGCTCTCTGGAGTGCTCTTTCAGACTCCCGCAAACATCTCTTACAAAGGCCTGTGAAACTCAGTTTCCTCAGAGCCCTGATCTCGCTGATGTAGAACTTCTGCTCGGCTGTGTCCAACATTGCCCTAGAGCAGCAAGGCATAAAGTCCTGCCTTGTTTCCTTAAGGTCAGACTGGCCCAAAAGTGTCTAGCTTCCAGCTCTTTGGAAACGTAAGAAACAACACGCTCTGCACTGTGCTCTTACAGCTTCCCGAGAAACTATCATACATAGGCCTGTGAAACGCAGTTTCTTCCCAGCCCTGATCACACTGATGTAGAACTTCTGCTCTGCCATGTCCTACATTGCCCTACAGCTGCAAGGCACAAAGTCCTGCCTTGTTTCCTCAAGGAAAGACAGGCCCCAAAGCATCTGGCCTCCTGCTCTTTGGGAAGCAATGAAAAATCTCGCTCTGCACAGCGCTCTTACAGCCTCCCGGGAACCTATCTGACAAAGCCCTGTGAAACGCAGTTTCTTCCCAGCACTAATCTCGTTGAAGTAGAACTTCTGCTCTGCTGTGTCCCCCATTGCCCTAGAGGTTCAAGTCAGAAACTCCTGCCTTGTTCCTCAAAGGGAGACAGGCTCCAAAGCGTCTGCCTGCCAGCTCTTTGGGAAGGTAAGAAACAACTCGCTCTCCACGGTACTCTTACTTACTACTAGGAGCATCTCTTACAAAGGCCTGTGAAAAGCAATTTCTTCCCAGCACTGACCTCGGTGAAGTAGAACTTCTGCTCTAGCATGTTCTGCATTGCAGTAGAGCTGCAAGGCAGAAAGTCCTGCCCTGCTTCCTCAAGGGGAGACAGGCCTCAAAGCGTCTCGCTTCCAGCTCTTTGGAAAGCTAAGAAACAACTGGCTCTCCACAGTGCTCTTACAGCCTCCCGGGAACCTATCTTACAAAGGCCTGTGAAACGCAGTTTCTTCCCAGCCCTGATCTCGCTGAAGTAGAATTTTTGCACTGCTGTGTACTACCTTGCCCTAGAGCTGCAAGGTACAAAGTCTTGCCGTTTTTGCTCAAGGGGAGACAGGCCCAAATGCGTCTGGCTTCCAGCTTTTTGGGAAGATAAGAAACAACTCGCTCTCCACAGTGCTCTTAATTCCCACTGGGAACATCTCTTACAAAGGCCTGTGAAACGCTGTTTCTTCCCAGCCCTTGTCTCACTGAATTAGAACATCTGCTCTAGCATGTTCTGCATTGCAGTAGAGCTGCAAGGCACAAAGTCCTGCCTTGGTTCCTCAAGTGGAGAAAGGCCACAAAGCGTCTGGCTTCCAGCTCTTTGGGAAGCTAAGGAACAACTCGCTCTCCACAGTGCTCTTACAGCCTCCCAGGAACATCTCTTATAAAGGCCTGTAAAACGCAGTTTCATTCCAGCCCTGATCTCGCTGAAGTAGAAATTCTGCTCTGCTGTGTCCTACCTTGCCCTAGAGCTGCAAGGCATAAAGTCCCGCCTTGTTACCTAAAGGGGAGACTGGCCACAAACCGTCTGGCTTCGAGCTCTTTGGAAAGCTAAGAAAGAACACACTGTCCACAGTGCTCTTACAGCCTCCCGGGAACCTATCTTACAAATGCATGTGAAACGCAGTTTCTTCCCAGGCATGATCTCGCTGTATTAGAACTTCTGCTCTGCTGTGTCCTACATTGTACTACAGCTGCAAGGTCCAATGTCCTGCCTTGTTTCCTCAAGGGAAGACAGGCCCCAAATCTCTGGCCTCCAGCTCTTTGGGAAGCTATGAAAAAACTCGCTCTCCATAGTGCTCTTACAGCCTCCCGGGAACCTATCTGACAAAGGCCTTTGAAACGCAGATCCTTCCCAGCCCTGATCTCGCTGAAGTAGAACTTCTGCTCAAGCTTGTTCTGCATTGCAGTTGAGCAGCAAGGCACAAACATCTGCCTTTTTTCCTCAAGGGAAGACAGTCCCCAAAGCGTCTGGATTCCAGGTTTTTGGGAAGCTAAGACACAACTCTTTCTCCACAGTGCTCCGAATTCCTACTGGGAATATCTCTTAAAAAAACCTGTGAACGCAGTTTCTTCCCAGCCCTGATCTCGCTGAAGTAGAACTCCTGATCTTGCATGTTCTGCATTGCAGTAGAGCTGCAAGGCACAAAGCCCTGCCTTGCTTCCTCAGGGAGAGACAGGCCCCCAAAGTGTCTGGCTTCCAGCTCTTTGGGAAGCTAAGAAACAACTCGCTCTCCACAGTGCTCTTACTTCCTGCTGGGAACATCTCTTACAAAGGTCTGTGAAATGCAGTTTCTTCCCAGCCCTGATCTCGCTGAAGTAGAAATTCTGCTCTGCTGTGTCCTACCTTGCCCTAGAGCTGCAAGGCATAAAGTCCCGCCTTGTTACCTAAAGGGGAGACTGGCCACAAACCGTCTGGCTTCAAGCTCTTTGGAAAGCTAAGAAAGAACACACTGTCCACAGTGCTCTTACAGCCTCCCGGGAACCTATCTTACAAATGCATGTGAAACGCAGTTTCTTCCCAGCCCTGATCTCGGTGAAGTAGAACTTCTGCTCTAACATGCTCTGCATTGCAGTAGAGCTGCAAGGCACAAAGTCCTACCCTGCTTCCTCAAGGGGAGACAGGCCCCAATGCTTCTGGCTCCAGCTCTTTGGGCAGCTAAGAAACAACTCGCTCTCCACAGTGCTCTTACAGCCTACAGGGAACATGTCTTACAAAGGCCTGTGAAACGCAGTTTCTTCTCAGCCCTGATCTCGCTGAAGTAGAAGTTCTTCTCTAGCATGTTCTGCATTGCAGTAGAGCTGCAAGGCACAAAGACCTGCCTTGGTTCCTCAAGGGGAGACAGGCCCCAATGCCTCTGGTTTCCAGCTCTTTGGGAAGCTAAGAAACAACTAGCTCTCTGGAGTGCTCTTTCAGACTCCCGCAAACATCTCTTACAAAGGCCTGTGAAACTCAGTTTCCTCAGGGCCCTGATCTCGCTGATGTAGAACTTCTGCTCGGCTGTGTCCAACATTGCCCTAGAGCAGCAAGGCATAAAGTCCTGCCTTGTTTCCTTAAGGTCAGACTGGCCCAAAAGTGTCTAGCTTCCAGCTCTTTGGAAACGTAAGAAACAACACGCTCTGCACTGTGCTCTTACAGCTTCCCGAGAAACTATCATACATAGGCCTGTGAAACGCAGTTTCTTCCCAGCCCTGATCACACTGATGTAGAACTTCTGCTCTGCCATGTCCTACATTGCCCTACAGCTGCAAGGCACAAAGTCCTGCCTTGTTTCCTCAAGGAAAGACAGGCCCCAAAGCATCTGGCCTCCTGCTCTTTGGGAAGCAATGAAAAGACTCGCTCTGCGCAGCGCTCTTACAGCCTCCCGGGAACCTATCTGACAAAGCCCTGTGAAACGCAGTTTCTTCCCAGCACTAATCTCGTTGAAGTAGAACTTCTGCTCTGCTGTGTCCCCCATTGCCCTAGAGGTTCAAGTCAGAAACTCCTGCCTTGTTCCTCAAAGGGAGACAGGCTCCAAAGCGTCTGCCTGCCAGCTCTTTGGGAAGGTAAGAAACAACTCGCTCTCCACGGTACTCTTACTTACTACTAGGAGCATCTCTTACAAAGGCCTGTGAAAAGCAATTTCTTCCCAGCACTGACCTCGGTGAAGTAGAACTTCTGCTCTAGCATGTTCTGCATTGCAGTAGAGCTGCAAGGCAGAAAGTCCTGCCCTGCTTCCTCAAGGGGAGACAGGCCTCAAAGCGTCTCGCTTCCAGCTCTTTGGAAAGCTAAGAAACAACTGGCTCTCCACAGTGCTCTTACAGCCTCCCGGGAACCTATCTTACAAAGGCCTGTGAAACGCAGTTTCTTCCCAGCCCTGATCTCGCTGAAGTAGAATTTTTGCACTGCTGTGTACTACCTTGCCCTAGAGCTGCAAGGTACAAAGTCTTGCCGTTTTTGCTCAAGGGGAGACAGGCCCAAATGCGTCTGGCTTCCAGCTTTTTGGGAAGATAAGAAACAACTCGCTCTCCACAGTGCTCTTAATTCCTACTGGGAACATCTCTTACAAAGGCCTGTGAAACGCTGTTTCTTCCCAGCCCTTGTCTCACTGAATTAGAACATCTGCTCTAGCATGTTCTGCATTGCAGTAGAGCTGCAAGGCACAAAGTCCTGCCTTGGTTCCTCAAGTGGAGAAAGGCCACAAAGCGTCTGGCTTCCAGCTCTTTGGGAAGCTAAGGAACAACTCGCTCTCCACAGTGCTCTTACAGCCTCCCAGGAACATCTCTTATAAAGGCCTGTAAAACGCAGTTTCATTCCAGCCCTGATCTCGCTGAAGTAGAAATTCTGCTCTGCTGTGTCCTACCTTGCCCTAGAGCTGCAAGGCATAAAGTCCTGCCTTGTTACCTAAAGGGGAGACTGGCCACAAACCGTCTGGCTTCGAGCTCTTTGGAAAGCTAAGAAAGAACACACTGTCCACAGTGCTCTTACAGCCTCCCGGGAACCTATCTTACAAATGCATGTGAAACGCAGTTTCTTCCCAGGCATGATCTCGCTGTATTAGAACTTCTGCTCTGCTGTGTCCTACATTGTACTACAGCTGCAAGGTCCAATGTCCTGCCTTGTTTCCTCAAGGGAAGACAGGCCCCAAATCTCTGGCCTCCAGCTCTTTGGGAAGCTATGAAAAAACTCGCTCTCCATAGTGCTCTTACAGCCTCCCGGGAACCTATCTGACAAAGGCCTTTGAAACGCAGATCCTTCCCAGCCCTGATCTCGCTGAAGTAGAACTTCTGCTCAAGCATGTTCTGCATTGCAGTTGAGCAGCAAGGCACAAACATCTGCCTTTTTTCCTCAAGGGAAGACAGTCCCCAAAGCGTCTGGATTCCAGGTTTTTGGGAAGCTAAGACACAACTCTTTCTCCACAGTGCTCCGAATTCCTACTGGGAATATCTCTTAAAAAAACCTGTGAACGCAGTTTCTTCCCAGCCCTGATCTCGCTGAAGTAGAACTCCTGATCTTGCATGTTCTGCATTGCAGTAGAGCTGCAAGGCACAAAGCCCTGCCTTGCTTCCTCAAGGAGAGACAGGCCCCCAAAGTGTCTGGCTTCTAGCTCTTTGGGAAGCTAAGAAACAACTCGCTCTCCACAGTGCTCTTACTTCCTGCTGGGAACATCTCTTACAAAGGTCTGTGAAATGCAGTTTCTTCCCAGCCCTGATCTTGCTGAAGTAGAACTTCTGCTCTGCCAGGTGATGCATTGCCCTAGAGCTGCAAGGCACAAAGTCCTGCCTTGGTTCCTCAAGGGGAGACTGGCCCCAAAGCATCTGGCCTCCAGTCCATGGGGAACCTACAAAAAAACTCGCTCTCCAGAGTGCTCTTACAGCCTCCCGTAACCTCTCTGACAAAGCCCTGTGAAACGCAGTTTCTTCCCAGCCCTGATCTCGCTGAAGTAGAACTTCTGCTCTAACATGCTCTGCATTGCAGTAGAGCTGCAAGGCACAAAGTCCTACCCTGCTTCCTCAAGGGGAGACAGGCCCCAATGCTTCTGGCTCCAGCTCTTTGGGCAGCTAAGAAACAACTCGCTCTCCACAGTGCTCTTACAGCCTACAGGGAACATGTCTTACAAAGGCCTGTGAAACGCAGTTTCTTCTCAGCCCTGATCTCGCTGAAGTAGAAGTTCTTCTCTAGCATGTTCTGCATTGCAGTAGAGCTGCAAGGCACAAAGACCTGCCTTGGTTCCTCAAGGGGAGACAGGCCCCAATGCCTCTGGTTTCCAGCTCTTTGGGAAGCTAAGAAACAACTAGCTCTCTGGAGTGCTCTTTCAGACTCCCGCAAACATCTCTTACAAAGGCCTGTGAAACTCAGTTTCCTCAGAGCCCTGATCTCGCTGATGTAGAACTTCTGCTCGGCTGTGTCCAACATTGCCCTAGAGCAGCAAGGCATAAAGTCCTGCCTTGTTTCCTTAAGGTCAGACTGGCCCAAAAGTGTCTAGCTTCCAGCTCTTTGGAAACGTAAGAAACAACACGCTCTGCACTGTGCTCTTACAGCTTCCCGAGAAACTATCATACATAGGCCTGTGAAACGCAGTTTCTTCCCAGCCCTGATCACACTGATGTAGAACTTCTGCTCTGCCATGTCCTACATTGCCCTACAGCTGCAAGGCACAAAGTCCTGCCTTGTTTCCTCAAGGAAAGACAGGCCCCAAAGCATCTGGCCTCCTGCTCTTTGGGAAGCAATGAAAAAACTCGCTCTGCGCAGCGCTCTTACAGCCTCCCGGGAACCTATCTGACAAAGCCCTGTGAAACGCAGTTTCTTCCCAGCACTAATCTCGTTGAAGTAGAACTTCGGCTCTGCTGTGTCCCCCATTGCCCTAGAGGTTCAAGTCAGAAACTCCTGCCTTGTTCCTCAAAGGGAGACAGGCTCCAAAGCGTCTGCCTGCCAGCTCTTTGGGAAGGTAAGAAACAACTCGCTCTCCACGGTACTCTTACTTACTACTAGGAGCATCTCTTACAAAGGCCTGTGAAAAGCAATTTCTTCCCAGCACTGACCTCGGTGAAGTAGAACTTCTGCTCTAGCATGTTCTGCATTGCAGTAGAGCTGCAAGGCAGAAAGTCCTGCCCTGCTTCCTCAAGGGGAGACAGGCCTCAAAGCGTCTCGCTTCCAGCTCTTTGGAAAGCTAAGAAACAACTGGCTCTCCACAGTGCTCTTACAGCCTCCCGGGAACCTATCTTACAAAGGCCTGTGAAACGCAGTTTCTTCCCAGCCCTGATCTTGCTGAAGTAGAATTTTTGCACTGCTGTGTACTACCTTGCCCTAGAGCTGCAAGGTACAAAGTCTTGCCGTTTTTGCTCAAGGGGAGACAGGCCCAAATGCGTCTGGCTTCCAGCTTTTTGGGAAGATAAGAAACAACTCGCTCTCCACAGTGCTCTTAATTCCTACTGGGAACATCTCTTACAAAGGCCTGTGAAACGCTGTTTCTTCCCAGCCCTTGTCTCACTGAATTAGAACATCTGCTCTAGCATGTTCTGCATTGCAGTAGAGCTGCAAGGCACAAAGTCCTGCCTTGGTTCCTCAAGTGGAGAAAGGCCACAAAGCGTCTGGCTTCCAGCTCTTTGGGAAGCTAAGGAACAACTCGCTCTCCACAGTGCTCTTACAGCCTCCCAGGAACATCTCTTATAAAGGCCTGTAAAACGCAGTTTCATTCCAGCCCTGATCTCGCTGAAGTAGAAATTCTGCTCTGCTGTGTCCTACCTTGCCCTAGAGCTGCAAGGCATAAAGTCCTGCCTTGTTACCTAAAGGGGAGACTGGCCACAAACCGTCTGGCTTCGAGCTCTTTGGAAAGCTAAGAAAGAACACACTGTCCACAGTGCTCTTACAGCCTCCCGGGAACCTATCTTACAAATGCATGTGAAACGCAGTTTCTTCCCAGGCATGATCTCGCTGTATTAGAACTTCTGCTCTGCTGTGTCCTACATTGTACTACAGCTGCAAGGTCCAATGTCCTGCCTTGTTTCCTCAAGGGAAGACAGGCCCCAAATCTCTGGCCTCCAGCTCTTTGGGAAGCTATGAAAAAACTCGCTCTCCATAGTGCTCTTACAGCCTCCCGGGAACCTATCTGACAAAGGCCTTTGAAACGCAGATCCTTCCCAGCCCTGATCTCGCTGAAGTAGAACTTCTGCTCAAGCATGTTCTGCATTGCAGTTGAGCAGCAAGGCACAAACATCTGCCTTTTTTCCTCAAGGGAAGACAGTCCCCAAAGCGTCTGGATTCCAGGTTTTTGGGAAGCTAAGACACAACTCTTTCTCCACAGTGCTCCGAATTCCTACTGGGAATATCTCTTAAAAAAACCTGTGAACGCAGTTTCTTCCCAGCCCTGATCTCGCTGAAGTAGAACTCCTGATCTTGCATGTTCTGCATTGCAGTAGAGCTGCAAGGCACAAAGCCCTGCCTTGCTTCCTCAAGGAGAGACAGGCCCCCAAAGTGTCTGGCTTCCAGCTCTTTGGGAAGCTAAGAAACAACTCGCTCTCCACAGTGCTCTTACTTCCTGCTGGGAACATCTCTTACAAAGGTCTGTGAAATGCAGTTTCTTCCCAGCCCTGATCTTGCTGAAGTAGAACTTCTGCTCTGCCAGGTGATGCATTGCCCTAGAGCTGCAAGGCACAAAGTCCTGCCTTGGTTCCTCAAGGGGAGACTGGCCCCAAAGCATCTGGCCTCCAGTCCATGGGGAACCTACAAAAAAACTCGCTCTCCAGAGTGCTCTTACAGCCTCCCGTAACCTCTCTGACAAAGCCCTGTGAAACGCAGTTTCTTCCCAGCCCTGATCTCGCTGAAGTAGAACTTCTGCTCTAACATGCTCTGCATTGCAGTAGAGCTGCAAGGCACAAAGTCCTACCCTGCTTCCTCAAGGGGAGACAGGCCCCAATGCTTCTGGCTCCAGCTCTTTGGGCAGCTAAGAAACAACTCGCTCTCCACAGTGCTCTTACAGCCTACAGGGAACATGTCTTACAAAGGCCTGTGAAACGCAGTTTCTTCTCAGCCCTGATCTCGCTGAAGTAGAAGTTCTTCTCTAGCATGTTCTGCATTGCAGTAGAGCTGCAAGGCACAAAGACCTGCCTTGGTTCCTCAAGGGGAGACAGGCCCCAATGCCTCTGGTTTCCAGCTCTTTGGGAAGCTAAGAAACAACTAGCTCTCTGGAGTGCTCTTTCAGACTCCCGCAAACATCTCTTACAAAGGCCTGTGAAACTCAGTTTCCTCAGAGCCCTGATCTCGCTGATGTAGAACTTCTGCTCGGCTGTGTCCAACATTGCCCTAGAGCAGCAAGGCATAAAGTCCTGCCTTGTTTCCTTAAGGTCAGACTGGCCCAAAAGTGTCTAGCTTCCAGCTCTTTGGAAACGTAAGAAACAACACGCTCTGCACTGTGCTCTTACAGCTTCCCGAGAAACTATCATACATAGGCCTGTGAAACGCAGTTTCTTCCCAGCCCTGATCACACTGATGTAGAACTTCTGCTCTGCCATGTCCTACATTGCCCTACAGCTGCAAGGCACAAAGTCCTGCCTTGTTTCCTCAAGGAAAGACAGGCCCCAAAGCATCTGGCCTCCTGCTCTTTGGGAAGCAATGAAAAGACTCGCTCTGCGCAGCGCTCTTACAGCCTCCCGGGAACCTATCTGACAAAGCCCTGTGAAACGCAGTTTCTTCCCAGCACTAATCTCGTTGAAGTAGAACTTCTGCTCTGCTGTGTCCCCCATTGCCCTAGAGGTTCAAGTCAGAAACTCCTGCCTTGTTCCTCAAAGGGAGACAGGCTCCAAAGCGTCTGCCTGCCAGCTCTTTGGGAAGGTAAGAAACAACTCGCTCTCCACGGTACTCTTACTTACTACTAGGAGCATCTCTTACAAAGGCCTGTGAAAAGCAATTTCTTCCCAGCACTGACCTCGGTGAAGTAGAACTTCTGCTCTAGCATGTTCTGCATTGCAGTAGAGCTGCAAGGCAGAAAGTCCTGCCCTGCTTCCTCAAGGGGAGACAGGCCTCAAAGCGTCTCGCTTCCAGCTCTTTGGAAAGCTAAGAAACAACTGGCTCTCCACAGTGCTCTTACAGCCTCCCGGGAACCTATCTTACAAAGGCCTGTGAAACGCAGTTTCTTCCCAGCCCTGATCTCGCTGAAGTAGAATTTTTGCACTGCTGTGTACTACCTTGCCCTAGAGCTGCAAGGTACAAAGTCTTGCCGTTTTTGCTCAAGGGGAGACAGGCCCAAATGCGTCTGGCTTCCAGCTTTTTGGGAAGATAAGAAACAACTCGCTCTCCACAGTGCTCTTAATTCCTACTGGGAACATCTCTTACAAAGGCCTGTGAAACGCTGTTTCTTCCCAGCCCTTGTCTCACTGAATTAGAACATCTGCTCTAGCATGTTCTGCATTGCAGTAGAGCTGCAAGGCACAAAGTCCTGCCTTGGTTCCTCAAGTGGAGAAAGGCCACAAAGCGTCTGGCTTCCAGCTCTTTGGGAAGCTAAGGAACAACTCGCTCTCCACAGTGCTCTTACAGCCTCCCAGGAACATCTCTTATAAAGGCCTGTAAAACGCAGTTTCATTCCAGCCCTGATCTCGCTGAAGTAGAAATTCTGCTCTGCTGTGTCCTTCCTTGCCCTAGAGCTGCAAGGCATAAAGTCCTGCCTTGTTACCTAAAGGGGAGACTGGCCACAAACCGTCTGGCTTCGAGCTCTTTGGAAAGCTAAGAAAGAACACACTGTCCACAGTGCTCTTACAGCCTCCCGGGAACCTATCTTACAAATGCATGTGAAACGCAGTTTCTTCCCAGGCATGATCTCGCTGTATTAGAACTTCTGCTCTGCTGTGTCCTACATTGTACTACAGCTGCAAGGTCCAATGTCCTGCCTTGTTTCCTCAAGGGAAGACAGGCCCCAAATCTCTGGCCTCCAGCTCTTTGGGAAGCTATGAAAAAACTCGCTCTCCATAGTGCTCTTACAGCCTCCCGGGAACCTATCTGACAAAGGCCTTTGAAACGCAGATCCTTCCCAGCCCTGATCTCGCTGAAGTAGAACTTCTGCTCAAGCATGTTCTGCATTGCAGTTGAGCAGCAAGGCACAAACATCTGCCTTTTTTCCTCAAGGGAAGACAGTCCCCAAAGCGTCTGGATTCCAGGTTTTTGGGAAGCTAAGACACAACTCTTTCTCCACAGTGCTCCGAATTCCTACTGGGAATATCTCTTAAAAAAACCTGTGAACGCAGTTTCTTCCCAGCCCTGATCTCGCTGAAGTAGAACTCCTGATCTTGCATGTTCTGCATTGCAGTAGAGCTGCAAGGCACAAAGCCCTGCCTTGCTTCCTCAAGGAGAGACAGGCCCCCAAAGTGTCTGGCTTCCAGCTCTTTGGGAAGCTAAGAAACAACTCGCTCTCCACAGTGCTCTTACTTCCTGCTGGGAACATCTCTTACAAAGGTCTGTGAAATGCAGTTTCTTCCCAGCCCTGATCTTGCTGAAGTAGAACTTCTGCTCTGCCAGGTGATGCATTGCCCTAGAGCTGCAAGGCACAAAGTCCTGCCTTGGTTCCTCAAGGGGAGACTGGCCCCAAAGCATCTGGCCTCCAGTCCATGGGGAACCTACAAAAAAACTCGCTCTCCAGAGTGCTCTTACAGCCTCCCGTAACCTCTCTGACAAAGCCCTGTGAAACGCAGTTTCTTCCCAGCCCTGATCTCGCTGAAGTAGAACTTCTGCTCTAACATGCTCTGCATTGCAGTAGAGCTGCAAGGCACAAAGTCCTACCCTGCTTCCTCAAGGGGAGACAGGCCCCATTGCTTCTGGCTCCAGCTCTTTGGGCAGCTAAGAAACAACTCGCTCTCCACAGTGCTCTTACAGCCTACAGGGAACATGTCTTACAAAGGCCTGTGAAACGCAGTTTCTTCTCAGCCCTGATCTCGCTGAAGTAGAAGTTCTTCTCTAGCATGTTCTGCATTGCAGTAGAGCTGCAAGGCACAAAGACCTGCCTTGGTTCCTCAAGGGGAGACAGGCCCCAATGCCTCTGGTTTCCAGCTCTTTGGGAAGCTAAGAAACAACTAGCTCTCTGGAGTGCTCTTTCAGACTCCCGCAAACATCTCTTACAAAGGCCTGTGAAACTCAGTTTCCTCAGAGCCCTGATCTCGCTGATGTAGAACTTCTGCTCGGCTGTGTCCAACATTGCCCTAGAGCAGCAAGGCATAAAGTCCTGCCTTGTTTCCTTAAGGTCAGACTGGCCCAAAAGTGTCTAGCTTCCAGCTCTTTGGAAACGTAAGAAACAACACGCTCTGCACTGTGCTCTTACAGCTTCCCGAGAAACTATCATACATAGGCCTGTGAAACGCAGTTTCTTCCCAGCCCTGATCACACTGAGGTAGAACTTCGGCTCTGCCATGTCCTACATTGCCCTACAGCTGCAAGGCACAAAGTCCTGCCTTGTTTCCTCAAGGAAAGACAGGCCCCAAAGCATCTGGCCTCCTGCTCTTTGGGAAGCAATGAAAAAACTCGCTCTGCACAGCGCTCTTACAGCCTCCCGGGAACCTATCTGACAAAGCCCTGTGAAACGCAGTTTCTTCCCAGCACTAATCTCGTTGAAGTAGAACTTCGGCTCTGCTGTGTCCCCCATTGCCCTAGAGGTTCAAGTCAGAAACTCCTGCCTTGTTCCTCAAAGGGAGACAGGCTCCAAAGCGTCTGCCTGCCAGCTCTTTGGGAAGGTAAGAAACAACTCGCTCTCCACGGTACTCTTACTTACTACTAGGAGCATCTCTTACAAAGGCCTGTGAAAAGCAATTTCTTCCCAGCACTGACCTCGGTGAAGTAGAACTTCTGCTCTAGCATGTTCTGCATTGCAGTAGAGCTGCAAGGCAGAAAGTCCTGCCCTGCTTCCTCAAGGGGAGACAGGCCTCAAAGCGTCTCGCTTCCAGCTCTTTGGAAAGCTAAGAAACAACTGGCTCTCCACAGTGCTCTTACAGCCTCCCGGGAACCTATCTTACAAAGGCCTGTGAAACGCAGTTTCTTCCCAGCCCTGATCTCGCTGAAGTAGAATTTTTGCACTGCTGTGTACTACCTTGCCCTAGAGCTGCAAGGTACAAAGTCTTGCCGTTTTTGCTCAAGGGGAGACAGGCCCAAATGCGTCTGGCTTCCAGCTTTTTGGGAAGATAAGAAACAACTCGCTCTCCACAGTGCTCTTAATTCCTACTGGGAACATCTCTTACAAAGGCCTGTGAAACGCTGTTTCTTCCCAGCCCTTGTCTCACTGAATTAGAACATCTGCTCTAGCATGTTCTGCATTGCAGTAGAGCTGCAAGGCACAAAGTCCTGCCTTGGTTCCTCAAGTGGAGAAAGGCCACAAAGCGTCTGGCTTCCAGCTCTTTGGGAAGCTAAGGAACAACTCGCTCTCCACAGTGCTCTTACAGCCTCCCAGGAACATCTCTTATAAAGGCCTGTAAAACGCAGTTTCATTCCAGCCCTGATCTCGCTGAAGTAGAAATTCTGCTCTGCTGTGTCCTACCTTGCCCTAGAGCTGCAAGGCATAAAGTCCTGCCTTGTTACCTAAAGGGGAGACTGGCCACAAACCGTCTGGCTTCGAGCTCTTTGGAAAGCTAAGAAAGAACACACTGTCCACAGTGCTCTTACAGCCTCCCGGGAACCTATCTTACAAATGCATGTGAAACGCAGTTTCTTCCCAGGCATGATCTCGCTGTATTAGAACTTCTGCTCTGCTGTGTCCTACATTGTACTACAGCTGCAAGGTCCAATGTCCTGCCTTGTTTCCTCAAGGGAAGACAGGCCCCAAATCTCTGGCCTCCAGCTCTTTGGGAAGCTATGAAAAAACTCGCTCTCCATAGTGCTCTTACAGCCTCCCGGGAACCTATCTGACAAAGGCCTTTGAAACGCAGATCCTTCCCAGCCCTGATCTCGCTGAAGTAGAACTTCTGCTCAAGCATGTTCTGCATTGCAGTTGAGCAGCAAGGCACAAACATCTGCCTTTTTTCCTCAAGGGAAGACAGACCCCAAAGCGTCTGGATTCCAGGCTTTTGGGAAGCTAAGACACAACTCTTTCTCCACAGTGCTCCTAATTCCTACTGGGAATATCTCTTAAAAAAACCTGTGAACGCAGTTTCTTCCCAGCCCTGATCTCGCTGAAGTAGAACTCCTGATCTTGCATGTTCTGCATTGCAGTAGAGCTGCAAGGCACAAAGCCCTGCCTTGCTTCCTCAAGGAGAGACAGGCCCCCAAAGTGTCTGGCTTCCAGCTCTTTGGGAAGCTAAGAAACAACTCGCTCTCCACAGTGCTCTTACTTCCTGCTGGGAACATCTCTTACAAAGGTCTGTGAAATGCAGTTTCTTCCCAGCCCTGATCTTGCTGAAGTAGAACTTCTGCTCTGCCAGGTGATGCATTGCCCTAGAGCTGCAAGGCACAAAGTCCTGCCTTGGTTCCTCAAGGGGAGACTGGCCCCAAAGCATCTGGCCTCCAGTCCATGGGGAACCTACAAAAAAACTCGCTCTCCAGAGTGCTCTTACAGCCTCCCGTAACCTCTCTGACAAAGCCCTGTGAAACGCAGTTTCTTCCCAGCCCTGATCTCGCTGAAGTAGAACTTCTGCTCTAGCATGTTCTGCATTGCAGTAGAGCTGCAAGGCAGAAAGTCCTGCCCTGCTTCCTCAAGGGGAGACAGGCCTCAAAGCGTCTCGCTTCCAGCTCTTTGGAAAGCTAAGAAACAACTGGCTCTCCACAGTGCTCTTACAGCCTCCCGGGAACCTATCTTACAAAGGCCTGTGAAACGCAGTTTCTTCCCAGCCCTGATCTCGCTGAAGTAGAATTTTTGCACTGCTGTGTACTACCTTGCCCTAGAGCTGCAAGGTACAAAGTCTTGCCGTTTTTGCTCAAGGGGAGACAGGCCCAAATGCGTCTGGCTTCCAGCTTTTTGGGAAGATAAGAAACAACTCGCTCTCCACAGTGCTCTTAATTCCTACTGGGAACATCTCTTACAAAGGCCTGTGAAACGCTGTTTCTTCCCAGCCCTTGTCTCACTGAATTAGAACATCTGCTCTAGCATGTTCTGCATTGCAGTAGAGCTGCAAGGCACAAAGTCCTGCCTTGGTTCCTCAAGTGGAGAAAGGCCACAAAGCGTCTGGCTTCCAGCTCTTTGGGAAGCTAAGGAACAACTCGCTCTCCACAGTGCTCTTACAGCCTCCCAGGAACATCTCTTATAAAGGCCTGTAAAACGCAGTTTCATTCCAGCCCTGATCTCGCTGAAGTAGAAATTCTGCTCTGCTGTGTCCTACCTTGCCCTAGAGCTGCAAGGCATAAAGTCCTGCCTTGTTACCTAAAGGGGAGACTGGCCACAAACCGTCTGGCTTCGAGCTCTTTGGAAAGCTAAGAAAGAACACACTGTCCACAGTGCTCTTACAGCCTCCCGGGAACCTATCTTACAAATGCATGTGAAACGCAGTTTCTTCCCAGGCATGATCTCGCTGTATTAGAACTTCTGCTCTGCTGTGTCCTACATTGTACTACAGCTGCAAGGTCCAATGTCCTGCCTTGTTTCCTCAAGGGAAGACAGGCCCCAAATCTCTGGCCTCCAGCTCTTTGGGAAGCTATGAAAAAACTCGCTCTCCATAGTGCTCTTACAGCCTCCCGGGAACCTATCTGACAAAGGCCTTTGAAACGCAGATCCTTCCCAGCCCTGATCTCGCTGAAGTAGAACTTCTGCTCAAGCATGTTCTGCATTGCAGTTGAGCAGCAAGGCACAAACATCTGCCTTTTTTCCTCAAGGGAAGACAGTCCCCAAAGCGTCTGGATTCCAGGTTTTTGGGAAGCTAAGACACAACTCTTTCTCCACAGTGCTCCGAATTCCTACTGGGAATATCTCTTAAAAAAACCTGTGAACGCAGTTTCTTCCCAGCCCTGATCTCGCTGAAGTAGAACTCCTGATCTTGCATGTTCTGCATTGCAGTAGAGCTGCAAGGCACAAAGCCCTGCCTTGCTTCCTCAAGGAGAGACAGGCCCCCAAAGTGTCTGGCTTCCAGCTCTTTGGGAAGCTAAGAAACAACTCGCTCTCCACAGTGCTCTTACTTCCTGCTGGGAACATCTCTTACAAAGGTCTGTGAAATGCAGTTTCTTCCCAGCCCTGATCTTGCTGAAGTAGAACTTCTGCTCTGCCAGGTGATGCATTGCCCTAGAGCTGCAAGGCACAAAGTCCTGCCTTGGTTCCTCAAGGGGAGACTGGCCCCAAAGCATCTGGCCTCCAGTCCATGGGGAACCTACAAAAAAACTCGCTCTCCAGAGTGCTCTTACAGCCTCCCGTAACCTCTCTGACAAAGCCCTGTGAAACGCAGTTTCTTCCCAGCCCTGATCTCGCTGAAGTAGAACTTCTGCTCTAACATGCTCTGCATTGCAGTAGAGCTGCAAGGCACAAAGTCCTACCCTGCTTCCTCAAGGGGAGACAGGCCCCAATGCTTCTGGCTCCAGCTCTTTGGGCAGCTAAGAAACAACTCGCTCTCCACAGTGCTCTTACAGCCTACAGGGAACATGTCTTACAAAGGCCTGTGAAACGCAGTTTCTTCTCAGCCCTGATCTCGCTGAAGTAGAAGTTCTTCTCTAGCATGTTCTGCATTGCAGTAGAGCTGCAAGGCACAAAGACCTGCCTTGGTTCCTCAAGGGGAGACAGGCCCCAATGCCTCTGGTTTCCAGCTCTTTGGGAAGCTAAGAAACAACTAGCTCTCTGGAGTGCTCTTTCAGACTCCCGCAAACATCTCTTACAAAGGCCTGTGAAACTCAGTTTCCTCAGAGCCCTGATCTCGCTGATGTAGAACTTCTGCTCGGCTGTGTCCAACATTGCCCTAGAGCAGCAAGGCATAAAGTCCTGCCTTGTTTCCTTAAGGTCAGACTGGCCCAAAAGTGTCTAGCTTCCAGCTCTTTGGAAACGTAAGAAACAACACGCTCTGCACTGTGCTCTTACAGCTTCCCGAGAAACTATCATACATAGGCCTGTGAAACGCAGTTTCTTCCCAGCCCTGATCACACTGATGTAGAACTTCTGCTCTGCCATGTCCTACATTGCCCTACAGCTGCAAGGCACAAAGTCCTGCCTTGTTTCCTCAAGGAAAGACAGGCCCCAAAGCATCTGGCCTCCTGCTCTTTGGGAAGCAATGAAAAAACTCGCTCTGCACAGCGCTCTTACAGCCTCCCGGGAACCTATCTGACAAAGCCCTGTGAAACGCAGTTTCTTCCCAGCACTAATCTCATTGAAGTAGAACTTCTGCTCTGCTGTGTCCCCCATTGCCCTAGAGGTTCAAGTCAGAAACTCCTGCCTTGTTCCTCAAAGGGAGACAGGCTCCAAAGCGTCTGCCTGCCAGCTCTTTGGGAAGGTAAGAAACAACTCGCTCTCCACGGTACTCTTACTTACTACTAGGAGCATCTCTTACAAAGGCCTGTGAAAAGCAATTTCTTCCCAGCACTGACCTCGGTGAAGTAGAACTTCTGCTCTAGCATGTTCTGCATTGCAGTAGAGCTGCAAGGCAGAAAGTCCTGCCCTGCTTCCTCAAGGGGAGACAGGCCTCAAAGCGTCTCGCTTCCAGCTCTTTGGAAAGCTAAGAAACAACTGGCTCTCCACAGTGCTCTTACAGCCTCCCGGGAACCTATCTTACAAAGGCCTGTGAAACGCAGTTTCTTCCCAGCCCTGATCTTGCTGAAGTAGAATTTTTGCACTGCTGTGTACTACCTTGCCCTAGAGCTGCAAGGTACAAAGTCTTGCCGTTTTTGCTCAAGGGGAGACAGGCCCAAATGCGTCTGGCTTCCAGCTTTTTGGGAAGATAAGAAACAACTCGCTCTCCACAGTGCTCTTAATTCCTACTGGGAACATCTCTTACAAAGGCCTGTGAAACGCTGTTTCTTCCCAGCCCTTGTCTCACTGAATTAGAACATCTGCTCTAGCATGTTCTGCATTGCAGTAGAGCTGCAAGGCACAAAGTCCTGCCTTGGTTCCTCAAGTGGAGAAAGGCCACAAAGCGTCTGGCTTCCAGCTCTTTGGGAAGCTAAGGAACAACTCGCTCTCCACAGTGCTCTTACAGCCTCCCAGGAACATCTCTTATAAAGGCCTGTAAAACGCAGTTTCATTCCAGCCCTGATCTCGCTGAAGTAGAAATTCTGCTCTGCTGTGTCCTACCTTGCCCTAGAGCTGCAAGGCATAAAGTCCTGCCTTGTTACCTAAAGGGGAGACTGGCCACAAACCGTCTGGCTTCGAGCTCTTTGGAAAGCTAAGAAAGAACACACTGTCCACAGTGCTCTTACAGCCTCCCGGGAACCTATCTTACAAATGCATGTGAAACGCAGTTTCTTCCCAGGCATGATCTCGCTGTATTAGAACTTCTGCTCTGCTGTGTCCTACATTGTACTACAGCTGCAAGGTCCAATGTCCTGCCTTGTTTCCTCAAGGGAAGACAGGCCCCAAATCTCTGGCCTCCAGCTCTTTGGGAAGCTATGAAAAAACTCGCTCTCCATAGTGCTCTTACAGCCTCCCGGGAACCTATCTGACAAAGGCCTTTGAAACGCAGATCCTTCCCAGCCCTGATCTCGCTGAAGTAGAACTTCTGCTCAAGCATGTTCTGCATTGCAGTTGAGCAGCAAGGCACAAACATCTGCCTTTTTTCCTCAAGGGAAGACAGTCCCCAAAGCGTCTGGATTCCAGGTTTTTGGGAAGCTAAGACACAACTCTTTCTCCACAGTGCTCCGAATTCCTACTGGGAATATCTCTTAAAAAAACCTGTGAACGCAGTTTCTTCCCAGCCCTGATCTCGCTGAAGTAGAACTCCTGATCTTGCATGTTCTGCATTGCAGTAGAGCTGCAAGGCACAAAGCCCTGCCTTGCTTCCTCAAGGAGAGACAGGCCCCCAAAGTGTCTGGCTTCCAGCTCTTTGGGAAGCTAAGAAACAACTCGCTCTCCACAGTGCTCTTACTTCCTGCTGGGAACATCTCTTACAAAGGTCTGTGAAATGCAGTTTCTTCCCAGCCCTGATCTTGCTGAAGTAGAACTTCTGCTCTGCCAGGTGATGCATTGCCCTAGAGCTGCAAGGCACAAAGTCCTGCCTTGGTTCCTCAAGGGGAGACTGGCCCCAAAGCATCTGGCCTCCAGTCCATGGGGAACCTACAAAAAAACTCGCTCTCCAGAGTGCTCTTACAGCCTCCCGTAACCTCTCTGACAAAGCCCTGTGAAACGCAGTTTCTTCCCAGCCCTGATCTCGCTGAAGTAGAACTTCTGCTCTAACATGCTCTGCATTGCAGTAGAGCTGCAAGGCACAAAGTCCTACCCTGCTTCCTCAAGGGGAGACAGGCCCCATTGCTTCTGGCTCCAGCTCTTTGGGCAGCTAAGAAACAACTCGCTCTCCACAGTGCTCTTACAGCCTACAGGGAACATGTCTTACAAAGGCCTGTGAAACGCAGTTTCTTCTCAGCCCTGATCTCGCTGAAGTAGAAGTTCTTCTCTAGCATGTTCTGCATTGCAGTAGAGCTGCAAGGCACAAAGACCTGCCTTGGTTCCTCAAGGGGAGACAGGCCCCAATGCCTCTGGTTTCCAGCTCTTTGGGAAGCTAAGAAACAACTAGCTCTCTGGAGTGCTCTTTCAGACTCCCGCAAACATCTCTTACAAAGGCCTGTGAAACTCAGTTTCCTCAGAGCCCTGATCTCGCTGATGTAGAACTTCTGCTCGGCTGTGTCCAACATTGCCCTAGAGCAGCAAGGCATAAAGTCCTGCCTTGTTTCCTTAAGGTCAGACTGGCCCAAAAGTGTCTAGCTTCCAGCTCTTTGGAAACGTAAGAAACAACACGCTCTGCACTGTGCTCTTACAGCTTCCCGAGAAACTATCATACATAGGCCTGTGAAACGCAGTTTCTTCCCAGCCCTGATCACACTGATGTAGAACTTCTGCTCTGCCATGTCCTACATTGCCCTACAGCTGCAAGGCACAAAGTCCTGCCTTGTTTCCTCAAGGAAAGACAGGCCCCAAAGCATCTGGCCTCCTGCTCTTTGGGAAGCAATGAAAAAACTCGCTCTGCACAGCGCTCTTACAGCCTCCCGGGAACCTATCTGACAAAGCCCTGTGAAACGCAGTTTCTTCCCAGCACTAATCTCATTGAAGTAGAACTTCTGCTCTGCTGTGTCCCCCATTGCCCTAGAGGTTCAAGTCAGAAACTCCTGCCTTGTTCCTCAAAGGGAGACAGGCTCCAAAGCGTCTGCCTGCCAGCTCTTTGGGAAGGTAAGAAACAACTCGCTCTCCACGGTACTCTTACTTACTACTAGGAGCATCTCTTACAAAGGCCTGTGAAAAGCAATTTCTTCCCAGCACTGACCTCGGTGAAGTAGAACTTCTGCTCTAGCATGTTCTGCATTGCAGTAGAGCTGCAAGGCAGAAAGTCCTGCCCTGCTTCCTCAAGGGGAGACAGGCCTCAAAGCGTCTCGCTTCCAGCTCTTTGGAAAGCTAAGAAACAACTGGCTCTCCACAGTGCTCTTACAGCCTCCCGGGAACCTATCTTACAAAGGCCTGTGAAACGCAGTTTCTTCCCAGCCCTGATCTTGCTGAAGTAGAATTTTTGCACTGCTGTGTACTACCTTGCCCTAGAGCTGCAAGGTACAAAGTCTTGCCGTTTTTGCTCAAGGGGAGACAGGCCCAAATGCGTCTGGCTTCCAGCTTTTTGGGAAGATAAGAAACAACTCGCTCTCCACAGTGCTCTTAATTCCTACTGGGAACATCTCTTACAAAGGCCTGTGAAACGCTGTTTCTTCCCAGCCCTTGTCTCACTGAATTAGAACATCTGCTCTAGCATGTTCTGCATTGCAGTAGAGCTGCAAGGCACAAAGTCCTGCCTTGGTTCCTCAAGTGGAGAAAGGCCACAAAGCGTCTGGCTTCCAGCTCTTTGGGAAGCTAAGGAACAACTCGCTCTCCACAGTGCTCTTACAGCCTCCCAGGAACATCTCTTATAAAGGCCTGTAAAACGCAGTTTCATTCCAGCCCTGATCTCGCTGAAGTAGAAATTCTGCTCTGCTGTGTCCTACCTTGCCCTAGAGCTGCAAGGCATAAAGTCCTGCCTTGTTACCTAAAGGGGAGACTGGCCACAAACCGTCTGGCTTCGAGCTCTTTGGAAAGCTAAGAAAGAACACACTGTCCACAGTGCTCTTACAGCCTCCCGGGAACCTATCTTACAAATGCATGTGAAACGCAGTTTCTTCCCAGGCATGATCTCGCTGTATTAGAACTTCTGCTCTGCTGTGTCCTACATTGTACTACAGCTGCAAGGTCCAATGTCCTGCCTTGTTTCCTCAAGGGAAGACAGGCCCCAAATCTCTGGCCTCCAGCTCTTTGGGAAGCTATGAAAAAACTCGCTCTCCATAGTGCTCTTACAGCCTCCCGGGAACCTATCTGACAAAGGCCTTTGAAACGCAGATCCTTCCCAGCCCTGATCTCGCTGAAGTAGAACTTCTGCTCAAGCATGTTCTGCATTGCAGTTGAGCAGCAAGGCACAAACATCTGCCTTTTTTCCTCAAGGGAAGACAGTCCCCAAAGCGTCTGGATTCCAGGTTTTTGGGAAGCTAAGACACAACTCTTTCTCCACAGTGCTCCGAATTCCTACTGGGAATATCTCTTAAAAAAACCTGTGAACGCAGTTTCTTCCCAGCCCTGATCTCGCTGAAGTAGAACTCCTGATCTTGCATGTTCTGCATTGCAGTAGAGCTGCAAGGCACAAAGCCCTGCCTTGCTTCCTCAAGGAGAGACAGGCCCCCAAAGTGTCTGGCTTCCAGCTCTTTGGGAAGCTAAGAAACAACTCGCTCTCCACAGTGCTCTTACTTCCTGCTGGGAACATCTCTTACAAAGGTCTGTGAAATGCAGTTTCTTCCCAGCCCTGATCTTGCTGAAGTAGAACTTCTGCTCTGCCAGGTGATGCATTGCCCTAGAGCTGCAAGGCACAAAGTCCTGCCTTGGTTCCTCAAGGGGAGACTGGCCCCAAAGCATCTGGCCTCCAGTCCATGGGGAACCTACAAAAAAACTCGCTCTCCAGAGTGCTCTTACAGCCTCCCGTAACCTCTCTGACAAAGCCCTGTGAAACGCAGTTTCTTCCCAGCCCTGATCTCGCTGAAGTAGAACTTCTGCTCTAACATGCTCTGCATTGCAGTAGAGCTGCAAGGCACAAAGTCCTACCCTGCTTCCTCAAGGGGAGACAGGCCCCATTGCTTCTGGCTCCAGCTCTTTGGGCAGCTAAGAAACAACTCGCTCTCCACAGTGCTCTTACAGCCTACAGGGAACATGTCTTACAAAGGCCTGTGAAACGCAGTTTCTTCTCAGCCCTGATCTCGCTGAAGTAGAAGTTCTTCTCTAGCATGTTCTGCATTGCAGTAGAGCTGCAAGGCACAAAGACCTGCCTTGGTTCCTCAAGGGGAGACAGGCCCCAATGCCTCTGGTTTCCAGCTCTTTGGGAAGCTAAGAAACAACTAGCTCTCTGGAGTGCTCTTTCAGACTCCCGCAAACATCTCTTACAAAGGCCTGTGAAACTCAGTTTCCTCAGAGCCCTGATCTCGCTGATGTAGAACTTCTGCTCGGCTGTGTCCAACATTGCCCTAGAGCAGCAAGGCATAAAGTCCTGCCTTGTTTCCTTAAGGTCAGACTGGCCCAAAAGTGTCTAGCTTCCAGCTCTTTGGAAACGTAAGAAACAACACGCTCTGCACTGTGCTCTTACAGCTTCCCGAGAAACTATCATACATAGGCCTGTGAAACGCAGTTTCTTCCCAGCCCTGATCACACTGATGTAGAACTTCTGCTCTGCCATGTCCTACATTGCCCTACAGCTGCAAGGCACAAAGTCCTGCCTTGTTTCCTCAAGGAAAGACAGGCCCCAAAGCATCTGGCCTCCTGCTCTTTGGGAAGCAATGAAAAAACTCGCTCTGCACAGCGCTCTTACAGCCTCCCGGGAACCTATCTGACAAAGCCCTGTGAAACGCAGTTTCTTCCCAGCACTAATCTCATTGAAGTAGAACTTCTGCTCTGCTGTGTCCCCCATTGCCCTAGAGGTTCAAGTCAGAAACTCCTGCCTTGTTCCTCAAAGGGAGACAGGCTCCAAAGCGTCTGCCTGCCAGCTCTTTGGGAAGGTAAGAAACAACTCGCTCTCCACGGTACTCTTACTTACTACTAGGAGCATCTCTTACAAAGGCCTGTGAAAAGCAATTTCTTCCCAGCACTGACCTCGGTGAAGTAGAACTTCTGCTCTAGCATGTTCTGCATTGCAGTAGAGCTGCAAGGCAGAAAGTCCTGCCCTGCTTCCTCAAGGGGAGACAGGCCTCAAAGCGTCTCGCTTCCAGCTCTTTGGAAAGCTAAGAAACAACTGGCTCTCCACAGTGCTCTTACAGCCTCCCGGGAACCTATCTTACAAAGGCCTGTGAAACGCAGTTTCTTCCCAGCCCTGATCTTGCTGAAGTAGAATTTTTGCACTGCTGTGTACTACCTTGCCCTAGAGCTGCAAGGTACAAAGTCTTGCCGTTTTTGCTCAAGGGGAGACAGGCCCAAATGCGTCTGGCTTCCAGCTTTTTGGGAAGATAAGAAACAACTCGCTCTCCACAGTGCTCTTAATTCCTACTGGGAACATCTCTTACAAAGGCCTGTGAAACGCTGTTTCTTCCCAGCCCTTGTCTCACTGAATTAGAACATCTGCTCTAGCATGTTCTGCATTGCAGTAGAGCTGCAAGGCACAAAGTCCTGCCTTGGTTCCTCAAGTGGAGAAAGGCCACAAAGCGTCTGGCTTCCAGCTCTTTGGGAAGCTAAGGAACAACTCGCTCTCCACAGTGCTCTTACAGCCTCCCAGGAACATCTCTTATAAAGGCCTGTAAAACGCAGTTTCATTCCAGCCCTGATCTCGCTGAAGTAGAAATTCTGCTCTGCTGTGTCCTACCTTGCCCTAGAGCTGCAAGGCATAAAGTCCTGCCTTGTTACCTAAAGGGGAGACTGGCCACAAACCGTCTGGCTTCGAGCTCTTTGGAAAGCTAAGAAAGAACACACTGTCCACAGTGCTCTTACAGCCTCCCGGGAACCTATCTTACAAATGCATGTGAAACGCAGTTTCTTCCCAGGCATGATCTCGCTGTATTAGAACTTCTGCTCTGCTGTGTCCTACATTGTACTACAGCTGCAAGGTCCAATGTCCTGCCTTGTTTCCTCAAGGGAAGACAGGCCCCAAATCTCTGGCCTCCAGCTCTTTGGGAAGCTATGAAAAAACTCGCTCTCCATAGTGCTCTTACAGCCTCCCGGGAACCTATCTGACAAAGGCCTTTGAAACGCAGATCCTTCCCAGCCCTGATCTCGCTGAAGTAGAACTTCTGCTCAAGCATGTTCTGCATTGCAGTTGAGCAGCAAGGCACAAACATCTGCCTTTTTTCCTCAAGGGAAGACAGTCCCCAAAGCGTCTGGATTCCAGGTTTTTGGGAAGCTAAGACACAACTCTTTCTCCACAGTGCTCCGAATTCCTACTGGGAATATCTCTTAAAAAAACCTGTGAACGCAGTTTCTTCCCAGCCCTGATCTCGCTGAAGTAGAACTCCTGATCTTGCATGTTCTGCATTGCAGTAGAGCTGCAAGGCACAAAGCCCTGCCTTGCTTCCTCAAGGAGAGACAGGCCCCCAAAGTGTCTGGCTTCCAGCTCTTTGGGAAGCTAAGAAACAACTCGCTCTCCACAGTGCTCTTACTTCCTGCTGGGAACATCTCTTACAAAGGTCTGTGAAATGCAGTTTCTTCCCAGCCCTGATCTTGCTGAAGTAGAACTTCTGCTCTGCCAGGTGATGCATTGCCCTAGAGCTGCAAGGCACAAAGTCCTGCCTTGGTTCCTCAAGGGGAGACTGGCCCCAAAGCATCTGGCCTCCAGTCCATGGGGAACCTACAAAAAAACTCGCTCTCCAGAGTGCTCTTACAGCCTCCCGTAACCTCTCTGACAAAGCCCTGTGAAACGCAGTTTCTTCCCAGCCCTGATCTCGCTGAAGTAGAACTTCTGCTCTAACATGCTCTGCATTGCAGTAGAGCTGCAAGGCACAAAGTCCTACCCTGCTTCCTCAAGGGGAGACAGGCCCCATTGCTTCTGGCTCCAGCTCTTTGGGCAGCTAAGAAACAACTCGCTCTCCACAGTGCTCTTACAGCCTACAGGGAACATGTCTTACAAAGGCCTGTGAAACGCAGTTTCTTCTCAGCCCTGATCTCGCTGAAGTAGAAGTTCTTCTCTAGCATGTTCTGCATTGCAGTAGAGCTGCAAGGCACAAAGACCTGCCTTGGTTCCTCAAGGGGAGACAGGCCCCAATGCCTCTGGTTTCCAGCTCTTTGGGAAGCTAAGAAACAACTAGCTCTCTGGAGTGCTCTTTCAGACTCCCGCAAACATCTCTTACAAAGGCCTGTGAAACTCAGTTTCCTCAGAGCCCTGATCTCGCTGATGTAGAACTTCTGCTCGGCTGTGTCCAACATTGCCCTAGAGCAGCAAGGCATAAAGTCCTGCCTTGTTTCCTTAAGGTCAGACTGGCCCAAAAGTGTCTAGCTTCCAGCTCTTTGGAAACGTAAGAAACAACACGCTCTGCACTGTGCTCTTACAGCTTCCCGAGAAACTATCATACATAGGCCTGTGAAACGCAGTTTCTTCCCAGCCCTGATCACACTGATGTAGAACTTCTGCTCTGCCATGTCCTACATTGCCCTACAGCTGCAAGGCACAAAGTCCTGCCTTGTTTCCTCAAGGAAAGACAGGCCCCAAAGCATCTGGCCTCCTGCTCTTTGGGAAGCAATGAAAAAACTCGCTCTGCACAGCGCTCTTACAGCCTCCCGGGAACCTATCTGACAAAGCCCTGTGAAACGCAGTTTCTTCCCAGCACTAATCTCATTGAAGTAGAACTTCTGCTCTGCTGTGTCCCCCATTGCCCTAGAGGTTCAAGTCAGAAACTCCTGCCTTGTTCCTCAAAGGGAGACAGGCTCCAAAGCGTCTGCCTGCCAGCTCTTTGGGAAGGTAAGAAACAACTCGCTCTCCACGGTACTCTTACTTACTACTAGGAGCATCTCTTACAAAGGCCTGTGAAAAGCAATTTCTTCCCAGCACTGACCTCGGTGAAGTAGAACTTCTGCTCTAGCATGTTCTGCATTGCAGTAGAGCTGCAAGGCAGAAAGTCCTGCCCTGCTTCCTCAAGGGGAGACAGGCCTCAAAGCGTCTCGCTTCCAGCTCTTTGGAAAGCTAAGAAACAACTGGCTCTCCACAGTGCTCTTACAGCCTCCCGGGAACCTATCTTACAAAGGCCTGTGAAACGCAGTTTCTTCCCAGCCCTGATCTTGCTGAAGTAGAATTTTTGCACTGCTGTGTACTACCTTGCCCTAGAGCTGCAAGGTACAAAGTCTTGCCGTTTTTGCTCAAGGGGAGACAGGCCCAAATGCGTCTGGCTTCCAGCTTTTTGGGAAGATAAGAAACAACTCGCTCTCCACAGTGCTCTTAATTCCTACTGGGAACATCTCTTACAAAGGCCTGTGAAACGCTGTTTCTTCCCAGCCCTTGTCTCACTGAATTAGAACATCTGCTCTAGCATGTTCTGCATTGCAGTAGAGCTGCAAGGCACAAAGTCCTGCCTTGGTTCCTCAAGTGGAGAAAGGCCACAAAGCGTCTGGCTTCCAGCTCTTTGGGAAGCTAAGGAACAACTCGCTCTCCACAGTGCTCTTACAGCCTCCCAGGAACATCTCTTATAAAGGCCTGTAAAACGCAGTTTCATTCCAGCCCTGATCTCGCTGAAGTAGAAATTCTGCTCTGCTGTGTCCTACCTTGCCCTAGAGCTGCAAGGCATAAAGTCCTGCCTTGTTACCTAAAGGGGAGACTGGCCACAAACCGTCTGGCTTCGAGCTCTTTGGAAAGCTAAGAAAGAACACACTGTCCACAGTGCTCTTACAGCCTCCCGGGAACCTATCTTACAAATGCATGTGAAACGCAGTTTCTTCCCAGGCATGATCTCGCTGTATTAGAACTTCTGCTCTGCTGTGTCCTACATTGTACTACAGCTGCAAGGTCCAATGTCCTGCCTTGTTTCCTCAAGGGAAGACAGGCCCCAAATCTCTGGCCTCCAGCTCTTTGGGAAGCTATGAAAAAACTCGCTCTCCATAGTGCTCTTACAGCCTCCCGGGAACCTATCTGACAAAGGCCTTTGAAACGCAGATCCTTCCCAGCCCTGATCTCGCTGAAGTAGAACTTCTGCTCAAGCATGTTCTGCATTGCAGTTGAGCAGCAAGGCACAAACATCTGCCTTTTTTCCTCAAGGGAAGACAGTCCCCAAAGCGTCTGGATTCCAGGTTTTTGGGAAGCTAAGACACAACTCTTTCTCCACAGTGCTCCGAATTCCTACTGGGAATATCTCTTAAAAAAACCTGTGAACGCAGTTTCTTCCCAGCCCTGATCTCGCTGAAGTAGAACTCCTGATCTTGCATGTTCTGCATTGCAGTAGAGCTGCAAGGCACAAAGCCCTGCCTTGCTTCCTCAAGGAGAGACAGGCCCCCAAAGTGTCTGGCTTCCAGCTCTTTGGGAAGCTAAGAAACAACTCGCTCTCCACAGTGCTCTTACTTCCTGCTGGGAACATCTCTTACAAAGGTCTGTGAAATGCAGTTTCTTCCCAGCCCTGATCTTGCTGAAGTAGAACTTCTGCTCTGCCAGGTGATGCATTGCCCTAGAGCTGCAAGGCACAAAGTCCTGCCTTGGTTCCTCAAGGGGAGACTGGCCCCAAAGCATCTGGCCTCCAGTCCATGGGGAACCTACAAAAAAACTCGCTCTCCAGAGTGCTCTTACAGCCTCCCGTAACCTCTCTGACAAAGCCCTGTGAAACGCAGTTTCTTCCCAGCCCTGATCTCGCTGAAGTAGAACTTCTGCTCTAACATGCTCTGCATTGCAGTAGAGCTGCAAGGCACAAAGTCCTACCCTGCTTCCTCAAGGGGAGACAGGCCCCATTGCTTCTGGCTCCAGCTCTTTGGGCAGCTAAGAAACAACTCGCTCTCCACAGTGCTCTTACAGCCTACAGGGAACATGTCTTACAAAGGCCTGTGAAACGCAGTTTCTTCTCAGCCCTGATCTCGCTGAAGTAGAAGTTCTTCTCTAGCATGTTCTGCATTGCAGTAGAGCTGCAAGGCACAAAGACCTGCCTTGGTTCCTCAAGGGGAGACAGGCCCCAATGCCTCTGGTTTCCAGCTCTTTGGGAAGCTAAGAAACAACTAGCTCTCTGGAGTGCTCTTTCAGACTCCCGCAAACATCTCTTACAAAGGCCTGTGAAACTCAGTTTCCTCAGAGCCCTGATCTCGCTGATGTAGAACTTCTGCTCGGCTGTGTCCAACATTGCCCTAGAGCAGCAAGGCATAAAGTCCTGCCTTGTTTCCTTAAGGTCAGACTGGCCCAAAAGTGTCTAGCTTCCAGCTCTTTGGAAACGTAAGAAACAACACGCTCTGCACTGTGCTCTTACAGCTTCCCGAGAAACTATCATACATAGGCCTGTGAAACGCAGTTTCTTCCCAGCCCTGATCACACTGAGGTAGAACTTCGGCTCTGCCATGTCCTACATTGCCCTACAGCTGCAAGGCACAAAGTCCTGCCTTGTTTCCTCAAGGAAAGACAGGCCCCAAAGCATCTGGCCTCCTGCTCTTTGGGAAGCAATGAAAAAACTCGCTCTGCACAGCGCTCTTACAGCCTCCCGGGAACCTATCTGACAAAGCCCTGTGAAACGCAGTTTCTTCCCAGCACTAATCTCGTTGAAGTAGAACTTCGGCTCTGCTGTGTCCCCCATTGCCCTAGAGGTTCAAGTCAGAAACTCCTGCCTTGTTCCTCAAAGGGAGACAGGCTCCAAAGCGTCTGCCTGCCAGCTCTTTGGGAAGGTAAGAAACAACTCGCTCTCCACGGTACTCTTACTTACTACTAGGAGCATCTCTTACAAAGGCCTGTGAAAAGCAATTTCTTCCCAGCACTGACCTCGGTGAAGTAGAACTTCTGCTCTAGCATGTTCTGCATTGCAGTAGAGCTGCAAGGCAGAAAGTCCTGCCCTGCTTCCTCAAGGGGAGACAGGCCTCAAAGCGTCTCGCTTCCAGCTCTTTGGAAAGCTAAGAAACAACTGGCTCTCCACAGTGCTCTTACAGCCTCCCAGGAACCTATCTTACAAAGGCCTGTGAAACGCAGTTTCTTCCCAGCCCTGATCTCGCTGAAGTAGAATTTTTGCACTGCTGTGTACTACCTTGCCCTAGAGCTGCAAGGTACAAAGTCTTGCCGTTTTTGCTCAAGGGGAGACAGGCCCAAATGCGTCTGGCTTCCAGCTTTTTGGGAAGATAAGAAACAACTCGCTCTCCACAGTGCTCTTAATTCCTACTGGGAACATCTCTTACAAAGGCCTGTGAAACGCTGTTTCTTCCCAGCCCTTGTCTCACTGAATTAGAACATCTGCTCTAGCATGTTCTGCATTGCAGTAGAGCTGCAAGGCACAAAGTCCTGCCTTGGTTCCTCAAGTGGAGAAAGGCCACAAAGCGTCTGGCTTCCAGCTCTTTGGGAAGCTAAGGAACAACTCGCTCTCCACAGTGCTCTTACAGCCTCCCAGGAACATCTCTTATAAAGGCCTGTAAAACGCAGTTTCATTCCAGCCCTGATCTCGCTGAAGTAGAAATTCTGCTCTGCTGTGTCCTTCCTTGCCCTAGAGCTGCAAGGCATAAAGTCCTGCCTTGTTACCTAAAGGGGAGACTGGCCACAAACCGTCTGGCTTCGAGCTCTTTGGAAAGCTAAGAAAGAACACACTGTCCACAGTGCTCTTACAGCCTCCCGGGAACCTATCTTACAAATGCATGTGAAACGCAGTTTCTTCCCAGGCATGATCTCGCTGTATTAGAACTTCTGCTCTGCTGTGTCCTACATTGTACTACAGCTGCAAGGTCCAATGTCCTGCCTTGTTTCCTCAAGGGAAGACAGGCCCCAAATCTCTGGCCTCCAGCTCTTTGGGAAGCTATGAAAAAACTCGCTCTCCATAGTGCTCTTACAGCCTCCCGGGAACCTATCTGACAAAGGCCTTTGAAACGCAGATCCTTCCCAGCCCTGATCTCGCTGAAGTAGAACTTCTGCTCAAGCATGTTCTGCATTGCAGTTGAGCAGCAAGGCACAAAGATCTGCCTTTTTTCCTCAAGGGAAGACAGTCCCCAAAGCGTCTGGATTCCAGGTTTTTGGGAAGCTAAGACACAACTCTTTCTCCACAGTGCTCCGAATTCCTACTGGGAATATCTCTTAAAAAAACCTGTGAACGCAGTTTCTTCCCAGCCCTGATCTCGCTGAAGTAGAACTCCTGATCTTGCATGTTCTGCATTGCAGTAGAGCTGCAAGGCACAAAGCCCTGCCTTGCTTCCTCAAGGAGAGACAGGCCCCCAAAGTGTCTGGCTTCCAGCTCTTTGGGAAGCTAAGAAACAACTCGCTCTCCACAGTGCTCTTACTTCCTGCTGGGAACATCTCTTACAAAGGTCTGTGAAATGCAGTTTCTTCCCAGCCCTGATCTTGCTGAAGTAGAACTTCTGCTCTGCCAGGTGATGCATTGCCCTAGAGCTGCAAGGCACAAAGTCCTGCCTTGGTTCCTCAAGGGGAGACTGGCCCCAAAGCATCTGGCCTCCAGTCCATGGGGAACCTACAAAAAAACTCGCTCTCCAGAGTGCTCTTACAGCCTCCCGTAACCTCTCTGACAAAGCCCTGTGAAACGCAGTTTCTTCCCAGCCCTGATCTCGCTGAAGTAGAACTTCTGCTCTAACATGCTCTGCATTGCAGTAGAGCTGCAAGGCACAAAGTCCTACCCTGCTTCCTCAAGGGGAGACAGGCCCCATTGCTTCTGGCTCCAGCTCTTTGGGCAGCTAAGAAACAACTCGCTCTCCACAGTGCTCTTACAGCCTACAGGGAACATGTCTTACAAAGGCCTGTGAAACGCAGTTTCTTCTCAGCCCTGATCTCGCTGAAGTAGAAGTTCTTCTCTAGCATGTTCTGCATTGCAGTAGAGCTGCAAGGCACAAAGACCTGCCTTGGTTCCTCAAGGGGAGACAGGCCCCAATGCCTCTGGTTTCCAGCTCTTTGGGAAGCTAAGAAACAACTAGCTCTCTGGAGTGCTCTTTCAGACTCCCGCAAACATCTCTTACAAAGGCCTGTGAAACTCAGTTTCCTCAGAGCCCTGATCTCGCTGATGTAGAACTTCTGCTCGGCTGTGTCCAACATTGCCCTAGAGCAGCAAGGCATAAAGTCCTGCCTTGTTTCCTTAAGGTCAGACTGGCCCAAAAGTGTCTAGCTTCCAGCTCTTTGGAAACGTAAGAAACAACACGCTCTGCACTGTGCTCTTACAGCTTCCCGAGAAACTATCATACATAGGCCTGTGAAACGCAGTTTCTTCCCAGCCCTGATCACACTGATGTAGAACTTCTGCTCTGCCATGTCCTACATTGCCCTACAGCTGCAAGGCACAAAGTCCTGCCTTGTTTCCTCAAGGAAAGACAGGCCCCAAAGCATCTGGCCTCCTGCTCTTTGGGAAGCAATGAAAAAACTCGCTCTGCACAGCGCTCTTACAGCCTCCCGGGAACCTATCTGACAAAGCCCTGTGAAACGCAGTTTCTTCCCAGCACTAATCTCATTGAAGTAGAACTTCTGCTCTGCTGTGTCCCCCATTGCCCTAGAGGTTCAAGTCAGAAACTCCTGCCTTGTTCCTCAAAGGGAGACAGGCTCCAAAGCGTCTGCCTGCCAGCTCTTTGGGAAGGTAAGAAACAACTCGCTCTCCACGGTACTCTTACTTACTACTAGGAGCATCTCTTACAAAGGCCTGTGAAAAGCAATTTCTTCCCAGCACTGACCTCGGTGAAGTAGAACTTCTGCTCTAGCATGTTCTGCATTGCAGTAGAGCTGCAAGGCAGAAAGTCCTGCCCTGCTTCCTCAAGGGGAGACAGGCCTCAAAGCGTCTCGCTTCCAGCTCTTTGGAAAGCTAAGAAACAACTGGCTCTCCACAGTGCTCTTACAGCCTCCCGGGAACCTATCTTACAAAGGCCTGTGAAACGCAGTTTCTTCCCAGCCCTGATCTTGCTGAAGTAGAATTTTTGCACTGCTGTGTACTACCTTGCCCTAGAGCTGCAAGGTACAAAGTCTTGCCGTTTTTGCTCAAGGGGAGACAGGCCCAAATGCGTCTGGCTTCCAGCTTTTTGGGAAGATAAGAAACAACTCGCTCTCCACAGTGCTCTTAATTCCTACTGGGAACATCTCTTACAAAGGCCTGTGAAACGCTGTTTCTTCCCAGCCCTTGTCTCACTGAATTAGAACATCTGCTCTAGCATGTTCTGCATTGCAGTAGAGCTGCAAGGCACAAAGTCCTGCCTTGGTTCCTCAAGTGGAGAAAGGCCACAAAGCGTCTGGCTTCCAGCTCTTTGGGAAGCTAAGGAACAACTCGCTCTCCACAGTGCTCTTACAGCCTCCCAGGAACATCTCTTATAAAGGCCTGTAAAACGCAGTTTCATTCCAGCCCTGATCTCGCTGAAGTAGAAATTCTGCTCTGCTGTGTCCTACCTTGCCCTAGAGCTGCAAGGCATAAAGTCCTGCCTTGTTACCTAAAGGGGAGACTGGCCACAAACCGTCTGGCTTCGAGCTCTTTGGAAAGCTAAGAAAGAACACACTGTCCACAGTGCTCTTACAGCCTCCCGGGAACCTATCTTACAAATGCATGTGAAACGCAGTTTCTTCCCAGGCATGATCTCGCTGTATTAGAACTTCTGCTCTGCTGTGTCCTACATTGTACTACAGCTGCAAGGTCCAATGTCCTGCCTTGTTTCCTCAAGGGAAGACAGGCCCCAAATCTCTGGCCTCCAGCTCTTTGGGAAGCTATGAAAAAACTCGCTCTCCATAGTGCTCTTACAGCCTCCCGGGAACCTATCTGACAAAGGCCTTTGAAACGCAGATCCTTCCCAGCCCTGATCTCGCTGAAGTAGAACTTCTGCTCAAGCATGTTCTGCATTGCAGTTGAGCAGCAAGGCACAAACATCTGCCTTTTTTCCTCAAGGGAAGACAGTCCCCAAAGCGTCTGGATTCCAGGTTTTTGGGAAGCTAAGACACAACTCTTTCTCCACAGTGCTCCGAATTCCTACTGGGAATATCTCTTAAAAAAACCTGTGAACGCAGTTTCTTCCCAGCCCTGATCTCGCTGAAGTAGAACTCCTGATCTTGCATGTTCTGCATTGCAGTAGAGCTGCAAGGCACAAAGCCCTGCCTTGCTTCCTCAAGGAGAGACAGGCCCCCAAAGTGTCTGGCTTCCAGCTCTTTGGGAAGCTAAGAAACAACTCGCTCTCCACAGTGCTCTTACTTCCTGCTGGGAACATCTCTTACAAAGGTCTGTGAAATGCAGTTTCTTCCCAGCCCTGATCTTGCTGAAGTAGAACTTCTGCTCTGCCAGGTGATGCATTGCCCTAGAGCTGCAAGGCACAAAGTCCTGCCTTGGTTCCTCAAGGGGAGACTGGCCCCAAAGCATCTGGCCTCCAGTCCATGGGGAACCTACAAAAAAACTCGCTCTCCAGAGTGCTCTTACAGCCTCCCGTAACCTCTCTGACAAAGCCCTGTGAAACGCAGTTTCTTCCCAGCCCTGATCTCGCTGAAGTAGAACTTCTGCTCTAACATGCTCTGCATTGCAGTAGAGCTGCAAGGCACAAAGTCCTACCCTGCTTCCTCAAGGGGAGACAGGCCCCATTGCTTCTGGCTCCAGCTCTTTGGGCAGCTAAGAAACAACTCGCTCTCCACAGTGCTCTTACAGCCTACAGGGAACATGTCTTACAAAGGCCTGTGAAACGCAGTTTCTTCTCAGCCCTGATCTCGCTGAAGTAGAAGTTCTTCTCTAGCATGTTCTGCATTGCAGTAGAGCTGCAAGGCACAAAGACCTGCCTTGGTTCCTCAAGGGGAGACAGGCCCCAATGCCTCTGGTTTCCAGCTCTTTGGGAAGCTAAGAAACAACTAGCTCTCTGGAGTGCTCTTTCAGACTCCCGCAAACATCTCTTACAAAGGCCTGTGAAACTCAGTTTCCTCAGAGCCCTGATCTCGCTGATGTAGAACTTCTGCTCGGCTGTGTCCAACATTGCCCTAGAGCAGCAAGGCATAAAGTCCTGCCTTGTTTCCTTAAGGTCAGACTGGCCCAAAAGTGTCTAGCTTCCAGCTCTTTGGAAACGTAAGAAACAACACGCTCTGCACTGTGCTCTTACAGCTTCCCGAGAAACTATCATACATAGGCCTGTGAAACGCAGTTTCTTCCCAGCCCTGATCACACTGAGGTAGAACTTCGGCTCTGCCATGTCCTACATTGCCCTACAGCTGCAAGGCACAAAGTCCTGCCTTGTTTCCTCAAGGAAAGACAGGCCCCAAAGCATCTGGCCTCCTGCTCTTTGGGAAGCAATGAAAAAACTCGCTCTGCACAGCGCTCTTACAGCCTCCCGGGAACCTATCTGACAAAGCCCTGTGAAACGCAGTTTCTTCCCAGCACTAATCTCGTTGAAGTAGAACTTCGGCTCTGCTGTGTCCCCCATTGCCCTAGAGGTTCAAGTCAGAAACTCCTGCCTTGTTCCTCAAAGGGAGACAGGCTCCAAAGCGTCTGCCTGCCAGCTCTTTGGGAAGGTAAGAAACAACTCGCTCTCCACGGTACTCTTACTTACTACTAGGAGCATCTCTTACAAAGGCCTGTGAAAAGCAATTTCTTCCCAGCACTGACCTCGGTGAAGTAGAACTTCTGCTCTAGCATGTTCTGCATTGCAGTAGAGCTGCAAGGCAGAAAGTCCTGCCCTGCTTCCTCAAGGGGAGACAGGCCTCAAAGCGTCTCGCTTCCAGCTCTTTGGAAAGCTAAGAAACAACTGGCTCTCCACAGTGCTCTTACAGCCTCCCAGGAACCTATCTTACAAAGGCCTGTGAAACGCAGTTTCTTCCCAGCCCTGATCTCGCTGAAGTAGAATTTTTGCACTGCTGTGTACTACCTTGCCCTAGAGCTGCAAGGTACAAAGTCTTGCCGTTTTTGCTCAAGGGGAGACAGGCCCAAATGCGTCTGGCTTCCAGCTTTTTGGGAAGATAAGAAACAACTCGCTCTCCACAGTGCTCTTAATTCCTACTGGGAACATCTCTTACAAAGGCCTGTGAAACGCTGTTTCTTCCCAGCCCTTGTCTCACTGAATTAGAACATCTGCTCTAGCATGTTCTGCATTGCAGTAGAGCTGCAAGGCACAAAGTCCTGCCTTGGTTCCTCAAGTGGAGAAAGGCCACAAAGCGTCTGGCTTCCAGCTCTTTGGGAAGCTAAGGAACAACTCGCTCTCCACAGTGCTCTTACAGCCTCCCAGGAACATCTCTTATAAAGGCCTGTAAAACGCAGTTTCATTCCAGCCCTGATCTCGCTGAAGTAGAAATTCTGCTCTGCTGTGTCCTACCTTGCCCTAGAGCTGCAAGGCATAAAGTCCTGCCTTGTTACCTAAAGGGGAGACTGGCCACAAACCGTCTGGCTTCGAGCTCTTTGGAAAGCTAAGAAAGAACACACTGTCCACAGTGCTCTTACAGCCTCCCGGGAACCTATCTTACAAATGCATGTGAAACGCAGTTTCTTCCCAGGCATGATCTCGCTGTATTAGAACTTCTGCTCTGCTGTGTCCTACATTGTACTACAGCTGCAAGGTCCAATGTCCTGCCTTGTTTCCTCAAGGGAAGACAGGCCCCAAATCTCTGGCCTCCAGCTCTTTGGGAAGCTATGAAAAAACTCGCTCTCCATAGTGCTCTTACAGCCTCCCGGGAACCTATCTGACAAAGGCCTTTGAAACGCAGATCCTTCCCAGCCCTGATCTCGCTGAAGTAGAACTTCTGCTCAAGCATGTTCTGCATTGCAGTTGAGCAGCAAGGCACAAACATCTGCCTTTTTTCCTCAAGGGAAGACAGTCCCCAAAGCGTCTGGATTCCAGGTTTTTGGGAAGCTAAGACACAACTCTTTCTCCACAGTGCTCCGAATTCCTACTGGGAATATCTCTTAAAAAAACCTGTGAACGCAGTTTCTTCCCAGCCCTGATCTCGCTGAAGTAGAACTCCTGATCTTGCATGTTCTGCATTGCAGTAGAGCTGCAAGGCACAAAGCCCTGCCTTGCTTCCTCAAGGAGAGACAGGCCCCCAAAGTGTCTGGCTTCCAGCTCTTTGGGAAGCTAAGAAACAACTCGCTCTCCACAGTGCTCTTACTTCCTGCTGGGAACATCTCTTACAAAGGTCTGTGAAATGCAGTTTCTTCCCAGCCCTGATCTTGCTGAAGTAGAACTTCTGCTCTGCCAGGTGATGCATTGCCCTAGAGCTGCAAGGCACAAAGTCCTGCCTTGGTTCCTCAAGGGGAGACTGGCCCCAAAGCATCTGGCCTCCAGTCCATGGGGAACCTACAAAAAAACTCGCTCTCCAGAGTGCTCTTACAGCCTCCCGTAACCTCTCTGACAAAGCCCTGTGAAACGCAGTTTCTTCCCAGCCCTGATCTCGCTGAAGTAGAACTTCTGCTCTAACATGCTCTGCATTGCAGTAGAGCTGCAAGGCACAAAGTCCTACCCTGCTTCCTCAAGGGGAGACAGGCCCCATTGCTTCTGGCTCCAGCTCTTTGGGCAGCTAAGAAACAACTCGCTCTCCACAGTGCTCTTACAGCCTACAGGGAACATGTCTTACAAAGGCCTGTGAAACGCAGTTTCTTCTCAGCCCTGATCTCGCTGAAGTAGAAGTTCTTCTCTAGCATGTTCTGCATTGCAGTAGAGCTGCAAGGCACAAAGACCTGCCTTGGTTCCTCAAGGGGAGACAGGCCCCAATGCCTCTGGTTTCCAGCTCTTTGGGAAGCTAAGAAACAACTAGCTCTCTGGAGTGCTCTTTCAGACTCCCGCAAACATCTCTTACAAAGGCCTGTGAAACTCAGTTTCCTCAGAGCCCTGATCTCGCTGATGTAGAACTTCTGCTCGGCTGTGTCCAACATTGCCCTAGAGCAGCAAGGCATAAAGTCCTGCCTTGTTTCCTTAAGGTCAGACTGGCCCAAAAGTGTCTAGCTTCCAGCTCTTTGGAAACGTAAGAAACAACACGCTCTGCACTGTGCTCTTACAGCTTCCCGAGAAACTATCATACATAGGCCTGTGAAACGCAGTTTCTTCCCAGCCCTGATCACACTGAGGTAGAACTTCGGCTCTGCCATGTCCTACATTGCCCTACAGCTGCAAGGCACAAAGTCCTGCCTTGTTTCCTCAAGGAAAGACAGGCCCCAAAGCATCTGGCCTCCTGCTCTTTGGGAAGCAATGAAAAAACTCGCTCTGCACAGCGCTCTTACAGCCTCCCGGGAACCTATCTGACAAAGCCCTGTGAAACGCAGTTTCTTCCCAGCACTAATCTCGTTGAAGTAGAACTTCGGCTCTGCTGTGTCCCCCATTGCCCTAGAGGTTCAAGTCAGAAACTCCTGCCTTGTTCCTCAAAGGGAGACAGGCTCCAAAGCGTCTGCCTGCCAGCTCTTTGGGAAGGTAAGAAACAACTCGCTCTCCACGGTACTCTTACTTACTACTAGGAGCATCTCTTACAAAGGCCTGTGAAAAGCAATTTCTTCCCAGCACTGACCTCGGTGAAGTAGAACTTCTGCTCTAGCATGTTCTGCATTGCAGTAGAGCTGCAAGGCAGAAAGTCCTGCCCTGCTTCCTCAAGGGGAGACAGGCCTCAAAGCGTCTCGCTTCCAGCTCTTTGGAAAGCTAAGAAACAACTGGCTCTCCACAGTGCTCTTACAGCCTCCCGGGAACCTATCTTACAAAGGCCTGTGAAACGCAGTTTCTTCCCAGCCCTGATCTCGCTGAAGTAGAATTTTTGCACTGCTGTGTACTACCTTGCCCTAGAGCTGCAAGGTACAAAGTCTTGCCGTTTTTGCTCAAGGGGAGACAGGCCCAAATGCGTCTGGCTTCCAGCTTTTTGGGAAGATAAGAAACAACTCGCTCTCCACAGTGCTCATAATTCCTACTGGGAACATCTCTTACAAAGGCCTGTGAAACGCTATTTCTTCCCAGCCCTTGTCTCACTGAATTAGAACATCTGCTCTAGCATGTTCTGCATTGCAGTAGAGCTGCAAGGCACAAAGTCCTGCCTTGGTTCCTCAAGTGGAGAAAGGCCACAAAGCGTCTGGCTTCCAGCTCTTTGGGAAGCTAAGGAACAACTCGCTCTCCACAGTGCTCTTACAGCCTCCCAGGAACATCTCTTATAAAGGCCTGTAAAACGCAGTTTCATTCCAGCCCTGATCTCGCTGAAGTAGAAATTCTGCTCTGCTGTGTCCTACCTTGCCCTAGAGCTGCAAGGCATAAAGTCCCGCCTTGTTACCTAAAGGGGAGACTGGCCACAAACCGTCTGGCTTCGAGCTCTTTGGAAAGCTAAGAAAGAACACACTGTCCACAGTGCTCTTACAGCCTCCCGGGAACCTATCTTACAAATGCATGTGAAACGCAGTTTCTTCCCAGGCATGATCTCGCTGTATTAGAACTTCTGCTCTGCTGTGTCCTACATTGTACTACAGCTGCAAGGTCCAATGTCCTGCCTTGTTTCCTCAAGGGAAGACAGGCCCCAAATCTCTGGCCTCCAGCTCTTTGGGAAGCTATGAAAAAACTCGCTCTCCATAGTGCTCTTACAGCCTCCCGGGAACCTATCTGACAAAGGCCTTTGAAACGCAGATCCTTCCCAGCCCTGATCTCGCTGAAGTAGAACTTCTGCTCAAGCATGTTCTGCATTGCAGTTGAGCAGCAGGGCACAAACATCTGCCTTTTTTCCTCAAGGGAAGACAGACCCCAAAGCGTCTGGATTCCAGGCTTTTGGGAAGCTAAGACACAACTCTTTCTCCACAGTGCTCCTAATTCCTACTGGGAATATCTCTTAAAAAAACCTGTGAACGCAGTTTCTTCCCAGCCCTGATCTCGCTGAAGTAGAACTCCTGATCTTGCATGTTCTGCATTGCAGTAGAGCTGCAAGGCACAAAGCCCTGCCTTGCTTCCTCAAGGAGAGACAGGCCCCCAAAGTGTCTGGCTTCCAGCTCTTTGGGAAGCTAAGAAACAACTCGCTCTCCACAGTGCTCTTACTTCCTGCTGGGAACATCTCTTACAAAGGTCTGTGAAATGCAGTTTCTTCCCAGCCCTGATCTTGCTGAAGTAGAACTTCTGCTCTGCCAGGTGATGCATTGCCCTAGAGCTGCAAGGCACAAAGTCCTGCCTTGGTTCCTCAAGGGGAGACTGGCCCCAAAGCATCTGGCCTCCAGTCCATGGGGAACCTACAAAAAAACTCGCTCTCCAGAGTGCTCTTACAGCCTCCCGTAACCTCTCTGACAAAGCCCTGTGAAACGCAGTTTCTTCCCAGCCCTGATCTCGCTGAAGTAGAACTTCTGCTCTAGCATGTTCTGCATTGCAGTAGAGCTGCAAGGCAGAAAGTCCTGCCCTGCTTCCTCAAGGGGAGACAGGCCTCAAAGCGTCTCGCTTCCAGCTCTTTGGAAAGCTAAGAAACAACTGGCTCTCCACAGTGCTCTTACAGCCTCCCGGGAACCTATCTTACAAAGGCCTGTGAAACGCAGTTTCTTCCCAGCCCTGATCTTGCTGAAGTAGAATTTTTGCACTGCTGTGTACTACCTTGCCCTAGAGCTGCGAGGTACAAAGTCTTGCCGTTTTTGCTCAAGGGGAGACAGGCCCAAATGCGTCTGGCTTCCAGCTTTTTGGGAAGATAAGAAACAACTCGCTCTCCACAGTGCTCTTAATTCCTACTGGGAACATCTCTTACAAAGGCCTGTGAAACGCTGTTTCTTCCCAGCCCTTGTCTCACTGAATTAGAACATCTGCTCTAGCATGTTCTGCATTGCAGTAGAGCTGCAAGGCACAAAGTCCTGCCTTGGTTCCTCAAGTGGAGAAAGGCCACAAAGCGTCTGGCTTCCAGCTCTTTGGGAAGCTAAGGAACAACTCGCTCTCCACAGTGCTCTTACAGCCTCCCAGGAACATCTCTTATAAAGGCCTGTAAAACGCAGTTTCATTCCAGCCCTGATCTCGCTGAAGTAGAAATTCTGCTCTGCTGTGTCCTTCCTTGCCCTAGAGCTGCAAGGCATAAAGTCCTGCCTTGTTACCTAAAGGGGAGACTGGCCACAAACCGTCTGGCTTCGAGCTCTTTGGAAAGCTAAGAAAGAACACACTGTCCACAGTGCTCTTACAGCCTCCCGGGAACCTATCTTACAAATGCATGTGAAACGCAGTTTCTTCCCAGGCATGATCTCGCTGTATTAGAACTTCTGCTCTGCTGTGTCCTACATTGTACTACAGCTGCAAGGTCCAATGTCCTGCCTTGTTTCCTCAAGGGAAGACAGGCCCCAAATCTCTGGCCTCCAGCTCTTTGGGAAGCTATGAAAAAACTCGCTCTCCATAGTGCTCTTACAGCCTCCCGGGAACCTATCTGACAAAGGCCTTTGAAACGCAGATCCTTCCCAGCCCTGATCTCGCTGAAGTAGAACTTCTGCTCAAGCATGTTCTGCATTGCAGTTGAGCAGCAAGGCACAAACATCTGCCTTTTTTCCTCAAGGGAAGACAGTCCCCAAAGCGTCTGGATTCCAGGTTTTTGGGAAGCTAAGACACAACTCTTTCTCCACAGTGCTCCGAATTCCTACTGGGAATATCTCTTAAAAAAACCTGTGAACGCAGTTTCTTCCCAGCCCTGATCTCGCTGAAGTAGAACTCCTGATCTTGCATGTTCTGCATTGCAGTAGAGCTGCAAGGCACAAAGCCCTGCCTTGCTTCCTCAAGGAGAGACAGGCCCCCAAAGTGTCTGGCTTCCAGCTCTTTGGGAAGCTAAGAAACAACTCGCTCTCCACAGTGCTCTTACTTCCTGCTGGGAACATCTCTTACAAAGGTCTGTGAAATGCAGTTTCTTCCCAGCCCTGATCTTGCTGAAGTAGAACTTCTGCTCTGCCAGGTGATGCATTGCCCTAGAGCTGCAAGGCACAAAGTCCTGCCTTGGTTCCTCAAGGGGAGACTGGCCCCAAAGCATCTGGCCTCCAGTCCATGGGGAACCTACAAAAAAACTCGCTCTCCAGAGTGCTCTTACAGCCTCCCGTAACCTCTCTGACAAAGCCCTGTGAAACGCAGTTTCTTCCCAGCCCTGATCTCGCTGAAGTAGAACTTCTGCTCTAACATGCTCTGCATTGCAGTAGAGCTGCAAGGCACAAAGTCCTACCCTGCTTCCTCAAGGGGAGACAGGCCCCAATGCTTCTGGCTCCAGCTCTTTGGGCAGCTAAGAAACAACTCGCTCTCCACAGTGCTCTTACAGCCTACAGGGAACATGTCTTACAAAGGCCTGTGAAACGCAGTTTCTTCTCAGCCCTGATCTCGCTGAAGTAGAAGTTCTTCTCTAGCATGTTCTGCATTGCAGTAGAGCTGCAAGGCACAAAGACCTGCCTTGGTTCCTCAAGGGGAGACAGGCCCCAATGCCTCTGGTTTCCAGCTCTTTGGGAAGCTAAGAAACAACTAGCTCTCTGGAGTGCTCTTTCAGACTCCCGCAAACATCTCTTACAAAGGCCTGTGAAACTCAGTTTCCTCAGAGCCCTGATCTCGCTGATGTAGAACTTCTGCTCGGCTGTGTCCAACATTGCCCTAGAGCAGCAAGGCATAAAGTCCTGCCTTGTTTCCTTAAGGTCAGACTGGCCCAAAAGTGTCTAGCTTCCAGCTCTTTGGAAACGTAAGAAACAACACGCTCTGCACTGTGCTCTTACAGCTTCCCGAGAAACTATCATACATAGGCCTGTGAAACGCAGTTTCTTCCCAGCCCTGATCACACTGATGTAGAACTTCTGCTCTGCCATGTCCTACATTGCCCTACAGCTGCAAGGCACAAAGTCCTGCCTTGTTTCCTCAAGGAAAGACAGGCCCCAAAGCATCTGGCCTCCTGCTCTTTGGGAAGCAATGAAAAAACTCGCTCTGCACAGCGCTCTTACAGCCTCCCGGGAACCTATCTGACAAAGCCCTGTGAAACGCAGTTTCTTCCCAGCACTAATCTCGTTGAAGTAGAACTTCGGCTCTGCTGTGTCCCCCATTGCCCTAGAGGTTCAAGTCAGAAACTCCTGCCTTGTTCCTCAAAGGGAGACAGGCTCCAAAGCGTCTGCCTGCCAGCTCTTTGGGAAGGTAAGAAACAACTCGCTCTCCACGGTACTCTTACTTACTACTAGGAGCATCTCTTACAAAGGCCTGTGAAAAGCAATTTCTTCCCAGCACTGACCTCGGTGAAGTAGAACTTCTGCTCTAGCATGTTCTGCATTGCAGTAGAGCTGCAAGGCAGAAAGTCCTGCCCTGCTTCCTCAAGGGGAGACAGGCCTCAAAGCGTCTCGCTTCCAGCTCTTTGGAAAGCTAAGAAACAACTGGCTCTCCACAGTGCTCTTACAGCCTCCCGGGAACCTATCTTACAAAGGCCTGTGAAACGCAGTTTCTTCCCAGCCCTGATCTCGCTGAAGTAGAATTTTTGCACTGCTGTGTACTACCTTGCCCTAGAGCTGCAAGGTACAAAGTCTTGCCGTTTTTGCTCAAGGGGAGACAGGCCCAAATGCGTCTGGCTTCCAGCTTTTTGGGAAGATAAGAAACAACTCGCTCTCCACAGTGCTCTTAATTCCTACTGGGAACATCTCTTACAAAGGCCTGTGAAACGCTGTTTCTTCCCAGCCCTTGTCTCACTGAATTAGAACATCTGCTCTAGCATGTTCTGCATTGCAGTAGAGCTGCAAGGCACAAAGTCCTGCCTTGGTTCCTCAAGTGGAGAAAGGCCACAAAGCGTCTGGCTTCCAGCTCTTTGGGAAGCTAAGGAACAACTCGCTCTCCACAGTGCTCTTACAGCCTCCCAGGAACATCTCTTATAAAGGCCTGTAAAACGCAGTTTCATTCCAGCCCTGATCTCGCTGAAGTAGAAATTCTGCTCTGCTGTGTCCTTCCTTGCCCTAGAGCTGCAAGGCATAAAGTCCTGCCTTGTTACCTAAAGGGGAGACTGGCCACAAACCGTCTGGCTTCGAGCTCTTTGGAAAGCTAAGAAAGAACACACTGTCCACAGTGCTCTTACAGCCTCCCGGGAACCTATCTTACAAATGCATGTGAAACGCAGTTTCTTCCCAGGCATGATCTCGCTGTATTAGAACTTCTGCTCTGCTGTGTCCTACATTGTACTACAGCTGCAAGGTCCAATGTCCTGCCTTGTTTCCTCAAGGGAAGACAGGCCCCAAATCTCTGGCCTCCAGCTCTTTGGGAAGCTATGAAAAAACTCGCTCTCCATAGTGCTCTTACAGCCTCCCGGTAACCTATCTGACAAAGGCCTTTGAAACGCAGATCCTTCCCAGCCCTGATCTCGCTGAAGTAGAACTTCTGCTCAAGCATGTTCTGCATTGCAGTTGAGCAGCAAGGCACAAACATCTGCCTTTTTTCCTCAAGGGAAGACAGTCCCCAAAGCGTCTGGATTCCAGGTTTTTGGGAAGCTAAGACACAACTCTTTCTCCACAGTGCTCCGAATTCCTACTGGGAATATCTCTTAAAAAAACCTGTGAACGCAGTTTCTTCCCAGCCCTGATCTCGCTGAAGTAGAACTCCTGATCTTGCATGTTCTGCATTGCAGTAGAGCTGCAAGGCACAAAGCCCTGCCTTGCTTCCTCAAGGAGAGACAGGCCCCCAAAGTGTCTGGCTTCCAGCTCTTTGGGAAGCTAAGAAACAACTCGCTCTCCACAGTGCTCTTACTTCCTGCTGGGAACATCTCTTACAAAGGTCTGTGAAATGCAGTTTCTTCCCAGCCCTGATCTTGCTGAAGTAGAACTTCTGCTCTGCCAGGTGATGCATTGCCCTAGAGCTGCAAGGCACAAAGTCCTGCCTTGGTTCCTCAAGGGGAGACTGGCCCCAAAGCATCTGGCCTCCAGTCCATGGGGAACCTACAAAAAAACTCGCTCTCCAGAGTGCTCTTACAGCCTCCCGTAACCTCTCTGACAAAGCCCTGTGAAACGCAGTTTCTTCCCAGCCCTGATCTCGCTGAAGTAGAACTTCTGCTCTAACATGCTCTGCATTGCAGTAGAGCTGCAAGGCACAAAGTCCTACCCTGCTTCCTCAAGGGGAGACAGGCCCCAATGCTTCTGGCTCCAGCTCTTTGGGCAGCTAAGAAACAACTCGCTCTCCACAGTGCTCTTACAGCCTACAGGGAACATGTCTTACAAAGGCCTGTGAAACGCAGTTTCTTCTCAGCCCTGATCTCGCTGAAGTAGAAGTTCTTCTCTAGCATGTTCTGCATTGCAGTAGAGCTGCAAGGCACAAAGACCTGCCTTGGTTCCTCAAGGGGAGACAGGCCCCAATGCCTCTGGTTTCCAGCTCTTTGGGAAGCTAAGAAACAACTAGCTCTCTGGAGTGCTCTTTCAGACTCCCGCAAACATCTCTTACAAAGGCCTGTGAAACTCAGTTTCCTCAGAGCCCTGATCTCGCTGATGTAGAACTTCTGCTCGGCTGTGTCCAACATTGCCCTAGAGCAGCAAGGCATAAAGTCCTGCCTTGTTTCCTTAAGGTCAGACTGGCCCAAAAGTGTCTAGCTTCCAGCTCTTTGGAAACGTAAGAAACAACACGCTCTGCACTGTGCTCTTACAGCTTCCCGAGAAACTATCATACATAGGCCTGTGAAACGCAGTTTCTTCCCAGCCCTGATCACACTGATGTAGAACTTCTGCTCTGCCATGTCCTACATTGCCCTACAGCTGCAAGGCACAAAGTCCTGCCTTGTTTCCTCAAGGAAAGACAGGCCCCAAAGCATCTGGCCTCCTGCTCTTTGGGAAGCAATGAAAAAACTCGCTCTGCGCAGCGCTCTTACAGCCTCCCGGGAACCTATCTGACAAAGCCCTGTGAAACGCAGTTTCTTCCCAGCACTAATCTCGTTGAAGTAGAACTTCTGCTCTGCTGTGTCCCCCATTGCCCTAAAGGTTCAAGTCAGAAACTCCTGCCTTGTTCCTCAAAGGGAGACAGGCTCCAAAGCGTCTGCCTGCCAGCTCTTTGGGAAGGTAAGAAACAACTCGCTCTCCACGGTACTCTTACTTACTACTAGGAGCATCTCTTACAAAGGCCTGTGAAAAGCAATTTCTTCCCAGCACTGACCTCGGTGAAGTAGAACTTCTGCTCTAGCATGTTCTGCATTGCAGTAGAGCTGCAAGGCAGAAAGTCCTGCCCTGCTTCCTCAAGGGGAGACAGGCCTCAAAGCGTCTCGCTTCCAGCTCTTTGGAAAGCTAAGAAACAACTGGCTCTCCACAGTGCTCTTACAGCCTCCCGGGAACCTATCTTACAAAGGCCTGTGAAATGCAGTTTCTTCCCAGCCCTGATCTCGCTGAAGTAGAATTTTTGCACTGCTGTGTACTACCTTGCCCTAGAGCTGCAAGGTACAAAGTCTTGCCGTTTTTGCTCAAGGGGAGACAGGCCCAAATGCGTCTGGCTTCCAGCTTTTTGGGAAGATAAGAAACAACTCGCTCTCCACAGTGCTCTTAATTCCTACTGGGAACATCTCTTACAAAGGCCTGTGAAACGCTGTTTCTTCCCAGCCCTTGTCTCACTGAATTAGAACATCTGCTCTAGCATGTTCTGCATTGCAGTAGAGCTGCAAGGCACAAAGTCCTGCCTTGGTTCCTCAAGTGGAGAAAGGCCACAAAGCGTCTGGCTTCCAGCTCTTTGGGAAGCTAAGGAACAACTCGCTCTCCACAGTGCTCTTACAGCCTCCCAGGAACATCTCTTATAAAGGCCTGTAAAACGCAGTTTCATTCCAGCCCTGATCTCGCTGAAGTAGAAATTCTGCTCTGCTGTGTCCTACCTTGCCCTAGAGCTGCAAGGCATAAAGTCCCGCCTTGTTACCTAAAGGGGAGACTGGCCACAAACCGTCTGGCTTCGAGCTCTTTGGAAAGCTAAGAAAGAACACACTGTCCACAGTGCTCTTACAGCCTCCCGGGAACCTATCTTACAAATGCATGTGAAACGCAGTTTCTTCCCAGGCATGATCTCGCTGTATTAGAACTTCTGCTCTGCTGTGTCCTACATTGTACTACAGCTGCAAGGTCCAATGTCCTGCCTTGTTTCCTCAAGGGAAGACAGGCCCCAAATCTCTGGCCTCCAGCTCTTTGGGAAGCTATGAAAAAACTCGCTCTCCATAGTGCTCTTACAGCCTCCCGGGAACCTATCTGACAAAGGCCTTTGAAACGCAGATCCTTCCCAGCCCTGATCTCGCTGAAGTAGAACTTCTGCTCAAGCATGTTCTGCATTGCAGTTGAGCAGCAAGGCACAAACATCTGCCTTTTTTCCTCAAGGGAAGACAGACCCCAAAGCGTCTGGATTCCAGGCTTTTGGGAAGCTAAGACACAACTCTTTCTCCACAGTGCTCCTAATTCCTACTGGGAATATCTCTTTAAAAAACCTGTGAACGCAGTTTCTTCCCAGCCCTGATCTCGCTGAAGTAGAACTCCTGATCTTGCATGTTCTGCATTGCAGTAGAGCTGCAAGGCACAAAGCCCTGCCTTGCTTCCTCAAGGAGAGACAGGCCCCCAAAGTGTCTGGCTTCCAGCTCTTTGGGAAGCTAAGAAACAACTCGCTCTCCACAGTGCTCTTACTTCCTGCTGGGAACATCTCTTACAAAGGTCTGTGAAATGCAGTTTCTTCCCAGCCCTGATCTTGCTGAAGTAGAACTTCTGCTCTGCCAGGTGATGCATTGCCCTAGAGCTGCAAGGCACAAAGTCCTGCCTTGGTTCCTCAAGGGGAGACGGGCCCCAAAGCATCTGGCCTCCAGTCCATGGGGAACCTACAAAAAAACTCGCTCTCCAGAGTGCTCTTACAGCCTCCCGTAACCTCTCTGACAAAGCCCTGTGAAACGCAGTTTCTTCCCAGCCCTGATCTCGCTGAAGTAGAACTTCTGCTCTAGCATGTTCTGCATTGCAGTAGAGCTGCAAGGAAGAAAGTCCTGCCCTGCTTCCTCAAGGGGAGACAGGCCTCAAAGCGTCTCGCTTCCAGCTCTTTGGAAAGCTAAGAAACAACTGGCTCTCCACAGTGCTCTTACAGCCTCCCGGGAACCTATCTTACAAAGGCCTGTGAAACGCAGTTTCTTCCCAGCCCTGATCTTGCTGAAGTAGAATTTTTGCACTGCTGTGTACTACCTTGCCCTAGAGCTGTGAGGTACAAAGTCTTGCCGTTTTTGCTCAAGGGGAGACAGGCCCAAATGCGTCTGGCTTCCAGCTTTTTGGGAAGATAAGAAACAACTCGCTCTCCACAGTGCTCTTAATTCCTACTGGGAACATCTCTTACAAAGGCCTGTGAAACGCTGTTTCTTCCCAGCCCTTGTCTCACTGAATTAGAACATCTGCTCTAGCATGTTCTGCATTGCAGTAGAGCTGCAAGGCACAAAGTCCTGCCTTGGTTCCTCAAGTGGAGAAAGGCCACAAAGCGTCTGGCTTCCAGCTCTTTGGGAAGCTAAGGAACAACTCGCTCTCCACAGTGCTCTTACAGCCTCCCAGGAACATCTCTTATAAAGGCCTGTAAAACGCAGTTTCATTCCAGCCCTGATCTCGCTGAAGTAGAAATTCTGCTCTGCTGTGTCCTTCCTTGCCCTAGAGCTGCAAGGCATAAAGTCCTGCCTTGTTACCTAAAGGGGAGACTGGCCACAAACCGTCTGGCTTCGAGCTCTTTGGAAAGCTAAGAAAGAACACACTGTCCACAGTGCTCTTACAGCCTCCCGGGAACCTATCTTACAAATGCATGTGAAACGCAGTTTCTTCCCAGGCATGATCTCGCTGTATTAGAACTTCTGCTCTGCTGTGTCCTACATTGTACTACAGCTGCAAGGTCCAATGTCCTGCCTTGTTTCCTCAAGGGAAGACAGGCCCCAAATCTCTGGCCTCCAGCTCTTTGGGAAGCTATGAAAAAACTCGCTCTCCATAGTGCTCTTACAGCCTCCCGGGAACCTATCTGACAAAGGCCTTTGAAACGCAGATCCTTCCCAGCCCTGATCTCGCTGAAGTAGAACTTCTGCTCAAGCATGTTCTGCATTGCAGTTGAGCAGCAAGGCACAAACATCTGCCTTTTTTCCTCAAGGGAAGACAGTCCCCAAAGCGTCTGGATTCCAGGTTTTTGGGAAGCTAAGACACAACTCTTTCTCCACAGTGCTCCGAATTCCTACTGGGAATATCTCTTAAAAAAACCTGTGAACGCAGTTTCTTCCCAGCCCTGATCTCGCTGAAGTAGAACTCCTGATCTTGCATGTTCTGCATTGCAGTAGAGCTGCAAGGCACAAAGCCCTGCCTTGCTTCCTCAAGGAGAGACAGGCCCCCAAAGTGTCTGGCTTCCAGCTCTTTGGGAAGCTAAGAAACAACTCGCTCTCCACAGTGCTCTTACTTCCTGCTGGGAACATCTCTTACAAAGGTCTGTGAAATGCAGTTTCTTCCCAGCCCTGATCTTGCTGAAGTAGAACTTCTGCTCTGCCAGGTGATGCATTGCCCTAGAGCTGCAAGGCACAAAGTCCTGCCTTGGTTCCTCAAGGGGAGACGGGCCCCAAAGCATCTGGCCTCCAGTCCATGGGGAACCTACAAAAAAACTCGCTCTCCAGAGTGCTCTTACAGCCTCCCGTAACCTCTCTGACAAAGCCCTGTGAAACGCAGTTTCTTCCCAGCCCTGATCTCGCTGAAGTAGAACTTCTGCTCTAACATGCTCTGCATTGCAGTAGAGCTGCAAGGCACAAAGTCCTACCCTGCTTCCTCAAGGGGAGACAGGCCCCAATGCTTCTGGCTCCAGCTCTTTGGGCAGCTAAGAAACAACTCGCTCTCCACAGTGCTCTTACAGCCTACAGGGAACATGTCTTACAAAGGCCTGTGAAACGCAGTTTCTTCTCAGCCCTGATCTCGCTGAAGTAGAAGTTCTTCTCTAGCATGTTCTGCATTGCAGTAGAGCTGCAAGGCACAAAGACCTGCCTTGGTTCCTCAAGGGGAGACAGGCCCCAATGCCTCTGGTTTCCAGCTCTTTGGGAAGCTAAGAAACAACTAGCTCTCTGGAGTGCTCTTTCAGACTCCCGCAAACATCTCTTACAAAGGCCTGTGAAACTCAGTTTCCTCAGAGCCCTGATCTCGCTGATGTAGAACTTCTGCTCGGCTGTGTCCAACATTGCCCTAGAGCAGCAAGGCATAAAGTCCTGCCTTGTTTCCTTAAGGTCAGACTGGCCCAAAAGTGTCTAGCTTCCAGCTCTTTGGAAACGTAAGAAACAACACGCTCTGCACTGTGCTCTTACAGCTTCCCGAGAAACTATCATACATAGGCCTGTGAAACGCAGTTTCTTCCCAGCCCTGATCACACTGATGTAGAACTTCTGCTCTGCCATGTCCTACATTGCCCTACAGCTGCAAGGCACAAAGTCCTGCCTTGTTTCCTCAAGGAAAGACAGGCCCCAAAGCATCTGGCCTCCTGCTCTTTGGGAAGCAATGAAAAAACTCGCTCTGCGCAGCGCTCTTACAGCCTCCCGGGAACCTATCTGACAAAGCCCTGTGAAACGCAGTTTCTTCCCAGCACTAATCTCGTTGAAGTAGAACTTCTGCTCTGCTGTGTCCCCCATTGCCCTAGAGGTTCAAGTCAGAAACTCCTGCCTTGTTCCTCAAAGGGAGACAGGCTCCAAAGCGTCTGCCTGCCAGCTCTTTGGGAAGGTAAGAAACAACTCGCTCTCCACGGTACTCTTACTTACTACTAGGAGCATCTCTTACAAAGGCCTGTGAAAAGCAATTTCTTCCCAGCACTGACCTCGGTGAAGTAGAACTTCTGCTCTAGCATGTTCTGCATTGCAGTAGAGCTGCAAGGCAGAAAGTCCTGCCCTGCTTCCTCAAGGGGAGACAGGCCTCAAAGCGTCTCGCTTCCAGCTCTTTGGAAAGCTAAGAAACAACTGGCTCTCCACAGTGCTCTTACAGCCTCCCGGGAACCTATCTTACAAAGGCCTGTGAAATGCAGTTTCTTCCCAGCCCTGATCTCGCTGAAGTAGAATTTTTGCACTGCTGTGTACTACCTTGCCCTAGAGCTGCAAGGTACAAAGTCTTGCCGTTTTTGCTCAAGGGGAGACAGGCCCAAATGCGTCTGGCTTCCAGCTTTTTGGGAAGATAAGAAACAACTCGCTCTCCACAGTGCTCTTAATTCCTACTGGGAACATCTCTTACAAAGGCCTGTGAAACGCTGTTTCTTCCCAGCCCTTGTCTCACTGAATTAGAACATCTGCTCTAGCATGTTCTGCATTGCAGTAGAGCTGCAAGGCACAAAGTCCTGCCTTGGTTCCTCAAGTGGAGAAAGGCCACAAAGCGTCTGGCTTCCAGCTCTTTGGGAAGCTAAGGAACAACTCGCTCTCCACAGTGCTCTTACAGCCTCCCAGGAACATCTCTTATAAAGGCCTGTAAAACGCAGTTTCATTCCAGCCCTGATCTCGCTGAAGTAGAAATTCTGCTCTGCTGTGTCCTACCTTGCCCTAGAGCTGCAAGGCATAAAGTCCTGCCTTGTTACCTAAAGGGGAGACTGGCCACAAACCGTCTGGCTTCGAGCTCTTTGGAAAGCTAAGAAAGAACACACTGTCCACAGTGCTCTTACAGCCTCCCGGGAACCTATCTTACAAATGCATGTGAAACGCAGTTTCTTCCCAGCCCTGATCTCGCTGAAGTAGAACTTCTGCTCTAACATGCTCTGCATTGCAGTAGAGCTGCAAGGCACAAAGTCCTACCCTGCTTCCTCAAGGGGAGACAGGCCCCATTGCTTCTGGCTCCAGCTCTTTGGGCAGCTAAGAAACAACTCGCTCTCCACAGTGCTCTTACAGCCTACAGGGAACATGTCTTACAAAGGCCTGTGAAACGCAGTTTCTTCTCAGCCCTGATCTCGCTGAAGTAGAAGTTCTTCTCTAGCATGTTCTGCATTGCAGTAGAGCTGCAAGGCACAAAGACCTGCCTTGGTTCCTCAAGGGGAGACAGGCCCCAATGCCTCTGGTTTCCAGCTCTTTGGGAAGCTAAGAAACAACTAGCTCTCTGGAGTGCTCTTTCAGACTCCCGCAAACATCTCTTACAAAGGCCTGTGAAACTCAGTTTCCTCAGAGCCCTGATCTCGCTGATGTAGAACTTCTGCTCGGCTGTGTCCAACATTGCCCTAGAGCAGCAAGGCATAAAGTCCTGCCTTGTTTCCTTAAGGTCAGACTGGCCCAAAAGTGTCTAGCTTCCAGCTCTTTGGAAACGTAAGAAACAACACGCTCTGCACTGTGCTCTTACAGCTTCCCGAGAAACTATCATACATAGGCCTGTGAAACGCAGTTTCTTCCCAGCCCTGATCACACTGAGGTAGAACTTCGGCTCTGCCATGTCCTACATTGCCCTACAGCTGCAAGGCACAAAGTCCTGCCTTGTTTCCTCAAGGAAAGACAGGCCCCAAAGCATCTGGCCTCCTGCTCTTTGGGAAGCAATGAAAAAACTCGCTCTGCACAGCGCTCTTACAGCCTCCCGGGAACCTATCTGACAAAGCCCTGTGAAACGCAGTTTCTTCCCAGCACTAATCTCATTGAAGTAGAACTTCTGCTCTGCTGTGTCCCCCATTGCCCTAGAGGTTCAAGTCAGAAACTCCTGCCTTGTTCCTCAAAGGGAGACAGGCTCCAAAGCGTCTGCCTGCCAGCTCTTTGGGAAGGTAAGAAACAACTCGCTCTCCACGGTACTCTTACTTACTACTAGGAGCATCTCTTACAAAGGCCTGTGAAAAGCAATTTCTTCCCAGCACTGACCTCGGTGAAGTAGAACTTCTGCTCTAGCATGTTCTGCATTGCAGTAGAGCTGCAAGGCAGAAAGTCCTGCCCTGCTTCCTCAAGGGGAGACAGGCCTCAAAGCGTCTCGCTTCCAGCTCTTTGGAAAGCTAAGAAACAACTGGCTCTCCACAGTGCTCTTACAGCCTCCCGGGAACCTATCTTACAAAGGCCTGTGAAATGCAGTTTCTTCCCAGCCCTGATCTCGCTGAAGTAGAATTTTTGCACTGCTGTGTACTACCTTGCCCTAGAGCTGCAAGGTACAAAGTCTTGCCGTTTTTGCTCAAGGGGAGACAGGCCCAAATGCGTCTGGCTTCCAGCTTTTTGGGAAGATAAGAAACAACTCGCTCTCCACAGTGCTCTTAATTCCTACTGGGAACATCTCTTACAAAGGCCTGTGAAACGCTGTTTCTTCCCAGCCCTTGTCTCACTGAATTAGAACATCTGCTCTAGCATGTTCTGCATTGCAGTAGAGCTGCAAGGCACAAAGTCCTGCCTTGGTTCCTCAAGTGGAGAAAGGCCACAAAGCGTCTGGCTTCCAGCTCTTTGGGAAGCTAAGGAACAACTCGCTCTCCACAGTGCTCTTACAGCCTCCCAGGAACATCTCTTATAAAGGCCTGTAAAACGCAGTTTCATTCCAGCCCTGATCTCGCTGAAGTAGAAATTCTGCTCTGCTGTGTCCTACCTTGCCCTAGAGCTGCAAGGCATAAAGTCCTGCCTTGTTACCTAAAGGGGAGACTGGCCACAAACCGTCTGGCTTCGAGCTCTTTGGAAAGCTAAGAAAGAACACACTGTCCACAGTGCTCTTACAGCCTCCCGGGAACCTATCTTACAAATGCATGTGAAACGCAGTTTCTTCCCAGCCCTGATCTCGCTGAAGTAGAACTTCTGCTCTAACATGCTCTGCATTGCAGTAGAGCTGCAAGGCACAAAGTCCTACCCTGCTTCCTCAAGGGGAGACAGGCCCCATTGCTTCTGGCTCCAGCTCTTTGGGCAGCTAAGAAACAACTCGCTCTCCACAGTGCTCTTACAGCCTACAGGGAACATGTCTTACAAAGGCCTGTGAAACGCAGTTTCTTCTCAGCCCTGATCTCGCTGAAGTAGAAGTTCTTCTCTAGCATGTTCTGCATTGCAGTAGAGCTGCAAGGCACAAAGACCTGCCTTGGTTCCTCAAGGGGAGACAGGCCCCAATGCCTCTGGTTTCCAGCTCTTTGGGAAGCTAAGAAACAACTAGCTCTCTGGAGTGCTCTTTCAGACTCCCGCAAACATCTCTTACAAAGGCCTGTGAAACTCAGTTTCCTCAGAGCCCTGATCTCGCTGATGTAGAACTTCTGCTCGGCTGTGTCCAACATTGCCCTAGAGCAGCAAGGCATAAAGTCCTGCCTTGTTTCCTTAAGGTCAGACTGGCCCAAAAGTGTCTAGCTTCCAGCTCTTTGGAAACGTAAGAAACAACACGCTCTGCACTGTGCTCTTACAGCTTCCCGAGAAACTATCATACATAGGCCTGTGAAACGCAGTTTCTTCCCAGCCCTGATCACACTGAGGTAGAACTTCGGCTCTGCCATGTCCTACATTGCCCTACAGCTGCAAGGCACAAAGTCCTGCCTTGTTTCCTCAAGGAAAGACAGGCCCCAAAGCATCTGGCCTCCTGCTCTTTGGGAAGCAATGAAAAAACTCGCTCTGCACAGCGCTCTTACAGCCTCCCGGGAACCTATCTGACAAAGCCCTGTGAAACGCAGTTTCTTCCCAGCACTAATCTCATTGAAGTAGAACTTCTGCTCTGCTGTGTCCCCCATTGCCCTAGAGGTTCAAGTCAGAAACTCCTGCCTTGTTCCTCAAAGGGAGACAGGCTCCAAAGCGTCTGCCTGCCAGCTCTTTGGGAAGGTAAGAAACAACTCGCTCTCCACGGTACTCTTACTTACTACTAGGAGCATCTCTTACAAAGGCCTGTGAAAAGCAATTTCTTCCCAGCACTGACCTCGGTGAAGTAGAACTTCTGCTCTAGCATGTTCTGCATTGCAGTAGAGCTGCAAGGCAGAAAGTCCTGCCCTGCTTCCTCAAGGGGAGACAGGCCTCAAAGCGTCTCGCTTCCAGCTCTTTGGAAAGCTAAGAAACAACTGGCTCTCCACAGTGCTCTTACAGCCTCCCGGGAACCTATCTTACAAAGGCCTGTGAAATGCAGTTTCTTCCCAGCCCTGATCTCGCTGAAGTAGAATTTTTGCACTGCTGTGTACTACCTTGCCCTAGAGCTGCAAGGTACAAAGTCTTGCCGTTTTTGCTCAAGGGGAGACAGGCCCAAATGCGTCTGGCTTCCAGCTTTTTGGGAAGATAAGAAACAACTCGCTCTCCACAGTGCTCTTAATTCCTACTGGGAACATCTCTTACAAAGGCCTGTGAAACGCTGTTTCTTCCCAGCCCTTGTCTCACTGAATTAGAACATCTGCTCTAGCATGTTCTGCATTGCAGTAGAGCTGCAAGGCACAAAGTCCTGCCTTGGTTCCTCAAGTGGAGAAAGGCCACAAAGCGTCTGGCTTCCAGCTCTTTGGGAAGCTAAGGAACAACTCGCTCTCCACAGTGCTCTTACAGCCTCCCAGGAACATCTCTTATAAAGGCCTGTAAAACGCAGTTTCATTCCAGCCCTGATCTCGCTGAAGTAGAAATTCTGCTCTGCTGTGTCCTACCTTGCCCTAGAGCTGCAAGGCATAAAGTCCCGCCTTGTTACCTAAAGGGGAGACTGGCCACAAACCGTCTGGCTTCAAGCTCTTTGGAAAGCTAAGAAAGAACACACTGTCCACAGTGCTCTTACAGCCTCCCGGGAACCTATCTTACAAATGCATGTGAAACGCAGTTTCTTCCCAGGCATGATCTCGCTGTATTAGAACTTCTGCTCTGCTGTGTCCTACATTGTACTACAGCTGCAAGGTCCAATGTCCTGCCTTGTTTCCTCAAGGGAAGACAGGCCCCAAATCTCTGGCCTCCAGCTCTTTGGGAAGCTATGAAAAAACTCGCTCTCCATAGTGCTCTTACAGCCTCCCGGGAACCTATCTGACAAAGGCCTTTGAAACGCAGATCCTTCCCAGCCCTGATCTCGCTGAAGTAGAACTTCTGCTCAAGCATGTTCTGCATTGCAGTTGAGCAGCAAGGCACAAACATCTGCCTTTTTTCCTCAAGGGAAGACAGACCCCAAAGCGTCTGGATTCCAGGCTTTTGGGAAGCTAAGACACAACTCTTTCTCCACAGTGCTCCTAATTCCTACTGGGAATATCTCTTTAAAAAACCTGTGAACGCAGTTTCTTCCCAGCCCTGATCTCGCTGAAGTAGAACTCCTGATCTTGCATGTTCTGCATTGCAGTAGAGCTGCAAGGCACAAAGCCCTGCCTTGCTTCCTCAAGGAGAGACAGGCCCCCAAAGTGTCTGGCTTCCAGCTCTTTGGGAAGCTAAGAAACAACTCGCTCTCCACAGTGCTCTTACTTCCTGCTGGGAACATCTCTTACAAAGGTCTGTGAAATGCAGTTTCTTCCCAGCCCTGATCTTGCTGAAGTAGAACTTCTGCTCTGCCAGGTGATGCATTGCCCTAGAGCTGCAAGGCACAAAGTCCTGCCTTGGTTCCTCAAGGGGAGACGGGCCCCAAAGCATCTGGCCTCCAGTCCATGGGGAACCTACAAAAAAACTCGCTCTCCAGAGTGCTCTTACAGCCTCCCGTAACCTCTCTGACAAAGCCCTGTGAAACGCAGTTTCTTCCCAGCCCTGATCTCGCTGAAGTAGAACTTCTGCTCTAGCATGTTCTGCATTGCAGTAGAGCTGCAAGGCAGAAAGTCCTGCCCTGCTTCCTCAAGGGGAGACAGGCCTCAAAGCGTCTCGCTTCCAGCTCTTTGGAAAGCTAAGAAACAACTGGCTCTCCACAGTGCTCTTACAGCCTCCCGGGAACCTATCTTACAAAGGCCTGTGAAACGCAGTTTCTTCCCAGCCCTGATCTTGCTGAAGTAGAATTTTTGCACTGCTGTGTACTACCTTGCCCTAGAGCTGCGAGGTACAAAGTCTTGCCGTTTTTGCTCAAGGGGAGACAGGCCCAAATGCGTCTGGCTTCCAGCTTTTTGGGAAGATAAGAAACAACTCGCTCTCCACAGTGCTCTTAATTCCTACTGGGAACATCTCTTACAAAGGCCTGTGAAACGCTGTTTCTTCCCAGCCCTTGTCTCACTGAATTAGAACATCTGCTCTAGCATGTTCTGCATTGCAGTAGAGCTGCAAGGCACAAAGTCCTGCCTTGGTTCCTCAAGTGGAGAAAGGCCACAAAGCGTCTGGCTTCCAGCTCTTTGGGAAGCTAAGGAACAACTCGCTCTCCACAGTGCTCTTACAGCCTCCCAGGAACATCTCTTATAAAGGCCTGTAAAACGCAGTTTCATTCCAGCCCTGATCTCGCTGAAGTAGAAATTCTGCTCTGCTGTGTCCTACCTTGCCCTAGAGCTGCAAGGCATAAAGTCCTGCCTTGTTACCTAAAGGGGAGACTGGCCACAAACCGTCTGGCTTCGAGCTCTTTGGAAAGCTAAGAAAGAACACACTGTCCACAGTGCTCTTACAGCCTCCCGGGAACCTATCTTACAAATGCATGTGAAACGCAGTTTCTTCCCAGGCATGATCTCGCTGTATTAGAACTTCTGCTCTGCTGTGTCCTACATTGTACTACAGCTGCAAGGTCCAATGTCCTGCCTTGTTTCCTCAAGGGAAGACAGGCCCCAAATCTCTGGCCTCCAGCTCTTTGGGAAGCTATGAAAAAACTCGCTCTCCATAGTGCTCTTACAGCCTCCCGGGAACCTATCTGACAAAGGCCTTTGAAACGCAGATCCTTCCCAGCCCTGATCTCGCTGAAGTAGAACTTCTGCTCAAGCATGTTCTGCATTGCAGTTGAGCAGCAAGGCACAAAGATCTGCCTTTTTTCCTCAAGGGAAGACAGTCCCCAAAGCGTCTGGATTCCAGGTTTTTGGGAAGCTAAGACACAACTCTTTCTCCACAGTGCTCCGAATTCCTACTGGGAATATCTCTTAAAAAAACCTGTGAACGCAGTTTCTTCCCAGCCCTGATCTCGCTGAAGTAGAACTCCTGATCTTGCATGTTCTGCATTGCAGTAGAGCTGCAAGGCACAAAGCCCTGCCTTGCTTCCTCAAGGAGAGACAGGCCCCCAAAGTGTCTGGCTTCCAGCTCTTTGGGAAGCTAAGAAACAACTCGCTCTCCACAGTGCTCTTACTTCCTGCTGGGAACATCTCTTACAAAGGTCTGTGAAATGCAGTTTCTTCCCAGCCCTGATCTTGCTGAAGTAGAACTTCTGCTCTGCCAGGTGATGCATTGCCCTAGAGCTGCAAGGCACAAAGTCCTGCCTTGGTTCCTCAAGGGGAGACTGGCCCCAAAGCATCTGGCCTCCAGTCCATGGGGAACCTACAAAAAAACTCGCTCTCCAGAGTGCTCTTACAGCCTCCCGTAACCTCTCTGACAAAGCCCTGTGAAACGCAGTTTCTTCCCAGCCCTGATCTCGCTGAAGTAGAACTTCTGCTCTAACATGCTCTGCATTGCAGTAGAGCTGCAAGGCACAAAGTCCTACCCTGCTTCCTCAAGGGGAGACAGGCCCCAATGCTTCTGGCTCCAGCTCTTTGGGCAGCTAAGAAACAACTCGCTCTCCACAGTGCTCTTACAGCCTACAGGGAACATGTCTTACAAAGGCCTGTGAAACGCAGTTTCTTCTCAGCCCTGATCTCGCTGAAGTAGAAGTTCTTCTCTAGCATGTTCTGCATTGCAGTAGAGCTGCAAGGCACAAAGACCTGCCTTGGTTCCTCAAGGGGAGACAGGCCCCAATGCCTCTGGTTTCCAGCTCTTTGGGAAGCTAAGAAACAACTAGCTCTCTGGAGTGCTCTTTCAGACTCCCGCAAACATCTCTTACAAAGGCCTGTGAAACTCAGTTTCCTCAGAGCCCTGATCTCGCTGATGTAGAACTTCTGCTCGGCTGTGTCCAACATTGCCCTAGAGCAGCAAGGCATAAAGTCCTGCCTTGTTTCCTTAAGGTCAGACTGGCCCAAAAGTGTCTAGCTTCCAGCTCTTTGGAAACGTAAGAAACAACACGCTCTGCACTGTGCTCTTACAGCTTCCCGAGAAACTATCATACATAGGCCTGTGAAACGCAGTTTCTTCCCAGCCCTGATCACACTGATGTAGAACTTCTGCTCTGCCATGTCCTACATTGCCCTACAGCTGCAAGGCACAAAGTCCTGCCTTGTTTCCTCAAGGAAAGACAGGCCCCAAAGCATCTGGCCTCCTGCTCTTTGGGAAGCAATGAAAAAACTCGCTCTGCGCAGCGCTCTTACAGCCTCCCGGGAACCTATCTGACAAAGCCCTGTGAAACGCAGTTTCTTCCCAGCACTAATCTCGTTGAAGTAGAACTTCTGCTCTGCTGTGTCCCCCATTGCCCTAGAGGTTCAAGTCAGAAACTCCTGCCTTGTTCCTCAAAGGGAGACAGGCTCCAAAGCGTCTGCCTGCCAGCTCTTTGGGAAGGTAAGAAACAACTCGCTCTCCACGGTACTCTTACTTACTACTAGGAGCATCTCTTACAAAGGCCTGTGAAAAGCAATTTCTTCCCAGCACTGACCTCGGTGAAGTAGAACTTCTGCTCTAGCATGTTCTGCATTGCAGTAGAGCTGCAAGGCAGAAAGTCCTGCCCTGCTTCCTCAAGGGGAGACAGGCCTCAAAGCGTCTCGCTTCCAGCTCTTTGGAAAGCTAAGAAACAACTGGCTCTCCACAGTGCTCTTACAGCCTCCCGGGAACCTATCTTACAAAGGCCTGTGAAATGCAGTTTCTTCCCAGCCCTGATCTCGCTGAAGTAGAATTTTTGCACTGCTGTGTACTACCTTGCCCTAGAGCTGCAAGGTACAAAGTCTTGCCGTTTTTGCTCAAGGGGAGACAGGCCCAAATGCGTCTGGCTTCCAGCTTTTTGGGAAGATAAGAAACAACTCGCTCTCCACAGTGCTCTTAATTCCTACTGGGAACATCTCTTACAAAGGCCTGTGAAACGCTGTTTCTTCCCAGCCCTTGTCTCACTGAATTAGAACATCTGCTCTAGCATGTTCTGCATTGCAGTAGAGCTGCAAGGCACAAAGTCCTGCCTTGGTTCCTCAAGTGGAGAAAGGCCACAAAGCGTCTGGCTTCCAGCTCTTTGGGAAGCTAAGGAACAACTCGCTCTCCACAGTGCTCTTACAGCCTCCCAGGAACATCTCTTATAAAGGCCTGTAAAACGCAGTTTCATTCCAGCCCTGATCTCGCTGAAGTAGAAATTCTGCTCTGCTGTGTCCTACCTTGCCCTAGAGCTGCAAGGCATAAAGTCCTGCCTTGTTACCTAAAGGGGAGACTGGCCACAAACCGTCTGGCTTCGAGCTCTTTGGAAAGCTAAGAAAGAACACACTGTCCACAGTGCTCTTACAGCCTCCCGGGAACCTATCTTACAAATGCATGTGAAACGCAGTTTCTTCCCAGGCATGATCTCGCTGTATTAGAACTTCTGCTCTGCTGTGTCCTACATTGTACTACAGCTGCAAGGTCCAATGTCCTGCCTTGTTTCCTCAAGGGAAGACAGGCCCCAAATCTCTGGCCTCCAGCTCTTTGGGAAGCTATGAAAAAACTCGCTCTCCATAGTGCTCTTACAGCCTCCCGGGAACCTATCTGACAAAGGCCTTTGAAACGCAGATCCTTCCCAGCCCTGATCTCGCTGAAGTAGAACTTCTGCTCAAGCATGTTCTGCATTGCAGTTGAGCAGCAAGGCACAAACATCTGCCTTTTTTCCTCAAGGGAAGACAGACCCCAAAGCGTCTGGATTCCAGGCTTTTGGGAAGCTAAGACACAACTCTTTCTCCACAGTGCTCCTAATTCCTACTGGGAATATCTCTTTAAAAAACCTGTGAACGCAGTTTCTTCCCAGCCCTGATCTCGCTGAAGTAGAACTCCTGATCTTGCATGTTCTGCATTGCAGTAGAGCTGCAAGGCACAAAGCCCTGCCTTGCTTCCTCAAGGAGAGACAGGCCCCCAAAGTGTCTGGCTTCCAGCTCTTTGGGAAGCTAAGAAACAACTCGCTCTCCACAGTGCTCTTACTTCCTGCTGGGAACATCTCTTACAAAGGTCTGTGAAATGCAGTTTCTTCCCAGCCCTGATCTTGCTGAAGTAGAACTTCTGCTCTGCCAGGTGATGCATTGCCCTAGAGCTGCAAGGCACAAAGTCCTGCCTTGGTTCCTCAAGGGGAGACGGGCCCCAAAGCATCTGGCCTCCAGTCCATGGGGAACCTACAAAAAAACTCGCTCTCCAGAGTGCTCTTACAGCCTCCCGTAACCTCTCTGACAAAGCCCTGTGAAACGCAGTTTCTTCCCAGCCCTGATCTCGCTGAAGTAGAACTTCTGCTCTAGCATGTTCTGCATTGCAGTAGAGCTGCAAGGCAGAAAGTCCTGCCCTGCTTCCTCAAGGGGAGACAGGCCTCAAAGCGTCTCGCTTCCAGCTCTTTGGAAAGCTAAGAAACAACTGGCTCTCCACAGTGCTCTTACAGCCTCCCGGGAACCTATCTTACAAAGGCCTGTGAAACGCAGTTTCTTCCCAGCCCTGATCTTGCTGAAGTAGAATTTTTGCACTGCTGTGTACTACCTTGCCCTAGAGCTGCGAGGTACAAAGTCTTGCCGTTTTTGCTCAAGGGGAGACAGGCCCAAATGCGTCTGGCTTCCAGCTTTTTGGGAAGATAAGAAACAACTCGCTCTCCACAGTGCTCTTAATTCCTACTGGGAACATCTCTTACAAAGGCCTGTGAAACGCTGTTTCTTCCCAGCCCTTGTCTCACTGAATTAGAACATCTGCTCTAGCATGTTCTGCATTGCAGTAGAGCTGCAAGGCACAAAGTCCTGCCTTGGTTCCTCAAGTGGAGAAAGGCCACAAAGCGTCTGGCTTCCAGCTCTTTGGGAAGCTAAGGAACAACTCGCTCTCCACAGTGCTCTTACAGCCTCCCAGGAACATCTCTTATAAAGGCCTGTAAAACGCAGTTTCATTCCAGCCCTGATCTCGCTGAAGTAGAAATTCTGCTCTGCTGTGTCCTTCCTTGCCCTAGAGCTGCAAGGCATAAAGTCCTGCCTTGTTACCTAAAGGGGAGACTGGCCACAAACCGTCTGGCTTCGAGCTCTTTGGAAAGCTAAGAAAGAACACACTGTCCACAGTGCTCTTACAGCCTCCCGGGAACCTATCTTACAAATGCATGTGAAACGCAGTTTCTTCCCAGGCATGATCTCGCTGTATTAGAACTTCTGCTCTGCTGTGTCCTACATTGTACTACAGCTGCAAGGTCCAATGTCCTGCCTTGTTTCCTCAAGGGAAGACAGGCCCCAAATCTCTGGCCTCCAGCTCTTTGGGAAGCTATGAAAAAACTCGCTCTCCATAGTGCTCTTACAGCCTCCCGGGAACCTATCTGACAAAGGCCTTTGAAACGCAGATCCTTCCCAGCCCTGATCTCGCTGAAGTAGAACTTCTGCTCAAGCATGTTCTGCATTGCAGTTGAGCAGCAAGGCACAAACATCTGCCTTTTTTCCTCAAGGGAAGACAGTCCCCAAAGCGTCTGGATTCCAGGTTTTTGGGAAGCTAAGACACAACTCTTTCTCCACAGTGCTCCGAATTCCTACTGGGAATATCTCTTAAAAAAACCTGTGAACGCAGTTTCTTCCCAGCCCTGATCTCGCTGAAGTAGAACTCCTGATCTTGCATGTTCTGCATTGCAGTAGAGCTGCAAGGCACAAAGCCCTGCCTTGCTTCCTCAAGGAGAGACAGGCCCCCAAAGTGTCTGGCTTCCAGCTCTTTGGGAAGCTAAGAAACAACTCGCTCTCCACAGTGCTCTTACTTCCTGCTGGGAACATCTCTTACAAAGGTCTGTGAAATGCAGTTTCTTCCCAGCCCTGATCTTGCTGAAGTAGAACTTCTGCTCTGCCAGGTGATGCATTGCCCTAGAGCTGCAAGGCACAAAGTCCTGCCTTGGTTCCTCAAGGGGAGACGGGCCCCAAAGCATCTGGCCTCCAGTCCATGGGGAACCTACAAAAAAACTCGCTCTCCAGAGTGCTCTTACAGCCTCCCGTAACCTCTCTGACAAAGCCCTGTGAAACGCAGTTTCTTCCCAGCCCTGATCTCGCTGAAGTAGAACTTCTGCTCTAACATGCTCTGCATTGCAGTAGAGCTGCAAGGCACAAAGTCCTACCCTGCTTCCTCAAGGGGAGACAGGCCCCAATGCTTCTGGCTCCAGCTCTTTGGGCAGCTAAGAAACAACTCGCTCTCCACAGTGCTCTTACAGCCTACAGGGAACATGTCTTACAAAGGCCTGTGAAACGCAGTTTCTTCTCAGCCCTGATCTCGCTGAAGTAGAAGTTCTTCTCTAGCATGTTCTGCATTGCAGTAGAGCTGCAAGGCACAAAGACCTGCCTTGGTTCCTCAAGGGGAGACAGGCCCCAATGCCTCTGGTTTCCAGCTCTTTGGGAAGCTAAGAAACAACTAGCTCTCTGGAGTGCTCTTTCAGACTCCCGCAAACATCTCTTACAAAGGCCTGTGAAACTCAGTTTCCTCAGAGCCCTGATCTCGCTGATGTAGAACTTCTGCTCGGCTGTGTCCAACATTGCCCTAGAGCAGCAAGGCATAAAGTCCTGCCTTGTTTCCTTAAGGTCAGACTGGCCCAAAAGTGTCTAGCTTCCAGCTCTTTGGAAACGTAAGAAACAACACGCTCTGCACTGTGCTCTTACAGCTTCCCGAGAAACTATCATACATAGGCCTGTGAAACGCAGTTTCTTCCCAGCCCTGATCACACTGATGTAGAACTTCTGCTCTGCCATGTCCTACATTGCCCTACAGCTGCAAGGCACAAAGTCCTGCCTTGTTTCCTCAAGGAAAGACAGGCCCCAAAGCATCTGGCCTCCTGCTCTTTGGGAAGCAATGAAAAAACTCGCTCTGCGCAGCGCTCTTACAGCCTCCCGGGAACCTATCTGACAAAGCCCTGTGAAACGCAGTTTCTTCCCAGCACTAATCTCGTTGAAGTAGAACTTCTGCTCTGCTGTGTCCCCCATTGCCCTAGAGGTTCAAGTCAGAAACTCCTGCCTTGTTCCTCAAAGGGAGACAGGCTCCAAAGCGTCTGCCTGCCAGCTCTTTGGGAAGGTAAGAAACAACTCGCTCTCCACGGTACTCTTACTTACTACTAGGAGCATCTCTTACAAAGGCCTGTGAAAAGCAATTTCTTCCCAGCACTGACCTCGGTGAAGTAGAACTTCTGCTCTAGCATGTTCTGCATTGCAGTAGAGCTGCAAGGCAGAAAGTCCTGCCCTGCTTCCTCAAGGGGAGACAGGCCTCAAAGCGTCTCGCTTCCAGCTCTTTGGAAAGCTAAGAAACAACTGGCTCTCCACAGTGCTCTTACAGCCTCCCGGGAACCTATCTTACAAAGGCCTGTGAAATGCAGTTTCTTCCCAGCCCTGATCTCGCTGAAGTAGAATTTTTGCACTGCTGTGTACTACCTTGCCCTAGAGCTGCAAGGTACAAAGTCTTGCCGTTTTTGCTCAAGGGGAGACAGGCCCAAATGCGTCTGGCTTCCAGCTTTTTGGGAAGATAAGAAACAACTCGCTCTCCACAGTGCTCTTAATTCCTACTGGGAACATCTCTTACAAAGGCCTGTGAAACGCTGTTTCTTCCCAGCCCTTGTCTCACTGAATTAGAACATCTGCTCTAGCATGTTCTGCATTGCAGTAGAGCTGCAAGGCACAAAGTCCTGCCTTGGTTCCTCAAGTGGAGAAAGGCCACAAAGCGTCTGGCTTCCAGCTCTTTGGGAAGCTAAGGAACAACTCGCTCTCCACAGTGCTCTTACAGCCTCCCAGGAACATCTCTTATAAAGGCCTGTAAAACGCAGTTTCATTCCAGCCCTGATCTCGCTGAAGTAGAAATTCTGCTCTGCTGTGTCCTACCTTGCCCTAGAGCTGCAAGGCATAAAGTCCCGCCTTGTTACCTAAAGGGGAGACTGGCCACAAACCGTCTGGCTTCGAGCTCTTTGGAAAGCTAAGAAAGAACACACTGTCCACAGTGCTCTTACAGCCTCCCGGGAACCTATCTTACAAATGCATGTGAAACGCAGTTTCTTCCCAGCCCTGATCTCGCTGAAGTAGAACTTCTGCTCTAACATGCTCTGCATTGCAGTAGAGCTGCAAGGCACAAAGTCCTACCCTGCTTCCTCAAGGGGAGACAGGCCCCATTGCTTCTGGCTCCAGCTCTTTGGGCAGCTAAGAAACAACTCGCTCTCCACAGTGCTCTTACAGCCTACAGGGAACATGTCTTACAAAGGCCTGTGAAACGCAGTTTCTTCTCAGCCCTGATCTCGCTGAAGTAGAAGTTCTTCTCTAGCATGTTCTGCATTGCAGTAGAGCTGCAAGGCACAAAGACCTGCCTTGGTTCCTCAAGGGGAGACAGGCCCCAATGCCTCTGGTTTCCAGCTCTTTGGGAAGCTAAGAAACAACTAGCTCTCTGGAGTGCTCTTTCAGACTCCCGCAAACATCTCTTACAAAGGCCTGTGAAACTCAGTTTCCTCAGAGCCCTGATCTCGCTGATGTAGAACTTCTGCTCGGCTGTGTCCAACATTGCCCTAGAGCAGCAAGGCATAAAGTCCTGCCTTGTTTCCTTAAGGTCAGACTGGCCCAAAAGTGTCTAGCTTCCAGCTCTTTGGAAACGTAAGAAACAACACGCTCTGCACTGTGCTCTTACAGCTTCCCGAGAAACTATCATACATAGGCCTGTGAAACGCAGTTTCTTCCCAGCCCTGATCACACTGATGTAGAACTTCTGCTCTGCCATGTCCTACATTGCCCTACAGCTGCAAGGCACAAAGTCCTGCCTTGTTTCCTCAAGGAAAGACAGGCCCCAAAGCATCTGGCCTCCTGCTCTTTGGGAAGCAATGAAAAAACTCGCTCTGCACAGCGCTCTTACAGCCTCCCGGGAACCTATCTGACAAAGCCCTGTGAAACGCAGTTTCTTCCCAGCACTAATCTCATTGAAGTAGAACTTCTGCTCTGCTGTGTCCCCCATTGCCCTAGAGGTTCAAGTCAGAAACTCCTGCCTTGTTCCTCAAAGGGAGACAGGCTCCAAAGCGTCTGCCTGCCAGCTCTTTGGGAAGGTAAGAAACAACTCGCTCTCCACGGTACTCTTACTTACTACTAGGAGCATCTCTTACAAAGGCCTGTGAAAAGCAATTTCTTCCCAGCACTGACCTCGGTGAAGTAGAACTTCTGCTCTAGCATGTTCTGCATTGCAGTAGAGCTGCAAGGCAGAAAGTCCTGCCCTGCTTCCTCAAGGGGAGACAGGCCTCAAAGCGTCTCGCTTCCAGCTCTTTGGAAAGCTAAGAAACAACTGGCTCTCCACAGTGCTCTTACAGCCTCCCGGGAACCTATCTTACAAAGGCCTGTGAAATGCAGTTTCTTCCCAGCCCTGATCTCGCTGAAGTAGAATTTTTGCACTGCTGTGTACTACCTTGCCCTAGAGCTGCAAGGTACAAAGTCTTGCCGTTTTTGCTCAAGGGGAGACAGGCCCAAATGCGTCTGGCTTCCAGCTTTTTGGGAAGATAAGAAACAACTCGCTCTCCACAGTGCTCTTAATTCCTACTGGGAACATCTCTTACAAAGGCCTGTGAAACGCTGTTTCTTCCCAGCCCTTGTCTCACTGAATTAGAACATCTGCTCTAGCATGTTCTGCATTGCAGTAGAGCTGCAAGGCACAAAGTCCTGCCTTGGTTCCTCAAGTGGAGAAAGGCCACAAAGCGTCTGGCTTCCAGCTCTTTGGGAAGCTAAGGAACAACTCGCTCTCCACAGTGCTCTTACAGCCTCCCAGGAACATCTCTTATAAAGGCCTGTAAAACGCAGTTTCATTCCAGCCCTGATCTCGCTGAAGTAGAAATTCTGCTCTGCTGTGTCCTACCTTGCCCTAGAGCTGCAAGGCATAAAGTCCCGCCTTGTTACCTAAAGGGGAGACTGGCCACAAACCGTCTGGCTTCGAGCTCTTTGGAAAGCTAAGAAAGAACACACTGTCCACAGTGCTCTTACAGCCTCCCGGGAACCTATCTTACAAATGCATGTGAAACGCAGTTTCTTCCCAGCCCTGATCTCGGTGAAGTAGAACTTCTGCTCTAACATGCTCTGCATTGCAGTAGAGCTGCAAGGCACAAAGTCCTACCCTGCTTCCTCAAGGGGAGACAGGCCCCATTGCTTCTGGCTCCAGCTCTTTGGGCAGCTAAGAAACAACTCGCTCTCCACAGTGCTCTTACAGCCTACAGGGAACATGTCTTACAAAGGCCTGTGAAACGCAGTTTCTTCTCAGCCCTGATCTCGCTGAAGTAGAAGTTCTTCTCTAGCATGTTCTGCATTGCAGTAGAGCTGCAAGGCACAAAGACCTGCCTTGGTTCCTCAAGGGGAGACAGGCCCCAATGCCTCTGGTTTCCAGCTCTTTGGGAAGCTAAGAAACAACTAGCTCTCTGGAGTGCTCTTTCAGACTCCCGCAAACATCTCTTACAAAGGCCTGTGAAACTCAGTTTCCTCAGAGCCCTGATCTCGCTGATGTAGAACTTCTGCTCGGCTGTGTCCAACATTGCCCTAGAGCAGCAAGGCATAAAGTCCTGCCTTGTTTCCTTAAGGTCAGACTGGCCCAAAAGTGTCTAGCTTCCAGCTCTTTGGAAACGTAAGAAACAACACGCTCTGCACTGTGCTCTTACAGCTTCCCGAGAAACTATCATACATAGGCCTGTGAAACGCAGTTTCTTCCCAGCCCTGATCACACTGAGGTAGAACTTCGGCTCTGCCATGTCCTACATTGCCCTACAGCTGCAAGGCACAAAGTCCTGCCTTGTTTCCTCAAGGAAAGACAGGCCCCAAAGCATCTGGCCTCCTGCTCTTTGGGAAGCAATGAAAAAACTCGCTCTGCACAGCGCTCTTACAGCCTCCCGGGAACCTATCTGACAAAGCCCTGTGAAACGCAGTTTCTTCCCAGCACTAATCTCATTGAAGTAGAACTTCTGCTCTGCTGTGTCCCCCATTGCCCTAGAGGTTCAAGTCAGAAACTCCTGCCTTGTTCCTCAAAGGGAGACAGGCTCCAAAGCGTCTGCCTGCCAGCTCTTTGGGAAGGTAAGAAACAACTCGCTCTCCACGGTACTCTTACTTACTACTAGGAGCATCTCTTACAAAGGCCTGTGAAAAGCAATTTCTTCCCAGCACTGACCTCGGTGAAGTAGAACTTCTGCTCTAGCATGTTCTGCATTGCAGTAGAGCTGCAAGGCAGAAAGTCCTGCCCTGCTTCCTCAAGGGGAGACAGGCCTCAAAGCGTCTCGCTTCCAGCTCTTTGGAAAGCTAAGAAACAACTGGCTCTCCACAGTGCTCTTACAGCCTCCCGGGAACCTATCTTACAAAGGCCTGTGAAATGCAGTTTCTTCCCAGCCCTGATCTCGCTGAAGTAGAATTTTTGCACTGCTGTGTACTACCTTGCCCTAGAGCTGCAAGGTACAAAGTCTTGCCGTTTTTGCTCAAGGGGAGACAGGCCCAAATGCGTCTGGCTTCCAGCTTTTTGGGAAGATAAGAAACAACTCGCTCTCCACAGTGCTCTTAATTCCTACTGGGAACATCTCTTACAAAGGCCTGTGAAACGCTGTTTCTTCCCAGCCCTTGTCTCACTGAATTAGAACATCTGCTCTAGCATGTTCTGCATTGCAGTAGAGCTGCAAGGCACAAAGTCCTGCCTTGGTTCCTCAAGTGGAGAAAGGCCACAAAGCGTCTGGCTTCCAGCTCTTTGGGAAGCTAAGGAACAACTCGCTCTCCACAGTGCTCTTACAGCCTCCCAGGAACATCTCTTATAAAGGCCTGTAAAACGCAGTTTCATTCCAGCCCTGATCTCGCTGAAGTAGAAATTCTGCTCTGCTGTGTCCTACCTTGCCCTAGAGCTGCAAGGCATAAAGTCCCGCCTTGTTACCTAAAGGGGAGACTGGCCACAAACCGTCTGGCTTCAAGCTCTTTGGAAAGCTAAGAAAGAACACACTGTCCACAGTGCTCTTACAGCCTCCCGGGAACCTATCTTACAAATGCATGTGAAACGCAGTTTCTTCCCAGGCATGATCTCGCTGTATTAGAACTTCTGCTCTGCTGTGTCCTACATTGTACTACAGCTGCAAGGTCCAATGTCCTGCCTTGTTTCCTCAAGGGAAGACAGGCCCCAAATCTCTGGCCTCCAGCTCTTTGGGAAGCTATGAAAAAACTCGCTCTCCATAGTGCTCTTACAGCCTCCCGGGAACCTATCTGACAAAGGCCTTTGAAACGCAGATCCTTCCCAGCCCTGATCTCGCTGAAGTAGAACTTCTGCTCAAGCATGTTCTGCATTGCAGTTGAGCAGCAAGGCACAAACATCTGCCTTTTTTCCTCAAGGGAAGACAGACCCCAAAGCGTCTGGATTCCAGGCTTTTGGGAAGCTAAGACACAACTCTTTCTCCACAGTGCTCCTAATTCCTACTGGGAATATCTCTTTAAAAAACCTGTGAACGCAGTTTCTTCCCAGCCCTGATCTCGCTGAAGTAGAACTCCTGATCTTGCATGTTCTGCATTGCAGTAGAGCTGCAAGGCACAAAGCCCTGCCTTGCTTCCTCAAGGAGAGACAGGCCCCCAAAGTGTCTGGCTTCCAGCTCTTTGGGAAGCTAAGAAACAACTCGCTCTCCACAGTGCTCTTACTTCCTGCTGGGAACATCTCTTACAAAGGTCTGTGAAATGCAGTTTCTTCCCAGCCCTGATCTTGCTGAAGTAGAACTTCTGCTCTGCCAGGTGATGCATTGCCCTAGAGCTGCAAGGCACAAAGTCCTGCCTTGGTTCCTCAAGGGGAGACGGGCCCCAAAGCATCTGGCCTCCAGTCCATGGGGAACCTACAAAAAAACTCGCTCTCCAGAGTGCTCTTACAGCCTCCCGTAACCTCTCTGACAAAGCCCTGTGAAACGCAGTTTCTTCCCAGCCCTGATCTCGCTGAAGTAGAACTTCTGCTCTAGCATGTTCTGCATTGCAGTAGAGCTGCAAGGCAGAAAGTCCTGCCCTGCTTCCTCAAGGGGAGACAGGCCTCAAAGCGTCTCGCTTCCAGCTCTTTGGAAAGCTAAGAAACAACTGGCTCTCCACAGTGCTCTTACAGCCTCCCGGGAACCTATCTTACAAAGGCCTGTGAAACGCAGTTTCTTCCCAGCCCTGATCTTGCTGAAGTAGAATTTTTGCACTGCTGTGTACTACCTTGCCCTAGAGCTGCGAGGTACAAAGTCTTGCCGTTTTTGCTCAAGGGGAGACAGGCCCAAATGCGTCTGGCTTCCAGCTTTTTGGGAAGATAAGAAACAACTCGCTCTCCACAGTGCTCTTAATTCCTACTGGGAACATCTCTTACAAAGGCCTGTGAAACGCTGTTTCTTCCCAGCCCTTGTCTCACTGAATTAGAACATCTGCTCTAGCATGTTCTGCATTGCAGTAGAGCTGCAAGGCACAAAGTCCTGCCTTGGTTCCTCAAGTGGAGAAAGGCCACAAAGCGTCTGGCTTCCAGCTCTTTGGGAAGCTAAGGAACAACTCGCTCTCCACAGTGCTCTTACAGCCTCCCAGGAACATCTCTTATAAAGGCCTGTAAAACGCAGTTTCATTCCAGCCCTGATCTCGCTGAAGTAGAAATTCTGCTCTGCTGTGTCCTACCTTGCCCTAGAGCTGCAAGGCATAAAGTCCTGCCTTGTTACCTAAAGGGGAGACTGGCCACAAACCGTCTGGCTTCGAGCTCTTTGGAAAGCTAAGAAAGAACACACTGTCCACAGTGCTCTTACAGCCTCCCGGGAACCTATCTTACAAATGCATGTGAAACGCAGTTTCTTCCCAGGCATGATCTCGCTGTATTAGAACTTCTGCTCTGCTGTGTCCTACATTGTACTACAGCTGCAAGGTCCAATGTCCTGCCTTGTTTCCTCAAGGGAAGACAGGCCCCAAATCTCTGGCCTCCAGCTCTTTGGGAAGCTATGAAAAAACTCGCTCTCCATAGTGCTCTTACAGCCTCCCGGGAACCTATCTGACAAAGGCCTTTGAAACGCAGATCCTTCCCAGCCCTGATCTCGCTGAAGTAGAACTTCTGCTCAAGCATGTTCTGCATTGCAGTTGAGCAGCAAGGCACAAACATCTGCCTTTTTTCCTCAAGGGAAGACAGTCCCCAAAGCGTCTGGATTCCAGGTTTTTGGGAAGCTAAGACACAACTCTTTCTCCACAGTGCTCCGAATTCCTACTGGGAATATCTCTTAAAAAAACCTGTGAACGCAGTTTCTTCCCAGCCCTGATCTCGCTGAAGTAGAACTCCTGATCTTGCATGTTCTGCATTGCAGTAGAGCTGCAAGGCACAAAGCCCTGCCTTGCTTCCTCAAGGAGAGACAGGCCCCCAAAGTGTCTGGCTTCCAGCTCTTTGGGAAGCTAAGAAACAACTCGCTCTCCACAGTGCTCTTACTTCCTGCTGGGAACATCTCTTACAAAGGTCTGTGAAATGCAGTTTCTTCCCAGCCCTGATCTTGCTGAAGTAGAACTTCTGCTCTGCCAGGTGATGCATTGCCCTAGAGCTGCAAGGCACAAAGTCCTGCCTTGGTTCCTCAAGGGGAGACTGGCCCCAAAGCATCTGGCCTCCAGTCCATGGGGAACCTACAAAAAAACTCGCTCTCCAGAGTGCTCTTACAGCCTCCCGTAACCTCTCTGACAAAGCCCTGTGAAACGAAGTTTCTTCCCAGCCCTGATCTCGCTGAAGTAGAACTTCTGCTCTAACATGCTCTGCATTGCAGTAGAGCTGCAAGGCACAAAGTCCTACCCTGCTTCCTCAAGGGGAGACAGGCCCCAATGCTTCTGGCTCCAGCTCTTTGGGCAGCTAAGAAACAACTCGCTCTCCACAGTGCTCTTACAGCCTACAGGGAACATGTCTTACAAAGGCCTGTGAAACGCAGTTTCTTCTCAGCCCTGATCTCGCTGAAGTAGAAGTTCTTCTCTAGCATGTTCTGCATTGCAGTAGAGCTGCAAGGCACAAAGACCTGCCTTGGTTCCTCAAGGGGAGACAGGCCCCAATGCCTCTGGTTTCCAGCTCTTTGGGAAGCTAAGAAACAACTAGCTCTCTGGAGTGCTCTTTCAGACTCCCGCAAACATCTCTTACAAAGGCCTGTGAAACTCAGTTTCCTCAGAGCCCTGATCTCGCTGATGTAGAACTTCTGCTCGGCTGTGTCCAACATTGCCCTAGAGCAGCAAGGCATAAAGTCCTGCCTTGTTTCCTTAAGGTCAGACTGGCCCAAAAGTGTCTAGCTTCCAGCTCTTTGGAAACGTAAGAAACAACACGCTCTGCACTGTGCTCTTACAGCTTCCCGAGAAACTATCATACATAGGCCTGTGAAACGCAGTTTCTTCCCAGCCCTGATCACACTGATGTAGAACTTCTGCTCTGCCATGTCCTACATTGCCCTACAGCTGCAAGGCACAAAGTCCTGCCTTGTTTCCTCAAGGAAAGACAGGCCCCAAAGCATCTGGCCTCCTGCTCTTTGGGAAGCAATGAAAAAACTCGCTCTGCGCAGCGCTCTTACAGCCTCCCGGGAACCTATCTGACAAAGCCCTGTGAAACGCAGTTTCTTCCCAGCACTAATCTCGTTGAAGTAGAACTTCTGCTCTGCTGTGTCCCCCATTGCCCTAGAGGTTCAAGTCAGAAACTCCTGCCTTGTTCCTCAAAGGGAGACAGGCTCCAAAGCGTCTGCCTGCCAGCTCTTTGGGAAGGTAAGAAACAACTCGCTCTCCACGGTACTCTTACTTACTACTAGGAGCATCTCTTACAAAGGCCTGTGAAAAGCAATTTCTTCCCAGCACTGACCTCGGTGAAGTAGAACTTCTGCTCTAGCATGTTCTGCATTGCAGTAGAGCTGCAAGGCAGAAAGTCCTGCCCTGCTTCCTCAAGGGGAGACAGGCCTCAAAGCGTCTCGCTTCCAGCTCTTTGGAAAGCTAAGAAACAACTGGCTCTCCACAGTGCTCTTACAGCCTCCCGGGAACCTATCTTACAAAGGCCTGTGAAATGCAGTTTCTTCCCAGCCCTGATCTCGCTGAAGTAGAATTTTTGCACTGCTGTGTACTACCTTGCCCTAGAGCTGCAAGGTACAAAGTCTTGCCGTTTTTGCTCAAGGGGAGACAGGCCCAAATGCGTCTGGCTTCCAGCTTTTTGGGAAGATAAGAAACAACTCGCTCTCCACAGTGCTCTTAATTCCTACTGGGAACATCTCTTACAAAGGCCTGTGAAACGCTGTTTCTTCCCAGCCCTTGTCTCACTGAATTAGAACATCTGCTCTAGCATGTTCTGCATTGCAGTAGAGCTGCAAGGCACAAAGTCCTGCCTTGGTTCCTCAAGTGGAGAAAGGCCACAAAGCGTCTGGCTTCCAGCTCTTTGGGAAGCTAAGGAACAACTCGCTCTCCACAGTGCTCTTACAGCCTCCCAGGAACATCTCTTATAAAGGCCTGTAAAACGCAGTTTCATTCCAGCCCTGATCTCGCTGAAGTAGAAATTCTGCTCTGCTGTGTCCTACCTTGCCCTAGAGCTGCAAGGCATAAAGTCCCGCCTTGTTACCTAAAGGGGAGACTGGCCACAAACCGTCTGGCTTCGAGCTCTTTGGAAAGCTAAGAAAGAACACACTGTCCACAGTGCTCTTACAGCCTCCCGGGAACCTATCTTACAAATGCATGTGAAACGCAGTTTCTTCCCAGCCCTGATCTCGCTGAAGTAGAACTTCTGCTCTAACATGCTCTGCATTGCAGTAGAGCTGCAAGGCACAAAGTCCTACCCTGCTTCCTCAAGGGGAGACAGGCCCCATTGCTTCTGGCTCCAGCTCTTTGGGCAGCTAAGAAACAACTCGCTCTCCACAGTGCTCTTACAGCCTACAGGGAACATGTCTTACAAAGGCCTGTGAAACGCAGTTTCTTCTCAGCCCTGATCTCGCTGAAGTAGAAGTTCTTCTCTAGCATGTTCTGCATTGCAGTAGAGCTGCAAGGCACAAAGACCTGCCTTGGTTCCTCAAGGGGAGACAGGCCCCAATGCCTCTGGTTTCCAGCTCTTTGGGAAGCTAAGAAACAACTAGCTCTCTGGAGTGCTCTTTCAGACTCCCGCAAACATCTCTTACAAAGGCCTGTGAAACTCAGTTTCCTCAGAGCCCTGATCTCGCTGATGTAGAACTTCTGCTCGGCTGTGTCCAACATTGCCCTAGAGCAGCAAGGCATAAAGTCCTGCCTTGTTTCCTTAAGGTCAGACTGGCCCAAAAGTGTCTAGCTTCCAGCTCTTTGGAAACGTAAGAAACAACACGCTCTGCACTGTGCTCTTACAGCTTCCCGAGAAACTATCATACATAGGCCTGTGAAACGCAGTTTCTTCCCAGCACTGATCACACTGAGGTAGAACTTCGGCTCTGCCATGTCCTACATTGCCCTACAGCTGCAAGGCACAAAGTCCTGCCTTGTTTCCTCAAGGAAAGACAGGCCCCAAAGCATCTGGCCTCCTGCTCTTTGGGAAGCAATGAAAAAACTCGCTCTGCACAGCGCTCTTACAGCCTCCCGGGAACCTATCTGACAAAGCCCTGTGAAACGCAGTTTCTTCCCAGCACTAATCTCGTTGAAGTAGAACTTCGGCTCTGCTGTGTCCCCCATTGCCCTAGAGGTTCAAGTCAGAAACTCCTGCCTTGTTCCTCAAAGGGAGACAGGCTCCAAAGCGTCTGCCTGCCAGCTCTTTGGGAAGGTAAGAAACAACTCGCTCTCCACGGTACTCTTACTTACTACTAGGAGCATCTCTTACAAAGGCCTGTGAAAAGCAATTTCTTCCCAGCACTGACCTCGGTGAAGTAGAACTTCTGCTCTAGCATGTTCTGCATTGCAGTAGAGCTGCAAGGCAGAAAGTCCTGCCCTGCTTCCTCAAGGGGAGACAGGCCTCAAAGCGTCTCGCTTCCAGCTCTTTGGAAAGCTAAGAAACAACTGGCTCTCCACAGTGCTCTTACAGCCTCCCGGGAACCTATCTTACAAAGGCCTGTGAAATGCAGTTTCTTCCCAGCCCTGATCTCGCTGAAGTAGAATTTTTGCACTGCTGTGTACTACCTTGCCCTAGAGCTGCAAGGTACAAAGTCTTGCCGTTTTTGCTCAAGGGGAGACAGGCCCAAATGCGTCTGGCTTCCAGCTTTTTGGGAAGATAAGAAACAACTCGCTCTCCACAGTGCTCTTAATTCCTACTGGGAACATCTCTTACAAAGGCCTGTGAAACGCTGTTTCTTCCCAGCCCTTGTCTCACTGAATTAGAACATCTGCTCTAGCATGTTCTGCATTGCAGTAGAGCTGCAAGGCACAAAGTCCTGCCTTGGTTCCTCAAGTGGAGAAAGGCCACAAAGCGTCTGGCTTCCAGCTCTTTGGGAAGCTAAGGAACAACTCGCTCTCCACAGTGCTCTTACAGCCTCCCAGGAACATCTCTTATAAAGGCCTGTAAAACGCAGTTTCATTCCAGCCCTGATCTCGCTGAAGTAGAAATTCTGCTCTGCTGTGTCCTACCTTGCCCTAGAGCTGCAAGGCATAAAGTCCCGCCTTGTTACCTAAAGGGGAGACTGGCCACAAACCGTCTGGCTTCGAGCTCTTTGGAAAGCTAAGAAAGAACACACTGTCCACAGTGCTCTTACAGCCTCCCGGGAACCTATCTTACAAATGCATGTGAAACGCAGTTTCTTCCCAGCCCTGATCTCGCTGAAGTAGAACTTCTGCTCTAACATGCTCTGCATTGCAGTAGAGCTGCAAGGCACAAAGTCCTACCCTGCTTCCTCAAGGGGAGACAGGCCCCATTGCTTCTGGCTCCAGCTCTTTGGGCAGCTAAGAAACAACTCGCTCTCCACAGTGCTCTTACAGCCTACAGGGAACATGTCTTACAAAGGCCTGTGAAACGCAGTTTCTTCTCAGCCCTGATCTCGCTGAAGTAGAAGTTCTTCTCTAGCATGTTCTGCATTGCAGTAGAGCTGCAAGGCACAAAGACCTGCCTTGGTTCCTCAAGGGGAGACAGGCCCCAATGCCTCTGGTTTCCAGCTCTTTGGGAAGCTAAGAAACAACTAGCTCTCTGGAGTGCTCTTTCAGACTCCCGCAAACATCTCTTACAAAGGCCTGTGAAACTCAGTTTCCTCAGAGCCCTGATCTCGCTGATGTAGAACTTCTGCTCGGCTGTGTCCAACATTGCCCTAGAGCAGCAAGGCATAAAGTCCTGCCTTGTTTCCTTAAGGTCAGACTGGCCCAAAAGTGTCTAGCTTCCAGCTCTTTGGAAACGTAAGAAACAACACGCTCTGCACTGTGCTCTTACAGCTTCCCGAGAAACTATCATACATAGGCCTGTGAAACGCAGTTTCTTCCCAGCCCTGATCACACTGAGGTAGAACTTCGGCTCTGCCATGTCCTACATTGCCCTACAGCTGCAAGGCACAAAGTCCTGCCTTGTTTCCTCAAGGAAAGACAGGCCCCAAAGCATCTGGCCTCCTGCTCTTTGGGAAGCAATGAAAAAACTCGCTCTGCACAGCGCTCTTACAGCCTCCCGGGAACCTATCTGACAAAGCCCTGTGAAACGCAGTTTCTTCCCAGCACTAATCTCGTTGAAGTAGAACTTCGGCTCTGCTGTGTCCCCCATTGCCCTAGAGGTTCAAGTCAGAAACTCCTGCCTTGTTCCTCAAAGGGAGACAGGCTCCAAAGCGTCTGCCTGCCAGCTCTTTGGGAAGGTAAGAAACAACTCGCTCTCCACGGTACTCTTACTTACTACTAGGAGCATCTCTTACAAAGGCCTGTGAAAAGCAATTTCTTCCCAGCACTGACCTCGGTGAAGTAGAACTTCTGCTCTAGCATGTTCTGCATTGCAGTAGAGCTGCAAGGCAGAAAGTCCTGCCCTGCTTCCTCAAGGGGAGACAGGCCTCAAAGCGTCTCGCTTCCAGCTCTTTGGAAAGCTAAGAAACAACTGGCTCTCCACAGTGCTCTTACAGCCTCCCGGGAACCTATCTTACAAAGGCCTGTGAAACGCAGTTTCTTCCCAGCCCTGATCTCGCTGAAGTAGAATTTTTGCACTGCTGTGTACTACCTTGCCCTAGAGCTGCAAGGTACAAAGTCTTGCCGTTTTTGCTCAAGGGGAGACAGGCCCAAATGCGTCTGGCTTCCAGCTTTTTGGGAAGATAAGAAACAACTCGCTCTCCACAGTGCTCTTAATTCCTACTGGGAACATCTCTTACAAAGGCCTGTGAAACGCTGTTTCTTCCCAGCCCTTGTCTCACTGAATTAGAACGTCTGCTCTAGCATGTTCTGCATTGCAGTAGAGCTGCAAGGCACAAAGTCCTGCCTTGGTTCCTCAAGTGGAGAAAGGCCACAAAGCGTCTGGCTTCCAGCTCTTTGGGAAGCTAAGGAACAACTCGCTCTCCACAGTGCTCTTACAGCCTCCCAGGAACATCTCTTATAAAGGCCTGTAAAACGCAGTTTCATTCCAGCCCTGATCTCGCTGAAGTAGAAATTCTGCTCTGCTGTGTCCTACCTTGCCCTAGAGCTGCAAGGCATAAAGTCCCGCCTTGTTACCTAAAGGGGAGACTGGCCACAAACCGTCTGGCTTCGAGCTCTTTGGAAAGCTAAGAAAGAACACACTGTCCACAGTGCTCTTACAGCCTCCCGGGAACCTATCTTACAAATGCATGTGAAACGCAGTTTCTTCCCAGGCATGATCTCGCTGTATTAGAACTTCTGCTCTGCTGTGTCCTACATTGTACTACAGCTGCAAGGTCCAATGTCCTGCCTTGTTTCCTCAAGGGAAGACAGGCCCCAAATCTCTGGCCTCCAGCTCTTTGGGAAGCTATAAAATAACTCGCTCTCCATAGTGCTCTTACAGCCTCCCGGGAACCTATCTGACAAAGGCCTTTGAAACGCAGATCCTTCCCAGCCCTGATCTCGCTGAAGTAGAACTTCTGCTCAAGCATGTTCTGCATTGCAGTTGAGCAGCAAGGCACAAACATCTGCCTTTTTTCCTCAAGGGAAGACAGACCCCAAAGCGTCTGGATTCCAGGCTTTTGGGAAGCTAAGACACAACTCTTTCTCCACAGTGCTCCTAATTCCTACTGGGAATATCTCTTAAAAAAACCTGTGAACGCAGTTTCTTCCCAGCCCTGATCTCGCTGAAGTAGAACTCCTGATCTTGCATGTTCTGCATTGCAGTAGAGCTGCAAGGCACAAAGCCCTGCCTTGCTTCCTCAAGGAGAGACAGGCCCCCAAAGTGTCTGGCTTCCAGCTCTTTGGGAAGCTAAGAAACAACTCGCTCTCCACAGTGCTCTTACTTCCTGCTGGGAACATCTCTTACAAAGGTCTGTGAAATGCAGTTTCTTCCCAGCCCTGATCTTGCTGAAGTAGAACTTCTGCTCTGCCAGGTGATGCATTGCCCTAGAGCTGCAAGGCACAAAGTCCTGCCTTGGTTCCTCAAGGGGAGACTGGCCCCAAAGCATCTGGCCTCCAGTCCATGGGGAACCTACAAAAAAACTCGCTCTCCAGAGTGCTCTTACAGCCTCCCGTAACCTCTCTGACAAAGCCCTGTGAAACGCAGTTTCTTCCCAGCCCTGATCTCGCTGAAGTAGAACTTCTGCTCTAGCATGTTCTGCATTGCAGTAGAGCTGCAAGGCAGAAAGTCCTGCCCTGCTTCCTCAAGGGGAGACAGGCCTCAAAGCGTCTCGCTTCCAGCTCTTTGGAAAGCTAAGAAACAACTGGCTCTCCACAGTGCTCTTACAGCCTCCCGGGAACCTATCTTACAAAGGCCTGTGAAACGCAGTTTCTTCCCAGCCCTGATCTTGCTGAAGTAGAATTTTTGCACTGCTGTGTACTACCTTGCCCTAGAGCTGCGAGGTACAAAGTCTTGCCGTTTTTGCTCAAGGGGAGACAGGCCCAAATGCGTCTGGCTTCCAGCTTTTTGGGAAGATAAGAAACAACTCGCTCTCCACAGTGCTCTTAATTCCTACTGGGAACATCTCTTACAAAGGCCTGTGAAACGCTGTTTCTTCCCAGCCCTTGTCTCACTGAATTAGAACATCTGCTCTAGCATGTTCTGCATTGCAGTAGAGCTGCAAGGCACAAAGTCCTGCCTTGGTTCCTCAAGTGGAGAAAGGCCACAAAGCGTCTGGCTTCCAGCTCTTTGGGAAGCTAAGGAACAACTCGCTCTCCACAGTGCTCTTACAGCCTCCCAGGAACATCTCTTATAAAGGCCTGTAAAACGCAGTTTCATTCCAGCCCTGATCTCGCTGAAGTAGAAATTCTGCTCTGCTGTGTCCTTCCTTGCCCTAGAGCTGCAAGGCATAAAGTCCTGCCTTGTTACCTAAAGGGGAGACTGGCCACAAACCGTCTGGCTTCGAGCTCTTTGGAAAGCTAAGAAAGAACACACTGTCCACAGTGCTCTTACAGCCTCCCGGGAACCTATCTTACAAATGCATGTGAAACGCAGTTTCTTCCCAGGCATGATCTCGCTGTATTAGAACTTCTGCTCTGCTGTGTCCTACATTGTACTACAGCTGCAAGGTCCAATGTCCTGCCTTGTTTCCTCAAGGGAAGACAGGCCCCAAATCTCTGGCCTCCAGCTCTTTGGGAAGCTATGAAAAAACTCGCTCTCCATAGTGCTCTTACAGCCTCCCGGGAACCTATCTGACAAAGGCCTTTGAAACGCAGATCCTTCCCAGCCCTGATCTCGCTGAAGTAGAACTTCTGCTCAAGCATGTTCTGCATTGCAGTTGAGCAGCAAGGCACAAACATCTGCCTTTTTTCCTCAAGGGAAGACAGTCCCCAAAGCGTCTGGATTCCAGGTTTTTGGGAAGCTAAGACACAACTCTTTCTCCACAGTGCTCCGAATTCCTACTGGGAATATCTCTTAAAAAAACCTGTGAACGCAGTTTCTTCCCAGCCCTGATCTCGCTGAAGTAGAACTCCTGATCTTGCATGTTCTGCATTGCAGTAGAGCTGCAAGGCACAAAGCCCTGCCTTGCTTCCTCAAGGAGAGACAGGCCCCCAAAGTGTCTGGCTTCCAGCTCTTTGGGAAGCTAAGAAACAACTCGCTCTCCACAGTGCTCTTACTTCCTGCTGGGAACATCTCTTACAAAGGTCTGTGAAATGCAGTTTCTTCCCAGCCCTGATCTTGCTGAAGTAGAACTTCTGCTCTGCCAGGTGATGCATTGCCCTAGAGCTGCAAGGCACAAAGTCCTGCCTTGGTTCCTCAAGGGGAGACTGGCCCCAAAGCATCTGGCCTCCAGTCCATGGGGAACCTACAAAAAAACTCGCTCTCCAGAGTGCTCTTACAGCCTCCCGTAACCTCTCTGACAAAGCCCTGTGAAACGCAGTTTCTTCCCAGCCCTGATCTCGCTGAAGTAGAACTTCTGCTCTAACATGCTCTGCATTGCAGTAGAGCTGCAAGGCACAAAGTCCTACCCTGCTTCCTCAAGGGGAGACAGGCCCCAATGCTTCTGGCTCCAGCTCTTTGGGCAGCTAAGAAACAACTCGCTCTCCACAGTGCTCTTACAGCCTACAGGGAACATGTCTTACAAAGGCCTGTGAAACGCAGTTTCTTCTCAGCCCTGATCTCGCTGAAGTAGAAGTTCTTCTCTAGCATGTTCTGCATTGCAGTAGAGCTGCAAGGCACAAAGACCTGCCTTGGTTCCTCAAGGGGAGACAGGCCCCAATGCCTCTGGTTTCCAGCTCTTTGGGAAGCTAAGAAACAACTAGCTCTCTGGAGTGCTCTTTCAGACTCCCGCAAACATCTCTTACAAAGGCCTGTGAAACTCAGTTTCCTCAGAGCCCTGATCTCACTGATGTAGAACTTCTGCTCGGCTGTGTCCAACATTGCCCTAGAGCAGCAAGGCATAAAGTCCTGCCTTGTTTCCTTAAGGTCAGACTGGCCCAAAAGTGTCTAGCTTCCAGCTCTTTGGAAACGTAAGAAACAACACGCTCTGCACTGTGCTCTTACAGCTTCCCGAGAAACTATCATACATAGGCCTGTGAAACGCAGTTTCTTCCCAGCCCTGATCACACTGATGTAGAACTTCTGCTCTGCCATGTCCTACATTGCCCTACAGCTGCAAGGCACAAAGTCCTGCCTTGTTTCCTCAAGGAAAGACAGGCCCCAAAGCATCTGGCCTCCTGCTCTTTGGGAAGCAATGAAAAAACTCGCTCTGCACAGCGCTCTTACAGCCTCCCGGGAACCTATCTGACAAAGCCCTGTGAAACGCAGTTTCTTCCCAGCACTAATCTCGTTGAAGTAGAACTTCGGCTCTGCTGTGTCCCCCATTGCCCTAGAGGTTCAAGTCAGAAACTCCTGCCTTGTTCCTCAAAGGGAGACAGGCTCCAAAGCGTCTGCCTGCCAGCTCTTTGGGAAGGTAAGAAACAACTCGCTCTCCACGGTACTCTTACTTACTACTAGGAGCATCTCTTACAAAGGCCTGTGAAAAGCAATTTCTTCCCAGCACTGACCTCGGTGAAGTAGAACTTCTGCTCTAGCATGTTCTGCATTGCAGTAGAGCTGCAAGGCAGAAAGTCCTGCCCTGCTTCCTCAAGGGGAGACAGGCCTCAAAGCGTCTCGCTTCCAGCTCTTTGGAAAGCTAAGAAACAACTGGCTCTCCACAGTGCTCTTACAGCCTCCCGGGAACCTATCTTACAAAGGCCTGTGAAATGCAGTTTCTTCCCAGCCCTGATCTCGCTGAAGTAGAATTTTTGCACTGCTGTGTACTACCTTGCCCTAGAGCTGCAAGGTACAAAGTCTTGCCGTTTTTGCTCAAGGGGAGACAGGCCCAAATGCGTCTGGCTTCCAGCTTTTTGGGAAGATAAGAAACAACTCGCTCTCCACAGTGCTCTTAATTCCTACTGGGAACATCTCTTACAAAGGCCTGTGAAACGCTGTTTCTTCCCAGCCCTTGTCTCACTGAATTAGAACATCTGCTCTAGCATGTTCTGCATTGCAGTAGAGCTGCAAGGCACAAAGTCCTGCCTTGGTTCCTCAAGTGGAGAAAGGCCACAAAGCGTCTGGCTTCCAGCTCTTTGGGAAGCTAAGGAACAACTCGCTCTCCACAGTGCTCTTACAGCCTCCCAGGAACATCTCTTATAAAGGCCTGTAAAACGCAGTTTCATTCCAGCCCTGATCTCGCTGAAGTAGAAATTCTGCTCTGCTGTGTCCTACCTTGCCCTAGAGCTGCAAGGCATAAAGTCCCGCCTTGTTACCTAAAGGGGAGACTGGCCACAAACCGTCTGGCTTCGAGCTCTTTGGAAAGCTAAGAAAGAACACACTGTCCACAGTGCTCTTACAGCCTCCCGGGAACCTATCTTACAAATGCATGTGAAACGCAGTTTCTTCCCAGCCCTGATCTCGCTGAAGTAGAACTTCTGCTCTAACATGCTCTGCATTGCAGTAGAGCTGCAAGGCACAAAGTCCTACCCTGCTTCCTCAAGGGGAGACAGGCCCCATTGCTTCTGGCTCCAGCTCTTTGGGCAGCTAAGAAACAACTCGCTCTCCACAGTGCTCTTACAGCCTACAGGGAACATGTCTTACAAAGGCCTGTGAAACGCAGTTTCTTCTCAGCCCTGATCTCGCTGAAGTAGAAGTTCTTCTCTAGCATGTTCTGCATTGCAGTAGAGCTGCAAGGCACAAAGACCTGCCTTGGTTCCTCAAGGGGAGACAGGCCCCAATGCCTCTGGTTTCCAGCTCTTTGGGAAGCTAAGAAACAACTAGCTCTCTGGAGTGCTCTTTCAGACTCCCGCAAACATCTCTTACAAAGGCCTGTGAAACTCAGTTTCCTCAGAGCCCTGATCTCGCTGATGTAGAACTTCTGCTCGGCTGTGTCCAACATTGCCCTAGAGCAGCAAGGCATAAAGTCCTGCCTTGTTTCCTTAAGGTCAGACTGGCCCAAAAGTGTCTAGCTTCCAGCTCTTTGGAAACGTAAGAAACAACACGCTCTGCACTGTGCTCTTACAGCTTCCCGAGAAACTATCATACATAGGCCTGTGAAACGCAGTTTCTTCCCAGCCCTGATCACACTGAGGTAGAACTTCGGCTCTGCCATGTCCTACATTGCCCTACAGCTGCAAGGCACAAAGTCCTGCCTTGTTTCCTCAAGGAAAGACAGGCCCCAAAGCATCTGGCCTCCTGCTCTTTGGGAAGCAATGAAAAAACTCGCTCTGCACAGCGCTCTTACAGCCTCCCGGGAACCTATCTGACAAAGCCCTGTGAAACGCAGTTTCTTCCCAGCACTAATCTCGTTGAAGTAGAACTTCGGCTCTGCTGTGTCCCCCATTGCCCTAGAGGTTCAAGTCAGAAACTCCTGCCTTGTTCCTCAAAGGGAGACAGGCTCCAAAGCGTCTGCCTGCCAGCTCTTTGGGAAGGTAAGAAACAACTCGCTCTCCACGGTACTCTTACTTACTACTAGGAGCATCTCTTACAAAGGCCTGTGAAAAGCAATTTCTTCCCAGCACTGACCTCGGTGAAGTAGAACTTCTGCTCTAGCATGTTCTGCATTGCAGTAGAGCTGCAAGGCAGAAAGTCCTGCCCTGCTTCCTCAAGGGGAGACAGGCCTCAAAGCGTCTCGCTTCCAGCTCTTTGGAAAGCTAAGAAACAACTGGCTCTCCACAGTGCTCTTACAGCCTCCCGGGAACCTATCTTACAAAGGCCTGTGAAACGCAGTTTCTTCCCAGCCCTGATCTCGCTGAAGTAGAATTTTTGCACTGCTGTGTACTACCTTGCCCTAGAGCTGCAAGGTACAAAGTCTTGCCGTTTTTGCTCAAGGGGAGACAGGCCCAAATGCGTCTGGCTTCCAGCTTTTTGGGAAGATAAGAAACAACTCGCTCTCCACAGTGCTCTTAATTCCTACTGGGAACATCTCTTACAAAGGCCTGTGAAACGCTGTTTCTTCCCAGCCCTTGTCTCACTGAATTAGAACATCTGCTCTAGCATGTTCTGCATTGCAGTAGAGCTGCAAGGCACAAAGTCCTGCCTTGGTTCCTCAAGTGGAGAAAGGCCACAAAGCGTCTGGCTTCCAGCTCTTTGGGAAGCTAAGGAACAACTCGCTCTCCACAGTGCTCTTACAGCCTCCCAGGAACATCTCTTATAAAGGCCTGTAAAACGCAGTTTCATTCCAGCCCTGATCTCGCTGAAGTAGAAATTCTGCTCTGCTGTGTCCTACCTTGCCCTAGAGCTGCAAGGCATAAAGTCCCGCCTTGTTACCTAAAGGGGAGACTGGCCACAAACCGTCTGGCTTCGAGCTCTTTGGAAAGCTAAGAAAGAACACACTGTCCACAGTGCTCTTACAGCCTCCCGGGAACCTATCTTACAAATGCATGTGAAACGCAGTTTCTTCCCAGGCATGATCTCGCTGTATTAGAACTTCTGCTCTGCTGTGTCCTACATTGTACTACAGCTGCAAGGTCCAATGTCCTGCCTTGTTTCCTCAAGGGAAGACAGGCCCCAAATCTCTGGCCTCCAGCTCTTTGGGAAGCTATGAAAAAACTCGCTCTCCATAGTGCTCTTACAGCCTCCCGGGAACCTATCTGACAAAGGCCTTTGAAACGCAGATCCTTCCCAGCCCTGATCTCGCTGAAGTAGAACTTCTGCTCAAGCATGTTCTGCATTGCAGTTGAGCAGCAAGGCACAAACATCTGCCTTTTTTCCTCAAGGGAAGACAGACCCCAAAGCGTCTGGATTCCAGGTTTTTGGGAAGCTAAGACACAACTCTTTCTCCACAGTGCTCCTAATTCCTACTGGGAATATCTCTTAAAAAAACCTGTGAACGCAGTTTCTTCCCAGCCCTGATCTCGCTGAAGTAGAACTCCTGATCTTGCATGTTCTGCATTGCAGTAGAGCTGCAAGGCACAAAGCCCTGCCTTGCTTCCTCAAGGAGAGACAGGCCCCCAAAGTGTCTGGCTTCCAGCTCTTTGGGAAGCTAAGAAACAACTCGCTCTCCACAGTGCTCTTACTTCCTGCTGGGAACATCTCTTACAAAGGTCTGTGAAATGCAGTTTCTTCCCAGCCCTGATCTTGCTGAAGTAGAACTTCTGCTCTGCCAGGTGATGCATTGCCCTAGAGCTGCAAGGCACAAAGTCCTGCCTTGGTTCCTCAAGGGGAGACTGGCCCCAAAGCATCTGGCCTCCAGTCCATGGGGAACCTACAAAAAAACTCGCTCTCCAGAGTGCTCTTACAGCCTCCCGTAACCTCTCTGACAAAGCCCTGTGAAACGCAGTTTCTTCCCAGCCCTGATCTCGCTGAAGTAGAACTTCTGCTCTAACATGCTCTGCATTGCAGTAGAGCTGCAAGGCACAAAGTCCTACCCTGCTTCCTCAAGGGGAGACAGGCCCCAATGCTTCTGGCTCCAGCTCTTTGGGCAGCTAAGAAACAACTCGCTCTCCACAGTGCTCTTACAGCCTACAGGGAACATGTCTTACAAAGGCCTGTGAAACGCAGTTTCTTCTCAGCCCTGATCTCGCTGAAGTAGAAGTTCTTCTCTAGCATGTTCTGCATTGCAGTAGAGCTGCAAGGCACAAAGACCTGCCTTGGTTCCTCAAGGGGAGACAGGCCCCAATGCCTCTGGTTTCCAGCTCTTTGGGAAGCTAAGAAACAACTAGCTCTCTGGAGTGCTCTTTCAGACTCCCGCAAACATCTCTTACAAAGGCCTGTGAAACTCAGTTTCCTCAGAGCCCTGATCTCGCTGATGTAGAACTTCTGCTCGGCTGTGTCCAACATTGCCCTAGAGCAGCAAGGCATAAAGTCCTGCCTTGTTTCCTTAAGGTCAGACTGGCCCAAAAGTGTCTAGCTTCCAGCTCTTTGGAAACGTAAGAAACAACACGCTCTGCACTGTGCTCTTACAGCTTCCCGAGAAACAATCATACATAGGCCTGTGAAACGCAGTTTCTTCCCAGCCCTGATCACACTGATGTAGAACTTCTGCTCTGCCATGTCCTACATTGCCCTACAGCTGCAAGGCACAAAGTCCTGCCTTGTTTCCTCAAGGAAAGACAGGCCCCAAAGCATCTGGCCTCCTGCTCTTTGGGAAGCAATGAAAAAACTCGCTCTGCACAGCGCTCTTACAGCCTCCCGGGAACCTATCTGACAAAGCCCTGTGAAACGCAGTTTCTTCCCAGCACTAATCTCGTTGAAGTAGAACTTCGGCTCTGCTGTGTCCCCCATTGCCCTAGAGGTTCAAGTCAGAAACTCCTGCCTTGTTCCTCAAAGGGAGACAGGCTCCAAAGCGTCTGCCTGCCAGCTCTTTGGGAAGGTAAGAAACAACTCGCTCTCCACGGTACTCTTACTTACTACTAGGAGCATCTCTTACAAAGGCCTGTGAAAAGCAATTTCTTCCCAGCACTGACCTCGGTGAAGTAGAACTTCTGCTCTAGCATGTTCTGCATTGCAGTAGAGCTGCAAGGCAGAAAGTCCTGCCCTGCTTCCTCAAGGGGAGACAGGCCTCAAAGCGTCTCGCTTCCAGCTCTTTGGAAAGCTAAGAAACAACTGGCTCTCCACAGTGCTCTTACAGCCTCCCGGGAACCTATCTTACAAAGGCCTGTGAAACGCAGTTTCTTCCCAGCCCTGATCTCGCTGAAGTAGAATTTTTGCACTGCTGTGTACTACCTTGCCCTAGAGCTGCAAGGTACAAAGTCTTGCCGTTTTTGCTCAAGGGGAGACAGGCCCAAATGCGTCTGGCTTCCAGCTTTTTGGGAAGATAAGAAACAACTTGCTCTCCACAGTGCTCTTAATTCCTACTGGGAACATCTCTTACAAAGGCCTGTGAAACGCTGTTTCTTCCCAGCCCTTGTCTCACTGAATTAGAACATCTGCTCTAGCATGTTCTGCATTGCAGTAGAGCTGCAAGGCACAAAGTCCTGCCTTGGTTCCTCAAGTGGAGAAAGGCCACAAAGCGTCTGGCTTCCAGCTCTTTGGGAAGCTAAGGAACAACTCGCTCTCCACAGTGCTCTTACAGCCTCCCAGGAACATCTCTTATAAAGGCCTGTAAAACGCAGTTTCATTAAAGCCCTGATCTCGCTGAAGTAGAAATTCTGCTCTGCTGTGTCCTACCTTGCCCTAGAGCTGCAAGGCATAAAGTCCCGCCTTGTTACCTAAAGGGGAGACTGGCCACAAACCGTCTGGCTTCGAGCTCTTTGGAAAGCTAAGAAAGAACACACTGTCCACAGTGCTCTTACAGCCTCCCGGGAACCTATCTTACAAATGCATGTGAAACGCAGTTTCTTCCCAGGCATGATCTCGCTGTATTAGAACTTCTGCTCTGCTGTGTCCTACATTGTACTACAGCTGCAAGGTCCAATGTCCTGCCTTGTTTCCTCAAGGGAAGACAGGCCCCAAATCTCTGGCCTCCAGCTCTTTGGGAAGCTATGAAAAAACTCGCTCTCCATAGTGCTCTTACAGCCTCCCGGGAACCTATCTGACAAAGGCCTTTGAAACGCAGATCCTTCCCAGCCCTGATCTCGCTGAAGTAGAACTTCTGCTCAAGCATGTTCTGCATTGCAGTTGAGCAGCAAGGCACAAACATCTGCCTTTTTTCCTCAAGGGAAGACAGTCCCCAAAGCGTCTGGATTCCAGGTTTTTGGGAAGCTAAGACACAACTCTTTCTCCACAGTGCTCCTAATTCCTACTGGGAATATCTCTTAAAAAAACCTGTGAACGCAGTTTCTTCCCAGCCCTGATCTCGCTGAAGTAGAACTCCTGATCTTGCATGTTCTGCATTGCAGTAGAGCTGCAAGGCACAAAGCCCTGCCTTGCTTCCTCAAGGAGAGACAGGCCCCCAAAGTGTCTGGCTTCCAGCTCTTTGGGAAGCTAAGAAACAACTCGCTCTCCACAGTGCTCTTACTTCCTGCTGGGAACATCTCTTACAAAGGTCTGTGAAATGCAGTTTCTTCCCAGCCCTGATCTTGCTGAAGTAGAACTTCTGCTCTGCCAGGTGATGCATTGCCCTAGAGCTGCAAGGCACAAAGTCCTGCCTTGGTTCCTCAAGGGGAGACTGGCCCCAAAGCATCTGGCCTCCAGTCCATGGGGAACCTACAAAAAAACTCGCTCTCCAGAGTGCTCTTACAGCCTCCCGTAACCTCTCTGACAAAGCCCTGTGAAACGCAGTTTCTTCCCAGCCCTGATCTCGCTGAAGTAGAACTTCTGCTCTAACATGCTCTGCATTGCAGTAGAGCTGCAAGGCACAAAGTCCTACCCTGCTTCCTCAAGGGGAGACAGGCCCCAATGCTTCTGGCTCCAGCTCTTTGGGAAGGTAAGAAACAACTCGCTCTCCACGGTACTCTTACTTACTACTAGGAGCATCTCTTACAAAGGCCTGTGAAAAGCAATTTCTTCCCAGCACTGACCTCGGTGAAGTAGAACTTCTGCTCTAGCATGTTCTGCATTGCAGTAGAGCTGCAAGGCAGAAAGTCCTGCCCTGCTTCCTCAAGGGGAGACAGGCCTCAAAGCGTCTCGCTTCCAGCTCTTTGGAAAGCTAAGAAACAACTGGCTCTCCACAGTGCTCTTACAGCCTCCCGGGAACCTATCTTACAAAGGCCTGTGAAATGCAGTTTCTTCCCAGCCCTGATCTCGCTGAAGTAGAATTTTTGCACTGCTGTGTACTACCTTGCCCTAGAGCTGCAAGGTACAAAGTCTTGCCGTTTTTGCTCAAGGGGAGACAGGCCCAAATGCGTCTGGCTTCCAGCTTTTTGGGAAGATAAGAAACAACTCGCTCTCCACAGTGCTCTTAATTCCTACTGGGAACATCTCTTACAAAGGCCTGTGAAACGCTGTTTCTTCCCAGCCCTTGTCTCACTGAATTAGAACATCTGCTCTAGCATGTTCTGCATTGCAGTAGAGCTGCAAGGCACAAAGTCCTGCCTTGGTTCCTCAAGTGGAGAAAGGCCACAAAGCGTCTGGCTTCCAGCTCTTTGGGAAGCTAAGGAACAACTCGCTCTCCACAGTGCTCTTACAGCCTCCCAGGAACATCTCTTATAAAGGCCTGTAAAACGCAGTTTCATTCCAGCCCTGATCTCGCTGAAGTAGAAATTCTGCTCTGCTGTGTCCTACCTTGCCCTAGAGCTGCAAGGCATAAAGTCCTGCCTTGTTACCTAAAGGGGAGACTGGCCACAAACCGTCTGGCTTCGAGCTCTTTGGAAAGCTAAGAAAGAACACACTGTCCACAGTGCTCTTACAGCCTCCCGGGAACCTATCTTACAAATGCATGTGAAACGCAGTTTCTTCCCAGCCCTGATCTCGCTGAAGTAGAACTTCTGCTCTAACATGCTCTGCATTGCAGTAGAGCTGCAAGGCACAAAGTCCTACCCTGCTTCCTCAAGGGGAGACAGGCCCCATTGCTTCTGGCTCCAGCTCTTTGGGCAGCTAAGAAACAACTCGCTCTCCACAGTGCTCTTACAGCCTACAGGGAACATGTCTTACAAAGGCCTGTGAAACGCAGTTTCTTCTCAGCCCTGATCTCGCTGAAGTAGAAGTTCTTCTCTAGCATGTTCTGCATTGCAGTAGAGCTGCAAGGCACAAAGACCTGCCTTGGTTCCTCAAGGGGAGACAGGCCCCAATGCCTCTGGTTTCCAGCTCTTTGGGAAGCTAAGAAACAACTAGCTCTCTGGAGTGCTCTTTCAGACTCCCGCAAACATCTCTTACAAAGGCCTGTGAAACTCAGTTTCCTCAGAGCCCTGATCTCGCTGATGTAGAACTTCTGCTCGGCTGTGTCCAACATTGCCCTAGAGCAGCAAGGCATAAAGTCCTGCCTTGTTTCCTTAAGGTCAGACTGGCCCAAAAGTGTCTAGCTTCCAGCTCTTTGGAAACGTAAGAAACAACACGCTCTGCACTGTGCTCTTACAGCTTCCCGAGAAACTATCATACATAGGCCTGTGAAACGCAGTTTCTTCCCAGCCCTGATCACACTGAGGTAGAACTTCGGCTCTGCCATGTCCTACATTGCCCTACAGCTGCAAGGCACAAAGTCCTGCCTTGTTTCCTCAAGGAAAGACAGGCCCCAAAGCATCTGGCCTCCTGCTCTTTGGGAAGCAATGAAAAAACTCGCTCTGCACAGCGCTCTTACAGCCTCCCGGGAACCTATCTGACAAAGCCCTGTGAAACGCAGTTTCTTCCCAGCACTAATCTCGTTGAAGTAGAACTTCGGCTCTGCTGTGTCCCCCATTGCCCTAGAGGTTCAAGTCAGAAACTCCTGCCTTGTTCCTCAAAGGGAGACAGGCTCCAAAGCGTCTGCCTGCCAGCTCTTTGGGAAGGTAAGAAACAACTCGCTCTCCACGGTACTCTTACTTACTACTAGGAGCATCTCTTACAAAGGCCTGTGAAAAGCAATTTCTTCCCAGCACTGACCTCGGTGAAGTAGAACTTCTGCTCTAGCATGTTCTGCATTGCAGTAGAGCTGCAAGGCAGAAAGTCCTGCCCTGCTTCCTCAAGGGGAGACAGGCCTCAAAGCGTCTCGCTTCCAGCTCTTTGGAAAGCTAAGAAACAACTGGCTCTCCACAGTGCTCTTACAGCCTCCCGGGAACCTATCTTACAAAGGCCTGTGAAACGCAGTTTCTTCCCAGCCCTGATCTCGCTGAAGTAGAATTTTTGCACTGCTGTGTACTACCTTGCCCTAGAGCTGCAAGGTACAAAGTCTTGCCGTTTTTGCTCAAGGGGAGACAGGCCCAAATGCGTCTGGCTTCCAGCTTTTTGGGAAGATAAGAAACAACTCGCTCTCCACAGTGCTCTTAATTCCTACTGGGAACATCTCTTACAAAGGCCTGTGAAACGCTGTTTCTTCCCAGCCCTTGTCTCACTGAATTAGAACATCTGCTCTAGCATGTTCTGCATTGCAGTAGAGCTGCAAGGCACAAAGTCCTGCCTTGGTTCCTCAAGTGGAGAAAGGCCACAAAGCGTCTGGCTTCCAGCTCTTTGGGAAGCTAAGGAACAACTCGCTCTCCACAGTGCTCTTACAGCCTCCCAGGAACATCTCTTATAAAGGCCTGTAAAACGCAGTTTCATTCCAGCCCTGATCTCGCTGAAGTAGAAATTCTGCTCTGCTGTGTCCTACCTTGCCCTAGAGCTGCAAGGCATAAAGTCCTGCCTTGTTACCTAAAGGGGAGACTGGCCACAAACCGTCTGGCTTCGAGCTCTTTGGAAAGCTAAGAAAGAACACACTGTCCACAGTGCTCTTACAGCCTCCCGGGAACCTATCTTACAAATGCATGTGAAACGCAGTTTCTTCCCAGGCATGATCTCGCTGTATTAGAACTTCTGCTCTGCTGTGTCCTACATTGTACTACAGCTGCAAGGTCCAATGTCCTGCCTTGTTTCCTCAAGGGAAGACAGGCCCCAAATCTCTGGCCTCCAGCTCTTTGGGAAGCTATGAAAAAACTCGCTCTCCATAGTGCTCTTACAGCCTCCCGGGAACCTATCTGACAAAGGCCTTTGAAACGCAGATCCTTCCCAGCCCTGATCTCGCTGAAGTAGAACTTCTGCTCAAGCATGTTCTGCATTGCAGTTGAGCAGCAAGGCACAAACATCTGCCTTTTTTCCTCAAGGGAAGACAGTCCCCAAAGCGTCTGGATTCCAGGTTTTTGGGAAGCTAAGACACAACTCTTTCTCCACAGTGCTCCTAATTCCTACTGGGAATATCTCTTAAAAAAACCTGTGAACGCAGTTTCTTCCCAGCCCTGATCTCGCTGAAGTAGAACTCCTGATCTTGCATGTTCTGCATTGCAGTAGAGCTGCAAGGCACAAAGCCCTGCCTTGCTTCCTCAAGGAGAGACAGGCCCCCAAAGTGTCTGGCTTCCAGCTCTTTGGGAAGCTAAGAAACAACTCGCTCTCCACAGTGCTCTTACTTCCTGCTGGGAACATCTCTTACAAAGGTCTGTGAAATGCAGTTTCTTCCCAGCCCTGATCTTGCTGAAGTAGAACTTCTGCTCTGCCAGGTGATGCATTGCCCTAGAGCTGCAAGGCACAAAGTCCTGCCTTGGTTCCTCAAGGGGAGACTGGCCCCAAAGCGTCTGGCTTCCAGCCCTTTGGAAGCTAAGAAACAACTCACTCTCCACAGTGCTCTTATAGCCTCCCGGGAAAATCTCTTACAAAGGCCTGTGAAACACAGTTTCTTCCCAGCCCTGATCTCGCTAAAGTAGAACTTCTGCTCAATCATGTTCTGTATTGCAGTAGAGCAGCAAGGCACAAAGTCCTGCCTTTTATCCTCAAGGGAAGACAGGCCCCAAAGAGTCTGGCTTCGATCTCTTTGGAAATCTAAGAGACCATTCGCTCTCCACAGTGCTCTTACAGCCTCCCGGGAACCTATCTTACAAAGGCCTGTGAAACGCAGTTTCTTCCCAGACCTGATCTCGCTGTATTAGAATTTCTGCTCTGCTGTGTCCTACATTGTACTACAGCTGCAAGGCACAAAGTCATGCCTTGTTTCCTCAAGGGGAGACAGGCCCCAAATGTCTGGCCTCCAGCTCTTTGGGAAGCTGTGAAAAAACTCGCTGTCCATAGTGCTCTTATAGCCTCCCCGGAACCTATCTGACAAAGGCCTGTGAAACGCAGATCCTTGCCAGCGCTGATGTGGCTGAAGTAGAACTTCTGCTGAAGCATTTTCTGCACTGCAGTAGAACAGCAAGGCACAAAGTCCTGCCTTTTTTCCTCAAGGGAAGACAGGGCCCAAAGCATCTGGCTTCCAGGTTTTTGGGAAGCTAAGACACAACTCGTTCTCCACAGTGCTCCTAATTCCTACTGGGAACATCTCTTACAAAAACCTGTGAAACGCAGTTTCTTCCCAGCCCTGATCTCGCTGAAGTAGAACTCCTGATCTTGCATGTTCTGCATTGCAGTACAGCTGCAAGGCACAAAGTCCTGCCTTGGTTCCTCAAGGGAGGACAGGCCCCAAAGGGTCTGGCTGAAATCTCTTTGGGAAGCTGAGAAAAAACTTGCTCGATACAGTGCTCTTACAGCCTCCCGGGAACCTGACAAAGGCGTGTGAAACGAAGTTCTTCCCAGCCCAGATCTCGCTGACGTAGAACTTCTGCTGTGCCATGTTATGCATTGCCCTACAGCTGCAAGGCAAAAAGTCCTGCCCTGCTTCCTCAAGGGGAGACAGGCCCCAAAGCGTCTGCCTTCCACCTCTTTGGGCAGCTAATAAACAACTCGCTCTCCACAATGCTCTTACTTACTTCTGGGAACATCTCTTAGTAAGGCCTGTGAAACGCAGTTTCTTCCCAGCCCTGATCTCGCTGAAGTAGAATTTTTGCTCTAGCATGTTCTGCATTGCAGTACATTTGCAAGGCACAAAGTCCTGACTTGGTTCCTCAAGGGGAGACAGGCCCCAAAGTTTCTGGCTTCCAGCTCGTTGGGAAGCTAAGAAACAACTCGCTCTCCACTGTGCTCTTACAGCCTCCCGGGAACCTGTCTTGCAAAGGCCTGTGAAACACAGTTTCTTCCCATCCCTGATCTCGCTGAAGTAAAACTTCTGCTCTGCTTTGTCCTACATTGCCCTACAGCTGCTAGGCACAAAGTCCTGCCTTGTGTCCTCTTGTGAAGACAGGCCCCAAAGCGTCTGGCCTCCAGCTCTTTGTGAAGCTAAGAAACAACTCGCTCTCCACAGTGCTCTTACTTCCTACGGGGAACATCTCTTACAAAAGCCTGTGAAATGCAGTTTCTTCCTAGCCCTGATCTTGCTGAAGTAGAACTTCTGCTCTGACGTGTCCTGTATTGCCCTACAGTTTCAAGGCACAAAGCCCTGCCTTGGTTCCTCAAGGGGAGACAGGCCCCAAATCGTCGGGCTTCCAGCTGTTTGGGAAGCTAAGAAACAACTCGCTCTGCACAGTGCTCTTACAGCCTACCGGGAACATCTCTTACAAAGGCCTGTGAAACGCAGTTTCTTCCCAGCCATGATCTTGCTGAAGTAGAACTTCTGCTCCAGCACGTTCTGCATTGCAGTAGAGCTGCAAGGCACAAAGTCCTGTCTTGGTTCCTCAAGGGGAGACAGGCCCCAAAGCATCTGGCTTCCAGCTCTTTTGGGAGCAGAGAAACAACTCGCTCTCCACAGTGCTCTTACTTCCTACTGGGAACATCTCTTACACGGCCTGTGAAACGCAGTTTCTTCCCAGCCCTGATCTTGCTTAAGTAGAACTTCTTATTGCAGTGTCCTACATTGCCCTACAGCTGCAAGGCACAAAGTCCTGCCTTGTTTCCTCACAGGGAGACAGGCTTCAAAGCGTCTGGCTTCCAGCTCTTGGGAAGCTAAGAAACAACTCGCTCTCCACAGTGCTCTTACAGCCTACTGTGAACCTATCTGAAAAAGGCCTGTGAAACGCAGTTTCTTCCCAGCCCTGATCTCGCTGAAGTAGAACTTCTGCTCTGCCATGTTCTACATTGGAGTAGAGCTGCAAGGCACAAATTTCTGCCTTGTTTCCTCAAGAGGAGGCAGGCCCAAATCGTCGGGCTGCGAGTTCTTTGGTAAGCTAAGAAACAACACACTCTCCACTGTGCTCTTACAGCCTCCCGGGAACGTATCATACAAAGGCCTGTGAAACGCAGTTTCTTCCCAGCCCTGATCTCGCTGAAGTAGAACTTCTGCTCTGCTGTGTCCTACATTGCCATCGAGCTGCAAGGCACAAAGACCTGCCTTTGTTTCTCAAGCGGAGACAGGCCCCAAAGTGTCTGGCTTCCAGCTCTTAGGGAAGCTAAGAAACAACTCGCTCTCCACAGTGCTCTTACAGCCTACCGGGAACATCTCTTACAAAGGCCTGTGAAGCCCCGTTTCTTCCCAGCTCTCATCTCGCTGAAGTAGAACTTCTGCTCTGCTGTGTCCTACATTGCCCTAGAGCTGCAAGGCACAAAGTCCTGCCTTGGTTCCTCAAGGGCAGACTGGACACAAAGCATCTGGTATCGAGCCCTTTGGAAAGGTAAGAAACAACATGCTTTCTACTGTGCCCTTACAGCATCCTGGGAATCTATAATGCAAAGGCCTGTGAAACGCAGTTTCTTCCCAGCCCAGATCTCGCTGAAGTAGAACTTCAGCTGTGCTATGTTCTGCATTGCCCTACAGCTGCAAGGCACAAACTCCTGCCTTTGTTCCTCAATGGGAGACAGTCCCCAAAGCGTCTGGCTTCAAGCTCTTTGGGAAGCTGAGAGACAACTCGCTCTCCACAGTGCTCTTACTTCCTACTGGGAACATCTCTTACAAAGGCCTGTGAAACACAATTTCTTATCAGCACTGATCTCGGTGAATTAGAACTTCTGCTCTAGCATGTTCTGCAGTGCAGTAGAGCTACAAGACACAAAGTCCTGCCCTGCTTCCTCAAGGGGAGACAGGCCCCAAAGCATCTGGCTTCCAGCTCTTTGGGCAGCTAAGAAACAACTCGCTCTTCCCCAGTGCTCTTACTTATCTCTGGGAACATCTCTTAGTAACGCCTGTGAAACGCAGTTTCTTCCCAGCCCTGGTCTCACTGAATTACAACTTCTGCTCTAGCATGGTCTGTATTGCAGTAGAGCTGAAAGGCACAAAGTCCTGTCTTGGTTCCTCACGGTTAGACAGGCCCCAAAGCGTCTGGCTTCCAGATCTTTGGGAAACTAAGAAACAACTCGCTCTCCACAGTGCTCTTACTTCCTATTGGGAACATCTCTTACAAAGGCCTGTGAAACGGAGTTTCTTCCCAGCCGTGATCTTGCTGAAGTAGAACTTCTGCTCTGCTGTGTCCTACATTGCCCTTGAGCTGAGAGTCACTAAGTCCTGCCTTGGTTCCTCAAGGGGAGACTGGCCCCAAAGCGTCTGGCTTCCAGGTCTTTGTGAAGTTAAGAATCAACTCGCTCTCCACAGTGCTCTTACGTCCTACTGGGAACATCTCTTACAAAGGCCTGTGAAACACAGTTTCTTCCCAGTTCTGATCTCGCTGAAGTAGAAGTTATGCTCTCCTTGTCCTACATTGCCCTACAGCTGCAAGGCACAAAGTACTGCCTTGGTTCCTCAAGGGGAGACAGGCCCCAAAGCCTCTGGCTTCTAGCTCTTTAGAAGCCAAGAAACAACTCGCTCTCCACAGTGCTGTTACAGCCCACTGGGAACATCTCTTATAAAGGCCTGTGAAACACACTTTCTTCCCAGCCCAGATCTCGCTGAAGTAGAACTTCGGCTCTGCTGTGGCCTACATTGCCCTAGACCAGGAAGGCACAAAGTCCTGCCTTGGTTCCTCAATTGGAGACAGGCCAGAAAGCTTCTTGATTCCAGCTCTTCTGGAAGCTCAGAAACAAGTCGCTCTCCACATTGCTGTTATAGCCTACCGGGCACCGCTCTGACAAAGGCGTGTGAAGCAGAGTTTCTTCCTAGCCCTGATCTTACTGAAGTAGAAATTCTGCTCTCCCATGTCCTACATTGCCCTAGAGCTGCAAGACACAAAGTCCTGCCTTGGTTCCTCAAGGGGAGAGAGGCCCCATAGCGTCTGCCTTCCAGCTCTTTCAGAAGCTAAGAAACAACTCGTGCTCCACAGTACTCTTACAGCCTCCCGGGAACATTTCTTACAAAGGCCTGTGAAATGCAGTTTCTTCCCAGCCCTGATCTCGCTGAAGTAGAACTTCTGCTGTGCCGTGTCCTACATTGCCTTACAGCTGCAATGCTCAAAGTCCTGCCTTGTTTCCTCACAGCGAGACAGGACCCAAAGCGTCTGGCTTCCAGGTCTTTGGGAAAGTAAGAAACAACTTGCTCTCCACAGAGCTGTTACATCCTACTGGTATCCTCTCTTACAAAGGGCTATGATACCCAGTTTCTTCCCTTCCCTTATCTCGCTGAAGTAGAACTTCTTCTCTGCCACTTCCTACATTGCCCTAGAGCTGCAATGCACAAAGTTCTACCTTGTAACATCAACTTGAGACAGGCCCCAAAGCGTCTTGCTTCCAGCTCTTTGAGAATTTAAGAAACACTCGCTCTCCACAGTGCTCTTAGACCCTACTGCGAACATCTCATAAAATGGCCTGTGAAACGCAGTTTCTTTCCACCCCTGATTTTGCTGAATTAGAACTTCTGCTCTGCCTTGTCCCACATTGCCGTAGAGGTGGAAGGCACAAAGCCCTGCCTCCTTACCTCAAGAGGAGACAAGCCACAAACCGTGTTGCTTCCAGCTCTTTGAAAGCTGCGAAAGAACTCGCTATCCACAGTGCTCTTACAGCCTACCGGGAACCTCTCCTACAAAACCTGAAACGCAGTTTGTTTGCAGCCATGATCTCGCCGCCTTAGAGCTTCTGCTCTAAGACATGTCCTACATTGCTCTAGAGGTGGAAGGCACAATGCACAGAATCACTCCCTCAAAGGGTGACAAACCACACATTTTCTTGCTGCCCGCTCTTTGGGAAGATGAGAAACAACTGGCTCTCCACAGTGCTCTTGCAGCCTACCGGGAACCTCTCCTACAAAGGCCTGAAATGCAATTTGTTTGCAGCCATGATCTTGCTGCATTAGATCTTCTGCTCTAAGACATGTCCTACATTGCTCTAGAGGTGGAAGGCACAATGCACTGAGTCACTGCCTCAATGGGGCACAAGACACACTCTTTCTTGCTTCCAGGTCTTAGGGAAGCTAAGAAACAACTGGCTCTCCACAGTGCTCTTACACCCTACCCTGAACATCTCATAAAAAGGCCTGTGAAACGCAGTTTCTTTCCAGCCCTGATGTCGCTGAATTAGAACTTCTGCTCTGCCGTGTCCTACATAGCCCTAGTGGTGGAAGGCAGAAAGCACTGAGTCACTCCCTGAAAGGGAGACAAGCCAGCAACGTTGTTGCAGCTCTTAGGGAAGCGAAGAAACAACTCGCTCTCCACAGTGCTCTTACAGCCTACCGGGAACATCTCATCCAAAGGCCTGAAACGCAGTTCCTTTCCAGCACTGATCTCGCTGAATTAGAACTTCTGCTCTGCCGTGTCCCACATTGCCCTAGAGGTGGAAGGCACAAAGCCCTGCCTCCTTACCTCCAGGGGAGACAAGCCACAAACCGTCTTGCTTCCAGCTCTTTGGCAAGCTGAGAAAGAACTCGCTTTCCAAGGTGCTCTTACAGCCTACCGGGAAACTCTCCTACAAAGTCCTGAAATGCAGTTTGTTTGCATCCCTGATCTCGCCGCCTTAGATCTTCTGCTCTAAGCCATGTCCTAGATGGCTCTAGAGATGGAAGGCACAATGTACAGTGTCACTCCCTCAAAGGGTGACAAGCCACACATTCTCTTGCTTCCAGCTCTTTGGGAAGATGAGAAACAACTGCCTCTCCACAGTACTCTTGCAGCCTACCAGGAGCATCCCATACAAAGGCCTGTGAAACGCAGTTTCTTTCCATCCCTGGTGCCACTGAATTAGAACTTCTGCTCTTCTGTGTTCTACATTGCCCTAGAGGTGGAAGGCACAAAGCCCTGCCTCCTTACCTCAAGGGGAGACAAGCCACCAACCGTCTTGCTTCCAGCTCTTTGGGAAGCTGAGAAAGAACTCGCTATCCACAGTGCTCTTACAGCCTACCGGGAACCTCTCATACAAAGCCCTGAAACGCAGTTTGTTTACAGAGCTGATCTTGCCCCCTTTGATCTCTGCTCTAAGCCATGTCCTACATTGCTCTAGAGGTGGAACGCACAATGCACAGAGTCACTCCCTCAAAGGGAGACAAGACTCACACTGTCTTGCTTTCACCTCTTTTTGAAGATGAGAAACACTCTACACAGTGCTCTTACACCCCACCGGGAATATCTCATACAAAGGCCTGTGAAACGCAGTTTCTTTCCAACCCTGATCTCGCTGAATTAGAACTTATGCCCTGCCCTGTCCTACATTGCCCCAAGGTGGAAGGCAGAAAGCACTGAGTCACTCCCTCAAAGGGAGACAAGCCACCAACGGTCTTGCTTCCTGCTTTTAGGGAAGCTAAGAAACAACTCGCTCTCCACAGTGCTCTTACAGCCTACCGGGAACATCTCATCCAAAGGTCTGTGAAACGCAGTTTCTTCCCAGCCCTGATCTTGCTGAATTAGAACTTCTGCTCTGCCGTGTCCTACATTGCCGTAGAGGTGGAAGGCAGAAAGCACTGCCTCCTTACATCAAGGGCAGACAAGTCACAAACCGTCTTGCTCCAGCTGTTTGGCAAGCTGAGAAAGAACTCGCTTTCCACAGTGCTCTTACAGCCTACTGGGAACCTCTCCTACAAAGGCCTGAAATGCAGTGTGTTTCCAGCCCTAGTCTCGCTGCTGTTGATCTTCTGCTCTAAGCCATGTCTTACATTGCTGTAGAGGTGGAAGGCACAATGCACTGATTCACTGCCCCAATGGGACACAAGCCACACACTTTCTTGCTTCCAGCTCTTAGGGATGCTAAGAAACAATTCGCTCTCCACAGTGCTCTTACAGCTTCCAGGGAACAACTCATCCAAAGGCCTGTGAAACGGAGTTTCTTTCCATCCCTGGCATCGCTGAATTAGAACTTCTGTTCTGCCGGGTCCTACATTGCCCTAGAGTTGAAAGGCATGAAACCCTGCCTCCTTACCTCAAGGGGAGACAAGCCACAAACCGTCTTGCTTCCGACTCTTTGGTAAGCTGAGAGAGAACTCGCTTTCCACAGTTCTTTTACAGCCTACCAGCAACATCCCATACAATGTCCTGAAACGCAATTTGTTTCCAGCCCTGGTCTCACCGCCTTACATCTTTTGCTTTAAGCCATGTCCTACATTGCTCTTGAGGTGGAAGGCACAATTCACAGTGTCACTTCATCAAAGGGTGACAAGCCACAAACTGTCTTGTTTCCAGCTCTTTGTGAAGATGAGAAACAACTCCCTCCCCAGAGTGCTCTTAGAGCCTCCAGGAAAATCTCATACAAAGGCCTGTGAAACGCAGTTTCTTTCCAGCCCTGATGTCGCTGAATTAGAACTTCTGCTTTGCCGTGTTCTACATTGCCCTAGAGGTGGAAGGCAGAAAGCACTGACACACCCTCAAAGGGAGACAAGCCACAAACGGTCTGGCTTCCAGCTCTTACTGAAGCTAGGAAACAACTCACTCTCCACAGTGCTCTTACAGCCTACCAGAACTTCTCATCCAAATGTCTGTGAAACGCAGTTTCTTTAGAGCCCTGATCTCACTGAATTAGAACTTCTGCTCTGCCGTGTCCTACATTGCCCTAGTGGTGGAAGGCAAAAAGCCTTGCCTCCTTACCTCAAGGGGAGAGAAGACACAAGCCATCTTTCTTCCAGCTCTTTGGCAAGGTGATGAAGAACTCGCTTTCCACCGTGCTCTTACACCCTACTGGGAACCTCTCATACAAAGGGCTGAAACGCAGTTTGTTTCCATCCCTGATCTCGCCACCTTACATTTTTGGCTCTAATTCATGCCCTACATTGATCTAGAGGTTGAAGGCACAAGGCACAGAGTGACTGCATCAAAGGGTTACAAGCCACAAACTGTTTTGCTTCCAGCTCTTTGGGAAGATGAGAAACAACCCCCTCTCCATAGTGCTCTTACAGTATCCCAGGAACATCTCGTACAAAAGCCTGTGAAACGCAGTTTCTTTCCATCCCTGATCTCGCTGAATTAGAACTCCTGCTCTGCTGTGTCCTACATTGCCCTTGAGGTGGAAGGCAGAAAGCCTGCCTCCTTACCTCAAGGGGAGACAAGCCACAAACTGGCTTGCTTCCAGCTCTTTGGCAAGCTGAGAAAGAACTCGCTTTCCACAGTGCTCTTACAGCCTACCAGCAAACTCTCCTACAAATCCTGAAACAGAGTTTGTTTCCAGCCCTGATCTCGCCACCTTACATCTTTTGCTCTAAACCATGTCCTACTTTGCTCTAGAGTTGGAAGGCAGAAAGCACCTAGTCACTCCCTCCCAGGGAGACAAGCTACAAACGGTCTTGCTTCCAGCTCTTTGGCAAGCTGAGAAACAACTCGCTTTCCACAGTGCTCTTACAGCGTACCGGGAACCTCTCCTACAAAGGTCTGAAACGAAATTTGTTTCCAGCCCTGATCTCGCCGCCTTATATCTTCTGCTCTAAGCCATGTCCTTCACTGCTCTAGAAGTGCAAGGAACAATACACACTGTTGCTCCCTCAAAGGGAAACAAGCCACACACTGTGTTGCTTACAGATCTTTTGGAAGATGAGAAAAAACTCGCCCTCCACAGTGCTCTTACAGCCTCCTGGGAACATCTCACTCAAAGGTCTGTGAAACACAGTTTCTTTCCAGAACACATCTCGCTGAACTAGAACTTCTGCTCTGCCGTGTCGTACATTGCGCTAGAGGAGGAAGGCACAAAGCCCTGCCTCCTTACATGAAGGGGATACAAGCCACAAACCGTCTTGTTTCCAGCTCTTTGTCAAGCTGAGAAAGAACTCACTTTCCACAGTGCTCTTACAGCCTACTGGGAAGATCTCATCCAAATGCCTGAAACGAAGTTTCTTTCCAGCCTTGATCTCTCCACCTTAGGTCATCTGCTCTAAGCCATGTCCTACATTGCTGTAGAGGTGGAAGGCACAATGCACAGGTCACTGCATCAAAGGGTGACAAGCCGCACACTGTCTTGCTTCCAGCTCCTTGGGAAGCTAAGAAACAACTCTCTCTCCACAGTGTTCTGACAGCCTACCGGGAACAACTTATACAATGCCTGTGAAATGCAGTTTCTTTCCAGCCCTGACCTCGCTGGATTAGAACTTCTGCTTGCCGTATCCTACATTGCCCTAGAGGGTGAAGGCACAATGCACTGAGTCACTCCCTCAAAGGGAGACAAGCTACAAACGGTCTTGCTTTCAGCTCTTAGGGAAGCTAAGAAACAACTCACTCTCCACAGTGGTCTTACAGCCAACCAGGAACATCTCAACCAAAGGCCTGAAACGCAGTTTGCTTCCAGCCCTGATCTCGCCGCCTTAGATCTTGTGCTCTAAGCCATGTCCTGCATTACTCTAGAGGTGGAAGGCACAATGCACAGAGTCACTACCTCAAAGGTTGACAAGCCACGCACTGTCTTGTTTACAGCTCTTTGAGAAGATGAGAAACAACTATCTCTTCACAGTGCTCTTACAGCCTACTGGGAACATCTAATACAAAGGCCTGTGAAGCACAGTTTCTTTCCATCCCTGATGTCACTGAATTAGAACTTCTGCTCTGCCGTGTCCTACATTGCCCTAGAGGTGGAAGGCAGAAAGCACTGAGTCAATCCCTCAAAGGGAGAGAAGCCACAAACGGTCTTGTTTCTAGCTCTTTGCAAGCTGAGAAAGAACTCACTTTCCAGAGTGCTCTTACAGTCTACTGGGAACCTCGCCTGCAAAGTCCTGAAACTCAGTTTATTTCCAGCCCTGGTCATGCTGCCTTTGGTCTTCTGCTCTAAACCATGTCCAACATTGCTCTAGAGGAGCAAGGCACAAGGCACAGGGTCACTCCCTCAAAGGAAGACAAGCCACACACTCTCTTCCTTACAGATCTTTTTGAAGATGAGAAACAACTCGCTCTCCATAGTGCTCTTTCAGCCTCCCGGGAACATCTCAGCAAAAGGCCTGTGAAACGCAGTTTCTTTCCATCCGTGATGTCGCTGAATTAGAACTTCTGCTCTGCCATGTCCTACATTGCCCTAGTGGTGGAAGGCACAATGCACTGACTCACTCCCTCAAAGGGAGACAAGCCACCAACGTTCTTGCTTCCAGCTGTTTGCCAAGCTAAGAAACAACTCTCTCTCCACAGTGCTCTTACAGCCTAATGGGAACATCTCATCCAAATGCCTGTGAAACACAGTTTCTTTCCATCCCTGATCTCGCTGAATTAGAACTTCTGCTCTGCCGTGTCCTACATTGCCCTAGAGGTAGAGGGCAGAAAGTACTGAGTCACTCCCTCAAGGGAGACAAGCCACACATTTGCTTGGTTCCCGCACTTTGGGAAGATGAGAAACAACTCGCTCTCCACAGTGCTCTTACAGCCTCCCGGGAACATCTCATACAAATGCCTGTGAAGCCCAGTTTCTTTCCATCCCTGATGTCGCTGAATTAGAAGTCTTGCTCTGCCGTGTCCTACATTGCCCTAGAGGTGGAAGGCAGAAAGCACTGAGACACTCCCTCAAAGGGAGACAAGCGGCAAACGGTCTTGCGTCCAGCTCTTTGGGAAGCTAAGAAACAACTCGCTCTCCACAGTGGTCTTATAGCCTACCGGGAACATCTCATCCAAAGGCCTGAAACGCAGTTTGTTTCCAGCCCTGATGTCACAGCCTTAGGTCTTCTGCTCTAAGCCATGCCCTACATTGCTCTAGAGCTGGAAGGCACAATGCACTGTGTCACTCCCTCAAAGGCAGACAAGCCACACACTTTCTTACTTCCAGCTCTTTCTTAATATGAGAAACAACTCCCTGACAGTGCTCTTACAGCCCCCCGGGAACATCTCATACAATGGCCTGTGAAACGCAGTTTCTCTCCATCCCTGATCTCGCTGAAGTAGAAGTTCTGCTCTGCCGTTGCCTACATTGCCCTAGATGTGGAAGGCAGAAAGCACTGAGTCACTCCCTCAAGGGGAGACAAGCCACAAACGGTATTTCTTCCAGTTCTTCGGGAAGCTAGGAGACAGCTCGCTCTCCACAGTGCTCTTAAAGCCTACCGGGAACATGTCATCCAAACGCCTGTTAAACACAGTTTCTTTCCAGCCCTGATCTCACTGAATTAGAACTTCTGCTCTGCTGTGTCCTACACTGCCCTAGAGGTGGCAGGCACAAAGCCCTGCCTCCTTACCTCAAGGGGAGACAAGCCACAAACCGTCTTGCTTCCAGTTCTTTTTCAAGCTGAGAAAGAACTCACTTTCCACAGTGCTCTTACAGCCTACCGGTAACCTCTCATACAAAGGCCTGAAACCCAGTTTGTTTCCAGCCCTGATCTCACCGCCTTACATCTTTTGCTCTAAGCAATGTCCTACATTGCTCTAGAGGTGGAAGGCACAATGCACAGTGTCACTCCATCAAAGGGTGACAAGCCACACACTGTCTTGCTTCCACCTCTTTGAGACGATGAGAAGCAACTCGCTCTCCACAATGCTCTTACAGCCTACCAGGAACATCTCATACAAAGGCCTGTGTAACGCAGTTTCGTTCCAGCCCTTATGTCGCTGAATTAGAAGTTCTGCTCTGCCGTGTCCTACACTGCCCTAGAGGTGGAAGGCACAAAGCCCTGCCTCCTTACCTCAAAGGGAGACAAGCCACAAATGGTCTTGCTTTCAGCTCTTTGGCAAGCTGAGAAGGAACTCACTTTCGATAGTGCTCTTACAGCCTACCGGGAAACTCTCCTACAAAGGCCTGAAACGCAGTTTCTTTCCAGCCCTGATCTCCCCACCTTACGTCTTCTGCTCTAAGCCATGTCCTACATTGCTCTACACGTGGAAGGCACAATGCACTGAGTCACTGCCTCAATGGGATGCAAGCTGCACACTTTCTTGCTTGCATACCTTAGGGAAGCTAAGAAATAACTCACTCTCCACAGTGCTCTTACAGCCCCCCAGGAACAACTCATACAAAGGCCTATGAAACGGAGTTTCTTTCCAGCCCTGATCTCACTGAATTGGAAGTTCTGCTCTGCCGTGTCTTACATTGCCCTAGAGGTGGAAGGCACAAGCCCAGCCTACTTTCCTCAGGGAGAGACAAGCAACAAACTGTCTTTCTTCCAGTTCTTTGGCGAGCTGAGAAAGAACTCGCTTTCCACCTTGCTCTTACAGCCTACCGGGAACCTCTCATACAAAGGCCTGAAACGCAGTTAGTTTCCTGCCCTGATGTCGCCGCCTTAGATCTCTGCTTTAAGCCATGTCCTACATTGCTCTAGAGGTGAAAAGCACAAAGCACTGAGTCAGTCCCTCAAAGGGACACAAGCCAAAAATGGTCTTGCTTCCTGCTATTGGGGAAGCTAAGAAAAAACTCCCTCTAGACAGTGCTCTTACAGCCTACCGGGAACATATCACACAAAGGCCTGTGATATGCAGGTTCTTTCCAGCCCTCATGTCGCTGAATTAGAAGTTCTTCTCTGCCATGTCCTACATTGACCTACAGGTAGAAGGCACAATGCCGTGCCTCGTTTCCTCGAGGAGAGACAAACCATAAACCGTCTTGCTTCCAGTTCTTTGGCAAGCAGAGAAAGAATTCACTTTCCACAGTGCTCTTACAGCCTACCAGGAACATCTCATCCAAAGGCCTGTGAAACGCAGTTTCTTTCCAGCCCTGATGTCGCTGAATTAGAACTTCTGCTTTGCTGTGTTCTCCATTTCCCTAGGGGTGAAAGGCAAAACCCCTGCTTCATTTTTCTGGGAGAGACAATCCACAAACCGTCTAGCTTAGAGCTCTTTCACATGCTGAGAAAGAAATTGCTATATACAGTGCTCTTACAGCCTACCGGGAAACCCTCATACAAAGGCATGAAATGCAGTTTGGTTCCAGCCCTGATCTCGCTGAATTAGAAGTTCTGCTCTGCTGTGTCCTACATTGCCCTAGAGGTGGAAGGCAGAAACCACTGAGTCACTCAGTCAAAGGGAGACGAGCCACAAATGGACAGGCTTCCAGCTCTTATGGAAGCTAAGAAAGAACTCGCTCTCCAAAGTGCTCTTACAGCCTACCGGGAACATCTCATCCTAAGGCCTGTGAAACACAGTTTGCTTCCAACCCTGATTTTGCCACATTAGAAGTTCTGCACTCAGCAGTGTCCTAGATGGCTCCAGAGGTGGCAGGAACAAAGCACTGCCTCCGTCCCTGAATGGGTGACAAGCCACAAACCATCGTGCTTCCCCTTGAGGTCCTCATCCCAGTAGGAGTTCAGTTTGGTCCTGGCCTCTGTCACCATGTAGCCAGCCCTCCAGGCTCAGCTCGCAGCACGACATGACAAAGACTCACTCTGAGTTGTTTTTGCTCTCTCTCTCAGATACCAAGTACTTCTAAAACCAAGAAAAGAAGAAACCCCATTACGAAAAGTCGCTTTTCCACTTGATGAAAAACATCTAAAACAGCCAGTCCAGTTCCAGCCCCAACAGAACACCAGAGGGATCCTTTGCTGAAAATCCACATCAAAGCTGCAAACCACTCTCCGGGATGTTTACTGCAAAAGCCTGCATTGATGGGAGCAATCCCAGCCCCTCAGCCTCCAGTTGTGGTACATCAAGAAGGAGCCCAATGCCTAGATGCACACACGGTTTTGAGAGACCTTAACCCTCTCTCCTTTCAATTCCCATCCCATACATAACCAGAATCAGGAGCAAGTGGGCAAAGACAACATATCGAACCGGACGTTCTTTGCCACCAGCAGGGCTGTGCTAGGAGCAGGCAGCAGTAACCGTGCAGTGTTTTCTTTGAGAGTGTGCAGGCTGAATTTCATCATGAGGTCATTATCAGACAACTGCAGAATGTAGACCACTGAACAAGACAACTGTCCTTTCTTCCAACAGTCAGTGCCACCACAAAGATGACGACAAAGAGGAGAAGAGATATTTTCGGTTCCTAAGGACTGAAAGGATTATGTTATTGTGTTTTTTTAGTCCTTTGGGACCAAAAATATCTCCTCACCTTTTTATGGTTGTCTGTGGTGGTGGTGACGTGGCCTTGTTTGCAGGGGACAGGTCAGTCGTCCGGCTCAGTGGTCTACATTCTGAAGTTGTCTGACCATTTCCTTATGATTAAATTCAGACTCACCCTTCTGCCAAGAACACTATACAGTTAGTTTCTGCTGTGAGCGTCCTAGCGCAGCCCCCTGGAGACCAAGGATGTCCAGTTTATCCACCACCAGTACTGTGTGACTAGCATTGGTCACTTGGTTCTGGAGGGCCCACGAGATCGGTTCATTGTAAAGAGGCATTTTTTTTCGTTCTATCATTAGCAATTTGGTGAGTGGTACTTTGAGAGTGTATGAATATCCTCTTCTCTAAAGATCTTTCTCTGAAATTTTTACCATCGTTAATGAGCCCTGCTGTGTGTCACTTATCGTATTCCTGTTTGTACATTGCAGATTTTCTAATTTCATATTCCTCTATACTTGGAGCTGCTGGCACAGTGCTGTGGAAAAGAACTTTCCCTCCCCCTATCGTACCATTAAAGTTTCTGTTGTGACTGTCACTGTGGACTCGTGAATGTTTTACATTCATTAGCCTAATCCATTATACTCAGGATTGATTTTGTTGGATATGGATTTAAGTCAATAGAAATATTCTTGTTCCTCCTGTTCATACTTATGTGCCAAAGCTTCCCACATGAATAAAATTTCCTCAGTCATCTCCTATTGGGTAGAGTTGGTCCTGAAAAGACTTCCCGTGATGGAATCAGGACTCCCATGGGGTTGAATGTTTAACTCTCTTGTTCTGCTCCCTGATGCACGGACGGCTTGGCAGAATGTAAAGGACTTCCCCACAATGACACTTATTCAGTTTTTTAAAAATATTGTCTTGCTCTGTATGTTCTGTTGAGATGGAGAATGTAAATCCATTTTCTCCCAGTTGTATGTGAATTGGCTTTGAGGGGTGGGGAAGTTTTGGAAGGTCTGGAACTTGACAGGAATTTGCTTTTCTCTTTTTCAAGTCTTTTAGTTCTAAGAGGATAGAACTTGGAGTTCACCATTCCAGTCTATTTCTCCCAGGTATCTATGGTTTTCTCTCTGATCCTTTCTCAATATCTTTTCTTCACTTTTGTTCTGTTTGATACTTTCTTTATTCAATGTCTCTTATAATTTTGAACAAATATGCCGCCCTTATGAACCTTGCCATTTAGCCTTTTTTCAGAGAATTTTCTTTTGCTTCATTTTTTTCCTTGGTTCTGCCAATTCTGGCTTCTCATTTCCTGTTTTGTACCCAGTTCTCTTTTGAGTATTTCTTATGTGAAGCTTTGTTTCTTTGTATCCACAAATTCTTTGTCAGGAACATTGAAATCAGTTCGGGATGTCATTTTACAGTGACCCTATGTTCGATCTTTGCTTTTGAGGGGAATTCTTTCATGAGCTGAACTCTTTGACTCTCTAGTTCTGGATTTTCCTTCTGTCATCTTAGAACACCCGTCTGCTACATGATGTTCCCGTTAACATGCTTAGGTTTACTGAACGAGAAACAAACATTCTATCTAGGAACGGATGAGTGATTTGTTTGGCTTAGTCCATTTCTTAGGTCTGGATCTCTCTCTTTGGTGCAATTCGTCTAAGAGACGTGAGGTTTGGGGATAGGCGGGCTGTGTCTTCTGGATTTGGAGAATCTATTTTCTTCCTGTAGGACCTTTCATTTCTACCTCTTGCTTCATTCTTTCTTCACCACAAGCCTCCAAAGACATTAGGTCTTCTTCCAGGTCTCTCCCTGGCCCCAGCAGTTGTGCCTCCCCAAGATTGTCACCTCTGGTCCTCTGCACTGTGGAAGCCCTTCCTTTCAATTCCCCAGCGCCAGAGCTGTGGTGGCCCTGGTCTCAGGCCTGCTCTGTGTTTATGACAGCCCCTTTCCATGGAGGATTTCCCTGTGTTCCCTCCTGAGCAGGCCCTCCCTGCTGTCCTCTCCTCTATGTGCGTGGTCTTTGCTTATCCTTCCCCTGCTGTGTGGCCCCCAGACCTGGCTCAGTGAAAGCCAATTGAGTCCATAGTGTTCTCTGGCCCCTGGTGGTTTTGGTGCAAGGTTATGAGTGGTGTTTTGGACTCTTGTGAGATAATGGAAAATATCTTCTTTGCTCCTGGTTCCTGGCACATAACTCCTAAAACCTTGGTAGTTTCATAAGTGACAAGAAAGGAGCATCTCTTTTGCTAATATTTGGTCTTTGACCCCATCCCTGACACATGGCTCTGAAAACCCTTGTAAATCCCTAAATGACAGGAGCACCAGGAGCAGCTTTTGTTCTATTGAGGTGACTCTGGGTGGTCTCCCAGATGGCTCCTGGCTAGGGGTGACCACCAGAAAGACCCAGCCATGATTAGAAGCTTGGAAGTTTTAGCCCACACCCCACCCTCCAGAGAGGGGACAGGGACTGAAAATGGAGTTAATAATTGACCTTTCCTATAGGAAGAAGCCTCTAAATCATCCCAGTACTCAGGGGTTCGGAGGTCTTCCAGGGTGGTGTACATATTCGCACCAGGAGGCTGATACAACCCAACTCCACGAGGACAGAAGCTTCTATACTCACGACCCTTCCAGACCTCACCCTATGTATGTCTTCATCTGTCTTTGCATTGGTTAACCAAACCTGAGGAAGGGGCTGTGGGCACTTCTGCTTTGTAGCCAAGTGGGACAGAAGTTGTGGGTAGCCTGGGCACCTACTACATGCAATTGGCATGTGAAGTGTGGTGGGAACATTCTTGTGGGACTGAGCACTTTATTTGTGGGATGTGACACCATCTCCAGGGAGACAGTGTCATAATTGAGTGAAATTGTGGGACACCTGGTTGGTGTCCTGGAGAATTGCTTGGTTTGGGAAAAAACCCACACATTTGGTGACCGGAAGTGTCAGAGGTGAAGTGTTTTATGTGACAAATAAAGGAGACACACGGGAAAGAAAAACACAGGAGGAATGAACTGGGTTTTTTCTCTTACAACTCTCCATGTCAACTCCTAGTCCTTTGAAATAATGCTGAGAATTTCAGCTGCCGTCATCCTAGGTGGACCTGTACTCTCTACCATTCTTTTCAAATGCAGACTTTCTATAGTACACAGAAATGGAATTCTACAACAGAACATCCCTATCTTCATCGCCCAGCTTCAACAATTACCACCTGATGGCTGAACTTGTTTTAATATAATCCCACAGTTTCATCCCTTTTCCTATATTATTTAAAGCAAATTCCACAACGTCATCTACATCTGTAATTATAATAGAATGTCTCCCTAAATGATGACTCTTTTTGAAAATATTATCATAATAATATTACAATTATTCAGTAAATAATTTAAAATCGTTAATATCATGAAATAGACAGTGCTCATTTATCCCATTGTTATTTTTAGGTTGGTTTCTTTGAGTCAATATGCAAAAATATCCACAAACTATGATCAGTTGGGTATGTCTTTAAGCCTGTTGCATATACAGTTTCTCCCTCATTCTCTCTCTCTCTCACTCACTCTTGTTCTCTCCTCTTTTGTCAATTATTTGTGATGAAACTGAGGTGTTTGTTCTGTAGCATTCCCGCAGTCTGAATTTGGCTGATTTTGTACCCGGATATACTTTAACACGTTCCTCTGTCCTCCACACTTCGTCTCAGTGGGTGGTAGAATCTGGAACAGTGCTGTCTAATAGAAAGACAACGCAAGTGCCAAAAGCCAAATGTAATTTAATGAATGTAGGGCCGACTATCTGGCTCAGTGCTTAAGTTCTCACGCTGCCCTTCGGTGGACCAGGGTTTTGCTGGTTTAGAGCCTGGGCACGGACATGGCACTGCTCATCAGGGCATGCTGAGGTGTTGTCCCACATCACACGACCAGAAGGACCTACAACCAGAATACACAACTTTGTACTGGGGGACATGGGGTGAGAAGAAGAAGAAGAAGAAAAAAAAAAGAAGATTGGCAACATATGTTAGCTCAGATGCCAATCTCTAAAAAAGGAAAAAAACTTAGTAGCCACCTTGGAAACTAACATGTATGAGCAGTCAACAAAACAAAAGGCTCATCTTGTACACTGCTACTGTTGAGGGAAATAGTTCTACCAAAGTTATACAGTTGGGTCTAATAAAATAACATTCTACGTGTCTTCAGTTTGTAAGTTTACATTTAAATGTTATAAATTAAATAAAATTAAAATTCAGCTCCTCTGCACCCCTAGCGACATTCCAGATGTTCAATAGCCACACGTTTCTTGTGGCCACTGTGTTGGATCCTGCAGATGCAGACACTGATAAGATTCATGTTTGATAGGGTGACAAGTCTTCCTGAAAAGTGGTGTGTGCTCTGCCATCAGGGGACACGTCACGTCCTGTGTGCCTCTTCTAATGGTGTTAGCAGCCCTTCATGTGCAAGGCCCAGGACCATTCAGTGATGACGTGTAGCAAACTGGTGATATTCCATTGTCAGGTCTTATTACCTGGGACACTTGTAGAAAGAGAAAGCCCCTAAATAATTACTTAGTTATGGAACACACCAGTCTGTAAAGAGAACTGCACCTTAATGACCTGGTGCCCTAGCACCCTCGGTGGTCACCAGTTAGCTTCCTTTCTTTTTCTTTTTCTGGGTTGATATGAACTCTAGGATTCAGACACGTGGAAGCTGTTCAATCCATTGCAATATGGTCCTCACTGATGCTCCAATTATCCTCCCTTTCAGCAAAGAATGTGAGTTCAAGTTGGCCCCTTAACCCTTTTGATATCATGCTAATAATCTCTGAGACCTCTCCTGATATCAGTTTGACAGGGTGTTTCTATCTCATCTTGAATATTTACTGCTCCTTCCTCGACTCAGCCATTTCTTTAACAAACTCTGGTTTCTTTTTGTGCAAAATGGTCTTCCCCGATCCAACTGTGTATCCTAGAGGTGCTCATTGCCATTCAGTAGTTTCCAGTGGACAGAACTAAGAAATGCACATTTATGTTCATATGTATTCATGTACTCACATATCTTCACCAACACTGCCAATTCACTGCCAATTCTAATTTGGAACTACAGGGGTTTTTCGTTTTTTTTGCTGAAGAAGATTCACCCAAGCTAACATGTCTTGCCAATCTTCTTCTTTTGCATATGAACCACTGCCACAGCATGGCCACTGGCAGGTAAGTGGAGTAGGTCCGTACCTGGGAACTGGACTCAGGCTGCTGAAGTCGAACATGCCAAACTGAAGCACTAGGCAACGGGGGCTGCCCCTATTGGGATTTTATCGACTGTCTATCTTTCACCTGAATCTCCTTGCTCTAACAGCGAGGATTTTTGTTTTAAAGGACACTGGGAGTAATAGAATTAGAATATCCCAAAATGTCTCATTTACTTTTTCCCCTCATTTATGTAAACAGAAGAATGCAGACAATAGCAACAACACCACTAATAACACGCTTGAGGAAAGTGGCTTCTGGCTTTGTCACTCTCTTGGAGTATAGATAAATTATTGTGTTTGAGAGTCTCTTGGAATAGTTTTAATCCACATGGTTGTTGTACAATAGAGATATACAGTTGGGTTCACTTGTTGCATTGTGTTTTCAATGTCAAGAGGTGAAATTTCTGAAAATTTCATTTAGTTTTATAGTTACTTCACAATGAATATAGAGGGGCTGCCCCGTGGCTGAGTGGTTGGGTTCGTGTGCTCTGCTTTGGAGGCCCAGGGTTTCGCTGGTTGGGATCCTGGGTGTGGACATGGCACCACTCATCAGGCAACGCTGAGGTGGCATCCCACATGCCATAACTAGAAGGACCCACAACTAAAATACACAACTATGTACCAGGGGGCTTTGGGAGAAAAAGAAAAAATAAAATCTTAAAAAAAATGAATGTAGATTGCAACTGGAATCTAACCAAACAAGTTACATGCAAAGTAGTCTAGCCTTGACTGTAAGATCTGCAAATGTCTCAAGGGTCAGACAAAAGAGCTTCCTTTTACGGGGGGAGTAAACAAGGGGAGAAGAGCCACGTGTGGACAGATGAAAGGGGGCTTGATTGGACAGCAGATCAGGGAATGTGCCATCCTGAGACCAGCCTACACTCAGGTCAGGCTGCAGACGGGTCAAAATTCCAGGGCTTGGAGGAAGGAGAGAGACTTAAGCAGAGTTGGATTAACAATCATTCTGTTCTAATTGGTTAGTGTCTCCAGAAGTTCAGCTGATCATGTGTGAAGCAAAGAGTGGAAATGGGAGGGTCTGTGTCTGGCCTTGTCATAAGTAGACAAGGAAGGTGTCCATGCGTGTCATCTGAGTCACGTGGAAAGGGCAGTTCTTTGCAGTCAGCCATACTGACTGGGACACAAAGGGTCCCAGGATTTCTTAACCTGCCCTATTCTCCAGGATCACAAGGCTCAGGTAAAATTTGACCTTATCAGAGCCCAGTGCCTGGCACATAGTAAATACTCACTATACAGGAGTTCTTGTCAGCCCATCACTCAGCATTTTCATTATCTCCCATGTTCTCTTAAATGACTGCATAGCCTTTCATGGTGTGGACTGGTCATTATGCATTGAAACGTTTCCCAGTTGATGGACATGAAATTGGTTTCAACGTTTATGGTTACAAACAGTGCTGGAGGGGAGCTCCTTACACATATATCCCTCATCACTAGTACTCTTCTCTAGGATAGGTTCCTTGTAATGGAATTGCCTGATCAAAGTACTTGTGCATTTCTCCATTTTGCTAACTTACTCCTCAGTGCCCTGCAAAGAAGTGGTACCAAGTCACAGTCTCACCATTTATGAGAATATTCTTTTTTCCAACCTCTTGCCAACATGCATAGTACCAGGACCTGCAATTTCTTTCGCCAACAATCAACCCCTGTTGGGAGATTTGCCCACAGGAGTTAGCAAATAATTCGACTCTGGGCAAGCAGCCCAACTAACTGGCACCCTGGAAAAGCTGAAACCAGGACACTTTTTTTCCTCTGTTATCTGCTATCTCTGTCATCTCTGTTCTGTTAGATAATCTGGCAGCAGATAGCACTGCAAACTCATTGCTTGCTGGGGATGACAGTGTTTGTTGGCTTCACATGTCATTCTGGATTTTGTGGATGAGGGACGGATTCACAGGAGAGACTTGTCGTTTGGTTAACCTGACTTCCTCCCGGAGAGAGCCCAGTGAACTGGGAACCATCCATCCCATGGAGTGAGGCCCGCATGACTGGGCACGAGAAAAAATAAAACTCAGAAAACAAGGTCTTCAAGTTTAAAGGTTTGTTAAGGTGGGACTTTCAACAATGGATCTTTTCCCTTTTTCCCTATTTTTCATGACAACGGGTGGAGGGGTTGCATTGTTGGCACTTTCATTTTTGGGGAAATTTAATAAAGACTGGAGGTTTCTGTTGTTATGGAAGAATTTTGTCTGTGCCAGTAAGTGGTCCTTGCTTTAAAATCTTGGCAGGTGAGCTCCAGTGTACAAGGAGATTGTATAAATTTGACATAGGAAATAGAAATAGATGATGACTTCTCAGATAATGTCAATTTAGAATTAAGCACTGCATCTTTTTAATTTTTTCAGAGCTTTGTGTGAAGAGCCATTCCTAGAGAGTTTGAAATGACTTTCATGGTGTTCCTCAAGAGGCACCGGGTCAAGACAAGTGACACAAACATGCATGCAGGACTTACCCTGTGGTTGCAGACATTTTTGCTCCTGCCGGCATCAGATTATGTGTATCTGACGACAGAAACCCAGCAGAATAGAGACAGCATCTGTGTTAATTTTCTATTGCTGTGTAACAAATGACCACAAACGCAGCCGTTTAAAACAATGCCCATTTATTATCGTGGACTCTGTAGGTCAGAATCTGGGATGATGTGTCTGGATTCTCTGCTAAGGGTTTCAGGGCTGAAATCAAGGTGATGGCAGGCTACATTCTCACCCAGACTCAGGGTCCCTTCCAAGGTCATTCCCACATTGGCATAATTCAGTTCCTTGCAGTTGAAGGACTGAGGTCCCCATTTCCTTGCTGGCTGTCATTCAGGAGCCATTCTCTGCTTCTACAGACTGTCTGCATACTTTCTCAGGTGACTTTCTCCTTCCTCAGATCCTCTATGCTGTAATGTGGCATCGAGTCCTTCTCATGCTCCGAATGTCTCTGGCTTTGTCTTCTCCTATCACCCAGAGAAAACTCTCTGCATTTAACAACCCATGTGATTAGGCCTGGCCCACCCAGATAATCGCCCCATCCTAAAGAGAACTGTGCCATATAACATCATAATCACAGGACTGATATCTCATCTCCTTCACAGGTTCTGGGATTAGAGTGAGACGTATTTGGGAGGCCAGTCTAGAAATTCTGCCTACCACAATGTGCCCTTTGGCCCCCAGAAATCCCAAATACAAAATACATTCACACCTCCTTAAGGTTCCTAAAGTCTCATCCCATGACAGCATCAGTTCAATGTCCACATCAGGTGCTGCTGAGGCTCCTGAATAGAATCTATCAGGTACAGCTTCTGGGCACAATTCCTCTCCGTCTTGAGATCTGTTCTCAATAGACAATTGGTGGGACAGGCATTGGATAACAATTAGAGACATTCCAGTTCAAAAGAGGAGAAAAAAGAAGGTAAAAATGAGTCATTGACCCCAAAGACTTTCAAAATCAAGGTGGACAAACACTAGCAGGAGTTCCTTATGTAGGTTTCAAGGCCTCAGAATAATCCTCTTGGTTTGAGGGCTATGATATCCTGTCTTTATTTCCTGATATTTTTAATTTCTCTCTCTCTCTCTGTCTCTCTCCTTCCCTCCATCTTTCTTGTCTTTAATGAGTGTTGCTAGAGGTATGTCAAGTTTATCAATCTTTTTGCAGAACTACCTTCTGCTTTTGTTGATTCTCTTTATTGATTCTGTGTTTTCCACTTTCTGTGTTCCAGTGTTTTGCTTTATTATGTACTTCCTCCTACCTACTTTGCCATAGTTCACTTTACTTTTCCCATCTTCTCAAAGTGGGAGCTCCAAATATTGATCTAATTCCTCTCTTCTTTTCTAATATAAGCATTTAGTGATAGAAACGTTCCTCTAAGATCTTCTTCAGCCTCATCCTATCAGTTTTGATATGTGGCTTGTCAATCATCTCTCAGTTCAAAAGAGTTTCTAATTTCCAACCTCACTTCTTCTTTGACCTACAGGTTTTTTATAAGCATGTTGCCTGACTTCAAAATACTTGGCAATTTTTCAGATACCTATTATTAATTTCTAATTTAATTCTCTTATGGTGAAAATAACACACTCAGAGTCCTATTCTTTGATATTTTTGAGGCACATTTTATTGTTGAGCCTATAGTCTGTCTTAGGGAATGTTCCGTGTGAACTTGAAAAGAATGTGTATCCTCAGTTGTTGGGTGCAGCCTTCCATGAATCTCAAGCTCGTTCCAATCTTTTAGAGCATCACAGATGCTTATTTTTGGTCTTTCTCTATTGGCATGGCAAAGTCTGTCCTATGCCTGTCCCATCATTGTATTTTGGAAGCACAGTACTTGTCCAGTTTCACAGGTTCTCAGCTGGAGAGGAATTTTGCCTCAGGATGAATCGTAGCTCCAGTCTCATCCATACATGATTTAAATGATGCTTAGATGAGATTTTGGACTTTAGGCCTTAGAGATGCTGGAATGAGTTAAGGCCTTTGGGGCTACTTGGATGGAATGAATGTATTTTTGATAGCAGAGGGACATGAATTTTGGAGGGTCAGGGGCAGAATGCAATGGACTGAAATTTTGTGCTCTACCTTCAAAATTCCTATGTTGAACGCTTAACTCTAAATGTGACGGTATTTGGAGATGGGGTTTTAGGGAGGTAATTAGGGCTAGGTGATGTCATGAGGATGGGGCTCTCATGATGGGATCAGTGCTCTTCAAAGAAGAGACACCAGAAAGCTCTATGTCTCTGTCTTCCTCTGCCTCCCCTACCACCCCTCACCGACAAAGAGGAGGTCATGTGAACACACAGTGAGAAGGTCCATCTGCAAGACAGAAAAAAGAACTCTCATTAGAACCTAACCATGCTGACACCCTAATATCTGACTTCCAGCCTCGAGAACTACGAGAAAAGAAATATCTGTTAAGTGAAGCAGTCTGTGGTATGTTATCAATTGTCTGTCACTTGTCACTCCTTTTACTCTTTGTCATCATCTCTCTTCTTTTATTGCTAACTTTTTCTTATTGAGGTATAATTTACCTAGAAGAAAATGCACAAAACCTAAGGGTACAGCTCAAAGAATTTAGCATACGCAGGCCATGTGTAATCACCACCCAGAACAAGAAACAGAAGATTTTCCATCATCCTCTCAAGTTCTATCGCACTTCCTGCCAGTCAAGACCCATCCTCCACAGATAAACTATTCTGCATTCTCTCACCATAGATTAATTTCGCTTATTTTTGCACTTCATATAAATGCGATGATGCGGTCTCTCCTTATCGTTCTGTGTTCTTTGCCTCAATATCTGGTTTTGAGGTTCAATCTTGACAGGCTACCACGTCAATAATTTGGCTTTTTACTTGCCAAGAAATATTCTCTTTCATGGTTATAGCACAATTTCATTACCCATTTCTCCAATGATGGACAGATTCATTTTTGGTTATTATGCATGAAGCAACTGTGAATATTAATACATAATTTTTGGTGGAGATATTCACTTGCAGAGATACCCAGTCTCCTGGGTACATACACCTAGGAACAGAATTGCCTGGGGAAAGGGTAGAAACTGACAGAGACTCTCGCAAAGGAGTTGTATCCTTTTACATTTCCCCCTAAATACGGGACACTTCCAGTCTCTCTAGTATAGTCCCCAACACTTAGTATTCTCAGTCTTTTTAATTTTAGCCATCCTGCAGGCTGTGTAGCGGTTTGCCATCTTGGTTTTCCAAAGCTTACTGGCCAAGTGACTCTCTTATTATGTCGTGGCTTTTCTAATCTGCTCATTAATCAATGAGGTTGTGCGTAATTTTCCTTCAGACTTTATAAGTTCTTTGCATACTTTGGATTTACTGTTCCTCGTCGGATATAAGTATTGCAAGTAATTATTCCTAGTCTATGAATTGCTTTTTCACTTTTTAAACAGTCATGTATGATAAGCTAAAGAATCGATACTTTATGAAATCCACTTTGATCCATTTTTCATGTATAGTGAGTTCCTGGGTATTGTGTCTAAGAAATTTTTGCCTCTTCATTGTTCATGAAAATATTCGCAGGTTATTTCAAAGGCTTTATAGGTTTCACTTTCACATCTCCAACTAACTTCAATGTGCGGTGGGAAGTGGTTTTTCATATTAACTTATTTTTAAATAAATATTCATTTTTTCTAACACTTTTTATGGAAAAGTCTTTTATTTCCCCAGTGAAACGTATTGGTGACTTGTTAAAAAAAAAAATCTAATAATTGTGTGCGTATGTGGGTAAATATTTTACTCTTGACTCTTTCACATTGATTTGCTTGTGTTGTGTTTACTTGCACCAATATTATAATGTTGTAACTATTATAGCTTTAAAGTGAATTTTGAAATGTAGTAGAGTGTGTCCTCCAACTTAATTCTTCTTCAAGGTTGTCTTCGCTATTCTAGGTACTTTCCCTTCCATATACAATTTAGAATTAGCTTGAAAATCTACCCAAAAAGCGCCTGCTGCAATACTAATTGGGATAATGTTGATCTGTCATTCTAACAATATTAAAGCTTCCAGTCTATGAATTTCATAGATTTTGATCGATTTATTTAGATCTTTAATTTCTCTCAGTAATAGTTTTCAGGGGTCTTTATTATATGTGTTCTAAGGCATTTAATGATTGTGGGTGGTAATCTTTATATTGTTTTACTGAATTTCCTTTTCTCAGTAACTCATGGCTACAATGGAGAAATACAACCGATTGTTATACAAATGCTGCAGAGGTATAATTTAGGTACAATAGACTGCACCATTTTAAAGTATACAATTAAATGCATCTGACAGACTACACACTAATGAAACTACTGCTACGATTAGGACACAGGGCATTTCCCTTAGCCCATGACCTTCCTTGCGCCCCTTTGCAGTCCATCACTCCCTCAACCCCCAGCCCCAGGCAACCAGGGTCATTACAGATGGGTTTGCATTTTTAACGACTTTATATAATGGAACCATACACGTACTCTTTCATGTCTGCATTTCTTCATGCAGCATAATGACTTTTAAATCCATCCACGTTACTCCACACATAAACAGTTCATGCCTTTTTATTGCTAAGGGGTATTCCTTTGCATGGCTGTATCGTGTCTTTTTATAATTCGTCTATTAATGGACATCTGTGCAGTTTCCAGGATTTAGCCATTATGAATAAAGCTATTGTGGATATTCATGCGTGGATTGTTGTGTGGACATATTGTGTAAACACCTAGGAGTGGAACGGCTTTTCACATGACTGGTGTATGTTTAACTGCGGTGCAGCTGTTCAAAGTGGTTGTGCCATTTCTCATTCCCACAAGTGCAAGAGAATTCTAGTTGGCTTACACCCACACCACATGTGGTATTTCCAGTCTCTTTAGTTTTAGTCATGCTAATGGATGGGGAATGGTAACCATTGCAGTATGAATTTATTTCCCAGATGACAGAGTTGAGCAACTTTTCATGTGTTTTTTGGCCATTAACATATCTTCTTTTGAGAAGTATTTCCTCAAGTCTTTTGACCAATTCTCTTTTTGCATTATCTTATCAGACAAAATATGTGTAAGAAAGGTCCAGTGAAAACTACAGAACAATACTTCGAGAAATTAAAGAACTAAATTAATGGAGAGAGAAACTTGTTGTGGACTGGAAAACTCAAGATGCTTTAGACGTCAATTTTGCCCAAAGGGATCCACAGATCTATTACAATCCCAATCCAAGTTCCAGCAGGTTTGTTGGGACACTGACAAGCTGATTCTGAAACTTATATGGAAACGCAAATGATCTTGAATTATCAAAGCAATTTCACAAAAGTAGATGAAAGATGGATAGCTTACATTGCCTATTTCCAGAATTACTATACAAATCTTCCACCCAATTTAAAATTGGTTTGTCCTTTTATGATTTGGTTTTCAGAGCTCCTGTATAGTCTGGGTATAAGTCTTTTCTCACATAAGTGAGTTACAAATATTATCAACTCACAGTGGCTTGACTTTTCATTCACTTACCCGTGTTTTTTTCAAAAGCGAATGTTCTCAATTTTTGTGACGTTCAATTTCTCAGTGTTTTCTTTTATTGATTATGTTCTTTGTATCAATCTAAGAAATATTCATCTACCCTAGAGTCACAAAAACTTTCCTCTTTGTTTTCTTCTGAGGTATTACAGTTTTAACGTTTACCTTTAGATCTATTATCTATTTTGAGTTAATTTTTGGATATCCTGTGAGACATGACTTCTATTTATTTATTTACGTATTTTTCATGTGGATATAAACAACCACCAGCTGAAAAGCTTGAAAAAGATCATTATCATTTGTTGAAAACACTATCTTTCCCCACTGCAGTGTCTTTTTGCATTTGCCAAAGATCAGTCTCCTGGGGCTGGCCCAGTGGTGTACCAGCTAAGTTCGTGCGCTCCAACGGTGGCATGGGATTCACTGGTTCGGATCCTGGGCGGTGATCTGCTCACTGCTCCTCAAGCCACGCTGTGGCAGGCATCCCACATATAAAGTAGAAGAAGGACACAGATTTTAGCTCACGGACAGTCTTTCTCAGCAAAATGAGGAAGATTAGTGGTGGATGTTATCTCAGGGCCACTCTTACTCAAGAAAAAATAAATAAATAAATAAAAATTTAAAAAATCAGTCTCATTATAGCTAGTAGTTTACCTTTTGACTCTGTGTTCTGTTCCATCGATCTGTTGACTTATCATTACACCAATTCCGTACTGCTTTGAACAAAATAACTCTATAATAGTTCTTGAAATGAGGTAGAGCTAGCCCTCCAACATTGTTTTATTATTTTATAAATGTTTTGACTACGCTAGATCTTTGTCATTTTATATTAATTTAGAATCGCATCATTACTGTCTCCCGAAGATGCTGACTGAGATTTGAGTTGGCTTGGGTTGAATCTATAGACCCCATTGGGGAAAACCCACATCTCAAAAATAATGAGTCTTCTGACCCATGAACAGGGAAGTGGTCTTCATGTTTTAGGTCTTCATTAATTTCTTTCACCAATGCCTTGTACTTTCATTTGTTTGATGCTATTATTTTTTACATTTCAGTTGTGCACTGGAATTACATAGACATAAAATAGATTTTTGTATATTGACCTTGTATCCTGCTAGAAACAAATGCTTCAGAATCAAGCCAGATCTGGCAGAGACCACAGTTTTGGGGACTTGTGTGTTTGCCAGGTGAGAAGAATCTTCTTCAGATCAATTGAGGTTTTATCATGCGGCCAAAGAAGATAATCAACACCCATGTTGAGTCCTGTGCCCGGGAGGTGTTTGTAGGAGGGCTGTTGTGGACTAACGAATGTGAAAGGTTTTGTGAGTTCATCAGTAAGATTTCCTTAAAAGTAACCATTCGGTTGGTGAGGCTGCCAGTTTATCCTTGTATTCAGCTGCAATGCCAGTTACAAGATTTAGGGGCCAGTTTGTGGCCGTATTATTTCATTTAGTCTTCCATAATCTATTCCAGCATTATGTACTGCCAGAATCTTTCAAACGGTATGCAAAGATAAGCCCTCAAATATCATAAGTTCCCACTTAGACACTGCCTCCTATAGCATCTCTGAACTAGGTGTCCACTCCCTTCAGTCTGTAAGGATCGGAGCCCTGTGGCTGCAACAGAATCTGCAGTCCCTTTGCACCAGCTTCATTCCCCCCAAAAGAGGGTGAAAGACCTTCCGTTCAAATCATGCCATGACTGGTGTATGTAGCATATTTAAGTTATCTCTTTAGTCACTGAGCTTTCCAGCCAGCCATATAAAGCCTGCTCACCTGGATGACTCACGAGGTCTCATTCCCAGTGGGTCAGACGACTTGTCTCTGAAAGACCAAAGCATCTATTTGTCATTATGTCTCTCTCCTAAAGCTTATTCTTGCTGGGCTAAAACATGGCTTGCAACCACCTTTAAATGTGTTTTATTTATATCTGTTTAATCGTTTTCTAAAGGCAGTGTCCAAACTGACTTTCTTTGTACAGTCCAATGTTTTGTTTCCCAATGCTCTGCCCATTTGACAGGACACAAGAGTCAATATAAACATAGACTTATCCCATGGGTTTGTTACCAACCAACTCACGGTTGTGTACATTACACGTAATTCTATACATTGGGCTGACTGTCTCCTCCTTCATTGACCTGTTTCCTGTTGGGTGTTCAGGTGTTGTAATGTCGCTCACTACTTCCACTGACATCCCTGGAGGACAGTGTGCTAACAGTAAAAGCAGTTGTTTTACATTGATATTTATCAAAGTTATCATACTATCTTTACGACGGCATATTTGTGAGCATCATGAGTAATTAATATCTATGGCAGTCAATTCTTCAGTTAGGTCAAAAACTGCAATTTGGAAATGAGAAATAACTTCTCTATTATTTTGGGTTTTTTGAAAAAATACACCCTTTCCATTTCAGGTGTGTGTGCTGATGTGTAGATTCCTGACCTCCTTTGTAAAAGTCACTGTTGATCCAAGAGAATACAGAATGAATTCTATACAGAATGACTGCAGATCACGGGATAAACATTTAGTGTCCACGGGGTCCAAAATTTTGCCCAACATGTTTTTCTAAGATGCCATGTTCTTCTGAGCCAACTCATTTGAGACTGCAAAAGCCTCAAGCCATTTTCTCTGCCATCTTGTGGCCACTGCCATCAAATCTGTTTTGCCTCTTCTTATGGCACCTACAATGGGATTTGTTTTGTTTCCTGGCCCTAGAGACCCAGCCATTTTCCCAGCTTGCTTAAGCGCCCGAAGGACCTCTTGTTTCTGTAAGATCAATGGAAATCAGTGGCTCTCTTCATTATTTGGCATGTACGGTCATCATTTGGGTCATTTGGGGAAGGTGTTGTTTTCACAAGTCACTAGGTGCTGCTAAATGCAATTGATTTTCTCTCACTACATGACACTACACCCCAACCATGGATTGTATTCCTGAAAACATCACTTTCTGAGTGGGATCTTGAAAGTTTTTGAGATTCATTCCCGAATCACACATCGTTCAGTCATTTCGAGTCCATCTCTCTGTTGTTTCTCTTGATACGGCTACTATGTAAATAAGATCTGTGAAATGAAACACAGGAAGGAGGCCCATGCCAATATTTGGGACACTCAACTATGACGGTTGGTCGCCAGGACACTCTCTGGAGGAGATTCTCTAGACTTTTGGTGGTGAATAATGTCATGTAAACAGAAGTCGAATAACAATGAAGTATATTTGAAATCTGTAGAATGTTATAAATCAATGTTACTTCATTAAAAATAAAAGAAAAAAATTAAAATTAAAGAAAAAGCCTAGTTAGACTTGCCTCTTTATTTCTCCAGCTGGCCAGGACATAGACAGTAACTACTGAGATCAGCAGTTTTCTCTGGTGACATTGGTAGTGTTGACTGCTTGGAGCCAACATGGAGCCTAATTGCTTGTATCCTGAGAGGCTGAAATCTGGCTGAGGTCCTAGGTCACTGGGCCAGGAAAGGTCATCTATCTGCTGGAAAAAGAAGAAAGGGGAGAAGGACAACCAGTGAGGTCATCCCAAGGCAGCACTGGCCACTTCCTGCAATGACCCACTACCACTGCATTTTTCATGACTTCCTGGTTCCTAGACTGAGAGCTCTGTGAAGCTGGAATATTTTCTTCATCTCTGTATTCACGGCTCCCAGCACCAAGTCAAGCCCCGACGAGGCTCTCATGACGTTCATTCACTGATCGAATCAAAGTGGTTGTAAATCATCATCTCACTACATTCTTGTCCCAAATGTCCTGTCAGGAATGCCCTGCTCTGTCTCAGGATGTAGCAGATGCCCATCCTTAGAGAGGAGCCTGCCCTACACTCTCTAGACCCTATGACACTCACCTGGGGTCAGCTCTGATGATGATGGGACTGTCCTCAGGGCTTCCACTCAATGGTTCACCCTGTCATTAGGAAGAGATGTCCTCGGCCTCCCCTCCCATCCTCTGGGCTGCCACGACACCCAAGCTTACGACAGCTACCACATTGTGTTGAAACTATCTGCTTGTATTCTTCCTCTCACTGCTCTGATTTCCTCAGGGAAACCTCACTGATATCTGAGCTCCAAGTTCTTAACACAGCATAGGGGAAATTAAGCTCTCAACAAATATTTAAGAGATATTGTGTGTGAAGCCTCTCTCAACATAAATACAGAAGAATATTATTAGTATCACTGATTCCGATGCAAGGGTTCCCTAGCCATGGCCCTCCTGGCTTTAGGGCACAACTGTTTAAAGTAAGAATGGACATCTCCAGCCTTTCCTCAAACATCATTTATCCCTCTAAGCCCACACTTACTGGGAGGGCATCCACTGTGAGGGTGGCCCCAAGGTGGAGGCCTGGGGGGGGGTCTAGGGCAGAGCCTCATGGTCGCTTCCTCCTCTTCTTGGAATTGGTGCTTCCCAGAAGTAGAAACCAACCCCGATCCATCCTTGGATCTCCTTGGCAGGTGCACAGGTTCACTGTGGAGTAAGTTGCTCTCCCACTCCTCACTGTTCAGCTCAGGCCTGCTCAGGTGGAGCTGGGTGATGCTGTACACATCCCTCAGTTTCCCTTGACTTTTCTGAACTCAACTTGGCCTGATTCTCACCTCCTTTGGCAACCACTTGCTCCACCAGTACCTGACCATTCTTTGGGTTGTTCTCATCCTCCAAACCTGCTGATTTCCTTTCTTCCATCTGCTCTCTCAGTTCTGTGTTTTCAGCCTGTGCGCTCAGCTCAGGCTGCTGCAGGAGACACACAGAGAAGGGACCAAGGTCGGCTCTTGTCTGCAGTTCCCAGGGCACATTTAACACACAACTTAGTCCCTCATGCACTTAGAGAAAACTGAGCAGGAAAGGATTTTGAGAATTTGAATAACAACCTTATCTTACCGATGAGCAAACTGAGGCCCAGAGAGAACAGGAGATTTTCCCAGGCTCCTTCACCACCTGACGGTGGCAGAGCCGCTACACAAGCCTTGGCCACAAGATTCCATGTCCAAAAGCACCTACCACACCCTCCAGGAACCCACATCTGAATTTGAAGGGACATTGGATCAAACATCAGTATTTCCACTGTTAAAACAAAAATATCTGAAGGACCTTGTCGGGGAAAATTCTTTTATCACAGTTCTATAGTCTTCTCATGTATACTCAGTCAGTTTTCAAGCCTAGTTGACACAATGAGACCAGCACACACAAGTATTAAGTACAATTTATTACAGCGACAATTGAAATGTACTTGGGGGGGCCAGCCCTGTGGTCGAGCGGTTAAGTGTGCGAGCTTTGGTTTGGTGGCCCAGGGTTTCACTGGTTCGGAACCTGAGTGTGGACATGGCACCGCTCATCAGGCCATGCTGAGGCAGTGTCCCACATGTCACAACTAGAAGCACCCACGACTAAAATATACAATTATGTACTGGGAAGATTTGGGGAGAAAAAGCAAGGAGAAAAAAAAGATTGGCAACAGTTGTTAGCTCAGGCACCAATCTTTTAAAAAAAATGTATTTATGGGATCCTCTGTGAAACATCTAGCTCCTGTGTCAGAAAATCATCTTCCTGAGAGCAGGCGTGCTCTCTGCCTTGTCCACCCCGTCTCCCCAGGGCCTCCACAAGAGCCCGCCAGATAAACCTCTCAGGAAATACTTGCCAAGTGGATAAATAGGAGTTCCCAGGAATAACTAACTCTTGCTGATGTCTTCTGGTCCCAACCACATCTGCAGTCAGACCCTATCCCAGGTCTGTGTTGAAGCAACAAAAGCATGGCCTTAGGAAAGGCAGTCAGAGGTTCAAAGACCAGCTCCACCATGGACCCAGAATGCTTTTGTGGAGGATTTCATTACCCTCTTTGAGTGTATTTATCTCATGTATAATAGAGAAGAATGTAGAATGTGAAAGAGAGAAGGCAGCATTGACCACTAGAGTGGTGGTGGATGATTAAATGAGATATCATGCAGTAGACAGGGCTCCAATCCGTGACCACCACCTTCATAGCTAAAGACATCCACATCAGAGACAGTGTGGTGCTTGTTGAAAACGTCTGTGGTTAAGGCCCAAAAAACTGCATTTCAGAAAAAAATTCCAAGGACAATCTCATGCAAGGAAAGAGCCCCACCATTAAACAAACAATCTAGGATGGAAACCTCCAAAAGCTCTAGGGGCAGCGAGAATGACTCAGTTGGAGCACAGTAAGTCCCTTGTCCAAGGTGGCCTTTGTGTGGGAAATGGCCCCCTTTCCAGGAAGGGTTCTCACCTGATGTGGGACACAAAGAGGACCCTGCTTCCGCAGTCGGCGCTTTTAGTGCCTCCATTGTCCTTTAGGTTTCTCTGTTCTAATCGCTGTGGATTGCCATCCTCATCTGGGTCATTTCTGTCTGAAGACCTCTGTGATTTTATTGTCCTCTTGGAGAAAGAGATGGTGGAGATCAGTTCTGGTGCTCCACAGTTCTAGGCTTTCTCCTAAGCCGCCTAGGTGAGCGGAAAGAAATCACGACGGAGAGAAATCAGGTCAATAAAGAGGATCCCAGAGGAGCATGAGATCGCAAGGGCAGGCCCTCATGGGAGATAGTCAGAACCCCGACAGGGTCAATATCAGACCTATTCAGGTGGAGAGGACACACTGATCAATTCTGTGAGCAGAGGATCCAGTCACGTCCTTCCAGACTTCTGATCTACAGAACTGTGAGATAACAAATGTGTGTTGTTTTATACCACTGTTTTTGTAATCTGTTAACAGGCAGCAATAGAAAACTAATTCAGATGCTTGTCTCTATTCTGCTGATTTTTCAATTTTCAAAACATGTATGCTAATCCCCATAAACTAAAAAAGACCAAAGATCCACAGTAAAAACCTTGTGCCATGTAAATCTTGTGTTCCCCTCCCTATGACTGTTTCCAAACCCTTGTATCATGAAGGACACTATGAAGGGCATTTCAGGCGCTGGAGGAATGTGTCTTTAATGTGACCAACCAAATCTCTAAAAGAGTGAAGAGGCCACAATACTTCACTCCCCATAACATTCTCTACGAATCCATCATCTATCTCTATTTTCTATGTCAGATTATGTTTTAGCTCCTTGTTCTTCTGAACTCACCAGACAAGGTTTTATAGCAAGTACCAGTTCCTGGCATAGGCGAACCAATTCAAGGAGAGCAATAGAACAGCCACTATATTAAGTTCCCCAAACAAATTCTTTATACTGAATGCAATCTCTCCTCCTATTTGGACTAGAAATAAAGAACAGTTCTAATTTTTGAGCTCCATTTCTAATGAAAATTTCAACTTACAGGTCTCTATTTTTCCAGGTTTTATTCTGCTCAATTCCAGTCATGGACACCTCACTCCTTAGGGTTAGCGAGTTCCCAATGCTCTGCAGCCTGGACTCTCTCAGTGGAACTCAGGGGAACCCAACCTCAAACCTCATCTATGAACCAGGCCCTTACCCTCAAAATCCAGGACAGTGTGCAAACCCAACAGGCAATAGCATCCACCCAGGAGGAGTGATATGTTTGCACGTCTCTTGGCCCAGATTATCTGAGAGAACAGAGCAGTCATAACATAGAAGAGAACAGAGGAAAATCATATTGATTTCAGCTTTGCCAGGATGTCAGTGAAGTCAGACGGATGAGCATAAACTCATTGGAGGAACTCTCTCAATAAGGGTTTAATTGTTGGCAAAAATAGATGGTAGGTACAGGTGCTACCCAGTATTGGCAAGAGGGTGGAGAAAAGAATATTCTCTTAAATGATTGGGAATATGAAGTGGTAAAGCTTCTTTGCAAGGCAGTAGGGCAGGATTTAGCAAAACTATACATGTACAAATATATTTCTAAACCCAGCACTTCCCTTTACAGAGACAGATGCTAGAGTAATACTTACATAAGCAATGATAGAGATAGATACAGATATAGATACAGATATAGATATAGATATAGATATAGATATAGATATAGATATAGATATAGATATACAGATGTCCCATGCAGCATTGTTTGTAAAACGCTGGAACCAATTCCATGTCCATCAATTGGAGAACACTTATTTATAGTGGTCCATCCATACCGTGAAAGGGTCTGAAGCTGTTTGAACAAACAAGGCAGGTAATAACAATGCAGATGGGGATGGACTGGGAGGAGCTAAGATGTACTGAGTATTTACTCTGTGCCAGGCACTGGGCACAGTGCTTTCCCTGCACATCTCATTTAAACCTAGGACAACCCAGGGAGGAAGAACTCCTATTTGACCCATTTTTAAGTGAGAAATTGAGCCTCAGAAAATTCAAGAAACTTAGCCAACATCACACTGTCACCCAGTCAGGTTTGCACCTAAATCTTGTGAGACCAGGGTGCTCACTTTCCTGGTTCTTTATTTTAGGGATTTCCAGAGAGAAAGAAAAGTACCAGCCTCCGATGCCCTGAACTGATCTGACACTCACAGCCTGACCGTTTTGTTCTCATGCTGGAAATAAACAATCTCACATACAGAATATCAGCCTCAGACAAGATTACTCTCAGACCTGGATAAAACGAGACAAAACAAGGCTACCTCATAATTTTGTCCAGGCACAGACAAAGACAAGGTCAGTATGCAACCTACAAAATCCCAAACATCCTCCTCTTTTTCTAAGGAAATGGCTGTTACTTCTTTAGTCCAATCATAGAATTGCCCCTGCTGACAACAGTGTTCAGTATGGAACAAACCCTGCCTCCTTCTATCCTTCCCCGAATCACCCAGCCAAAGCCCAAATCCTATAATACGTTCCTTCTAACGCCCTCTTTCTTCGATCATGGGGTGTGTTCTTTCTGGCTGCAAGGAATAAAAGACCGAAGTTGTTTAAGAAGAAGTGTGTTCCTGGCGATTTGGCTTAAGGGAATTGATACCAGCTTTCCAGGATGAGCAGCTGTAAAAACCCAGCCTCAGGAAGAAAGGTTATGTTCTCTGTGAGATATCTAGGCTCTGAAACTCCACAACTTGTTTTCACCCTTAAAGAAAAAACAGATTCTTTCTACCTAATCCTTTTAGTAACCAACGTGAACGTTAGGAATTTAGGCAGGATTTTTCCACGTCTGATTTAAAGTAGAGAGACTGAGGACAAGGTTAAGAGAGAATCTAGTTAAGAGAGCATGTGCAGCACAAATATAGCTTAAAAGGACCTGGGATCAGTGAAAACCCAGTGTCCCTCGTGGGGCCTGACCACCCTCCCTTCATCTGACAGATGAACCAGCCCACCTATTACCCAACGAAAGACGGGTGCTGGTCCTCTCTGCCAGGTCTCTCTAGCCCCAAGCTGCCGCAGCCTGGGCTCTTCTCCCTTGTCTAACTGTGCCAGCCCCAGAAGACCTTGAGTCCAAGAACTGTGCGGCGATATCTACACTACCATTGTGTGATATCCTAAGAATCAGAAATTTCTGTTGGTGACAAAGTGACAGGACTGTCATATGCCCACATTCAGATGCAAAAGCTACATTTCTTGAAGAAATTAGTCAAGTAAAGACGTCATTATCCCACCCACCTTAAATGTATGACGTTTTGCAGTGCATGTCTCTGGATCACGTGGCAAGGGCTGTTCTAGCTGGTTTTGGTGACCGGCGGCCTCCATCAAAGGCATGGAGCACTTGGCCGGCTCTGTGGGGTCTCCTCCCACAAAGGTGCAGGGCCCCTCCCTCCCTTCCTTTTCCCAGGAAACTGCGGGACACTGTTCCCAACTCCTTTCCCCTGGTGAGTGTGAGAGCGTCATGACTGCTCGTTTCTTCCCTGGAAATCCTGTTCCTCATATCTGTCCTTACGAGACACACCTTTTGAGTTCATCTTTCTTCTCCTTTTATTCCCTTAAAATCTTGCTCCCATTTCTAGAACACATCCTTGGCCTGATCCTGAAAATCTTTTGTTGTTGCTCTTATTCCTTCTATGATAGTTTTAGTCTTCAAGAGCTCGTGTTCTAAATTGGTCTCTGGATGAAGCACCATCCACAGGAAGGAGCCCTAGCACCCCATGGCCGAAACCTGGAGGGTGATGACGTCACTTCCTTCTCAGTTTGCTGTCCTGCCATTGGCCGGGAGGGTGGAGTGGGAGGGGAAAAGTGCGGGCAGGAGGCGGTGCGTGGGTCAGAAGGAAGTAACAGTGAATGACACCAGGCCAGGGGCGGGTCTTATGCGGATAAGACAGGTCCAGGGGCTGCTGTTCAGACACCTGTTGGTCACAGACTCTATGACTTCCTGAGCCACAGGGATGGAGTCCAGGATGGTTGCCTGAATTTGAGAGCAACTTCTTTGCAGAGGACCCCAGGGACTGGGGGAGGGGATGCTAGAGACTGGGAGTGGACAGTGTAAGGCTATAAGGCTATGCCAGGGTGGCAGGGAATGATGTTTCACGCGCCGTGCCAGATAGCCCCAAAATGGAGGTGCTTCCTCAGGGTAAGGTTGCTGAATCGTACTTCATAGTTTGTTATCCCCGCCATTTTTCAAACCTTGAGGATCTGACTGTGTAAGATGTGACCCTGAGTCCTGGTGCATGGGCTGTGTCTTGTTTGGGATTTCATGAGAGCTGTCTTAATCCCGAGATGTTCTCCTAATCTTTCTTTCCCTCCAAATTGGCCACTCTAGCTCTTCTGCTGATCTAGTGCTGTGGGCACTGAGTTCTCTCCTGCTCCCTTCATGAGACCTGCCACAGACTCAGGGGAGGAACAGCACTGGCCAGGTCCAGGGTCTTTACTGTCCGTTGCTTGGCTCCCGTTGCTGCTGGCTAATGGTTTTTGTTTTGTTGTTGCTCTGTGAGTGAGTGTGTGTGTGTTTTGCCACGTGTTTACATTGGGCGTGAGCTTTTGGGGACACATGAGAAAGCTGACGCTGGGAACCTCTGGCCAACTTCTGTGGGTTCTGCTGCTTCTCTGGCTGTCTGTTCTCTCCAGGTTGTTGACCTCTGTTGGAGGCCACTGTCCCCTCACCTCTGCATTTCGGCATTTCCTGTCTACAGGCCTCTGACATCCTTGGAATGCTCTGGCCACCCAGCCCTTGAGGAGCTCTTGCTTATGAACCCACAAAATGCCTGGGGTAACTGGGAATCCTCTTCTCTGCCATGGTTATCAAACACACTTCCTTCTTAGAAGGTCCCAAGAGTTAGGACAATTCTGAGTCTCCCCAACCCCCACCCCCCAATAAAGCTTGGCACCTCAGTCCATGGCTCTAGAATGCACTGGATTCCAAGCTCCTCAGAGATACCCACTGTTGGTCCAGGGACAATAGGTCAGAGCTATGGTTGCCAGCACCATGTTTGTCACACAGGGCCTCCTCCAGTCCTGGCGCCACCACTCGTCTGGTTGGGGCCAGGGCCCACCTCCTTGGCTTTCCCCGTGGGTCACATGGATGTAATAGTGTCCCACACTTTCTACTGCTGTGCAGATGGAGATACCCCAACTGCTCACTTAGCACAGTTTGTGCTTCCTGGCATGATCTCCATTGACAGAATGATATATTATCTTCAACTGGATAACGCAATATGCAGAAGGCTGCATAAAACATAAACGTACACCTTAATGAATGGCTGTAAATTAAAATAACCCCCACCTAGATCAATACCTACAATTTATGAGACTTCCAGAAGCTTCACACATGCCCCTTCCTAATCACATTTTCTTCCCTGCCCGTAGCAGTAACCAAAGTCTTATGCTCATGGTGTTCCATTCCTTGTTTACTTCATAGTTTCATTTATGATGCACTCCGCACAGGTCTGGGTTTAACCTGTAATCGTACAGTATATATTCTCTTCTGTCTGGATTTTTTCACTAAAAATTATGGATTTAGGAGTCTTCAGTGATCCTCTATTTTCATGGCTAATGAACGACACCCCAATTTAGTCACCCATTCTATTGACGATGGACATTTGGGTTGTTTCCAGTTTGTGGCTGTTTCACACAATGAGGCCATGGTTCTTATTGTGCAGGTGTCCTGAACTCAGTGGATTACACAGCAAGGAGTGGAATTCTGGGGTCCTGTATTACGCCTGTCCAAGACTTTCTGAGGTTAAAAAACAAATTATAACGCAAAGCTTGCAGATTATAAAATTCATATGAACAGAATAGAAGAAACTGAACCCATGTGATGTACTGGATGTATAGATGCAAGCTTACATGTTCAAGTACTAATCAGTGTGTTTCTTTGTACATCCTCCCCACTCCATTCAAGTCTGACATTTCCACAAATCCAACTGGAGCGACCTGGGAGGCCTAGAACGTATTCAGCAGGGGGACCCCATGGCTCCATGAGGAGACCTGGCCTGCACTTTCTCTTCTCTTGGGAGCTCTTTATGCTTTGGACTCTCCATAACCACAAGACCAGGATTTGGCAAATGAAGGTCTGGGGAGCTGGGAGTTGGGAGGCTACAGTTCTGTTCTGGGTGAAAGATTCGGGCCCAGGCTTGGGGACATCCAGTGGAAAAAGAATCTCCAGAACCAGGAGGAGGAATGAGAGGCTGTTCCTGTGGGAAGAAAGGAGGCTGGTGGCTGAGAGACCAGGGTTAGCTGTGTGTGTGCAGAATCGGATAAGGGGGAAGTTCCAGAGAGAGGGGCTGCCATTCTGGGGCCAGGACTACAGCCACCTTGGTATTCAGGTCTCCATCCTCTACCTCTTCCTCCTTCTCCTCCTAATCTGCCCCTCCTCCCATATCCTGCCTCTCCATTCCCCTCCCCTCCCTCCTCCATCTCGTGATGGCACACAGGGGCCATAGGGAGCCACACAGAAGGCAGAGGAAAATGTTTTAAGTTATTTTAAAATCAGAAGAAAAGTCATTCTCTTTTGGTCAAAGAAAAGATTGGAACACATAATAATAATAATTCATTTCCCTTATGCTAACACAGTGGTAAAATATACTTTTTAATATTTTATCGATGAGGGGGCCAAGGAAGGCAAAAGTATGTAGGGCCCATGAAAGTCATCATGTGAATTGTGTGCTTTGTGTGCATTTGCAGTGTATTGTACCTGAAAGTAAAGACCTATACAGCCAACCAAACAGGGTGAAGGACTGAGCAGTTGTAGTGCAAGGCCTCTGTCCCTGGTGGTCTTTGGCAGAATCTCCCCTCCTCCAGGGAAGGGGTCCTACTTGGAGGGCCCAGAATAGATTCCTCCATCTGAGCCTTTAGTTCTTTCAGTCCCGCTTTGGTATCTCCTCTCCTCTTGGTGCTGGATGTTCTCAGTGCTCAGGGGGAGAATATTTTCTTGAAGACCACGGTTGCTGCCTCTACTATGGGGAGACATGAGGAAGAGATGCATTAGGCACCTTATCAATGACCCAATTTTCTCCACATCCATGTGGATGAGCTGGAGTGAGATAATGATTTAAAGAGATCAGATCACTCAAGAGGTTCCATCCAAACCTGGCAGCACAAAGGCAGCTCCTAAGTGAAGAGTCAGCCCTACTGTATGGCATGTGGGTAACTGCTTCCTCAGCCACATGGGCCCTGGATACGACTGTGGTGGGAGAGAAGGAGAGAGACAGCCATGAGGAAGCAGTGGGGGGGTCACCAAGTGTATGAGAAGAAAAACAAACAAGCAATGAATCAGTCTATTGAAAAGAAAGACGTGTGTTAATTATGCTGGAGGGAAGGAGGCTGTGATTCCTATCTTCTGGGTGGAATAAAGTCCCCTGAGATAACGCCTTGTAAGTCAGGAAGCTTCATGAGACCCCATATCACCTTAGAGTTGCTGACCACAAAGCACAAGGCTCACGATGTCAGAGCTCGGAGCTGCTCAGCTCCTCCCTGAGGGTCTACTTAGTTTATGACTAGGGTGACGTCCCACACTTTAGACTCACACACCATGGGCTATGACCAAGTCAGGAAGGATATATGCCATGTATGTACAATAATGTTTAGTAGCACAGCAGCTGGGGTCAGAAAGAGAGGTGTGGCATGAGAGAGAGTCATCTTCTAACCTGCATCCTATCCATGGTGTGTGAGTCTAAAATGTGGGACGTCACCCTAGTCATAAACTAAGTAGACCCTCAGGGAGGAGCTGAGCAGCTCCGAGCTCTGACATCGTGAGCCTTGTGCTTTGTGGTCAGCAACTCTAAGGTGATATGGGGTCTCATGAAGCTTCCTGACTTACAAGGCGTTATCTCAGGGGACTTTATTCCACCCAGAAGATAGGAATCACAGCCTCCTTCCCTCCAGCATAATTAACACACGTCTTTCTTTTCAATAGACTGATTCATTGCTTGTTTGTTTTTCTTCTCATACACTTGGTGACCCCCCCACTGCTTCCTCATGGCTGTCTCTCTCCTTCTCTCCCACCACAGTCGTATCCAGGGCCCATGTGGCTGAGGAAGCAGTTACCCACATGCCATACAGTAGGGCTGACTCTTCACTTAGGAGCTGCCTTTGTGCTGCCAGGTTTGGATGGAACCTCTTGAGTGATCTGATCTCTTTAAATCATTATCTCACTCCAGCTCATCCACATGGATGTGGAGAAAATTGGGTCATTGATAAGGTGCCTAATGCATCTCTTCCTCATGTCTCCCCATAGTAGAGGCAGCAACCGTGGTCTTCAAGAAAATATTCTCCCCCTGAGCACTGAGAACATCCAGCACCAAGAGGAGAGGAGATACCAAAGCGGGACTGAAAGAACTAAAGGCTCAGATGGAGGAATCTATTCTGGGCCCTCCAAGTAGGACCCCTTCCCTGGAGGAGGGGAGATTCTGCCAAAGACCACCAGGGACAGAGGCCTTGCACTACAACTGCTCAGTCCTTCACCCTGTTTGGTTGGCTGTATAGGTCTTTACTTTCAGGTACAATACACTGCAAATGCACACAAAGCACACAATTCACATGATGACTTTCATGGGCCCTACATACTTTTGCCTTCCTTGGCCCCCTCATCGATAAAATATTAAAAAGTATATTTTACCACTGTGTTAGCATAAGGGAAATGAATTATTATTATTATGTGTTCCAATCTTTTCTTTGACCAAAAGAGAATGACTTTTCTTCTGATTTTAAAATAACTTAAAACATTTTCCTCTGCCTTCTGTGTGGCTCCCTATGGCCCCTGTGTGCCATCACGAGATGGAGGAGGGAGGGGAGGGGAATGGAGAGGCAGGATATGGGAGGAGGGGCAGATTAGGAGGAGAAGGAGGAAGAGGTAGAGGATGGAGACCTGAATACCAAGGTGGCTGTAGTCCTGGCCCCAGAATGGCAGCCCCTCTCTCTGGAACTTCCCCCTTATCCGATTCTGCACACACACAGCTAACCCTGGTCTCTCAGCCACCAGCCTCCTTTCTTCCCACAGGAACAGCCTCTCATTCCTCCTCCTGGTTCTGGAGATTCTTTTTCCACTGGATGTCCCCAAGCCTGGGCCCGAATCTTTCACCCAGAACAGAACTGTAGCCTCCCAACTCCCAGCTCCCCAGACCTTCATTTGCCAAATCCTGGTCTTGTGGTTATGGAGAGTCCAAAGCATAAAGAGCTCCCAAGAGAAGAGAAAGTGCAGGCCAGGTCTCCTCATGGAGCCATGGGGTCCCCCTGCTGAATACGTTCTAGGCCTCCCAGGTCGCTCCAGTTGGATTTGTGGAAATGTCAGACTTGAATGGAGTGGGGAGGATGTACAAAGAAACACACTGATTAGTACTTGAACATGTAAGCTTGCATCTATACATCCAGTACATCACATGGGTTCAGTTTCTTCTATTCTGTTCATATGAATTTTATAATCTGCAAGCTTTGCGTTATAATTTGTTTTTTAACCTCAGAAAGTCTTGGACAGGCGTAATACAGGACCCCAGAATTCCACTCCTTGCTGTGTAATCCACTGAGTTCAGGACACCTGCACAATAAGAACCATGGCCTCATTGTGTGAAACAGCCACAAACTGGAAACAACCCAAATGTCCATCGTCAATAGAATGGGTGACTAAATTGGGGTGTCGTTCATTAGCCATGAAAATAGAGGATCACTGAAGACTCCTAAATCCATAATTTTTAGTGAAAAAATCCAGACAGAAGAGAATATATACTGTACGATTACAGGTTAAACCCAGACCTGTGCGGAGTGCATCATAAATGAAACTATGAAGTAAACAAGGAATGGAACACCATGAGCATAAGACTTTGGTTACTGCTACGGGCAGGGAAGAAAATGTGATTAGGAAGGGGCATGTGTGAAGCTTCTGGAAGTCTCATAAATTGTAGGTATTGATCTAGGTGGGGGTTATTTTAATTTACAGCCATTCATTAAGGTGTACGTTTATGTTTTATGCAGCCTTCTGCATATTGCGTTATCCAGTTGAAGATAATATATCATTCTGTCAATGGAGATCATGCCAGGAAGCACAAACTGTGCTAAGTGAGCAGTTGGGGTATCTCCATCTGCACAGCAGTAGAAAGTGTGGGACACTATTACATCCATGTGACCCACGGGGAAAGCCAAGGAGGTGGGCCCTGGCCCCAACCAGACGAGTGGTGGCGCCAGGACTGGAGGAGGCCCTGTGTGACAAACATGGTGCTGGCAACCATAGCTCTGACCTATTGTCCCTGGACCAACAGTGGGTATCTCTGAGGAGCTTGGAATCCAGTGCATTCTAGAGCCATGGACTGAGGTGCCAAGCTTTATTGGGGGGTGGGGGTTGGGGAGACTCAGAATTGTCCTAACTCTTGGGACCTTCTAAGAAGGAAGTGTGTTTGATAACCATGGCAGAGAAGAGGATTCCCAGTTACCCCAGGCATTTTGTGGGTTCATAAGCAAGAGCTCCTCAAGGGCTGGGTGGCCAGAGCATTCCAAGGATGTCAGAGGCCTGTAGACAGGAAATGCCGAAATGCAGAGGTGAGGGGACAGTGGCCTCCAACAGAGGTCAACAACCTGGAGAGAACAGACAGCCAGAGAAGCAGCAGAACCCACAGAAGTTGGCCAGAGGTTCCCAGCGTCAGCTTTCTCATGTGTCCCCAAAAGCTCACGCCCAATGTAAACACGTGGCAAAACACACACACACTCACTCACAGAGCAACAACAAAACAAAAACCATTAGCCAGCAGCAACGGGAGCCAAGCAACGGACAGTAAAGACCCTGGACCTGGCCAGTGCTGTTCCTCCCCTGAGTCTGTGGCAGGTCTCATGAAGGGAGCAGGAGAGAACTCAGTGCCCACAGCACTAGATCAGCAGAAGAGCTAGAGTGGCCAATTTGGAGGGAAAGAAAGATTAGGAGAACATCTCGGGATTAAGACAGCTCTCATGAAATCCCAAACAAGACACAGCCCATGCACCAGGACTCAGGGTCACATCTTACACAGTCAGATCCTCAAGGTTTGAAAAATGGCGGGGATAACAAACTATGAAGTACGATTCAGCAACCTTACCCTGAGGAAGCACCTCCATTTTGGGGCTATCTGGCACGGCGCGTGAAACATCATTCCCTGCCACCCTGGCATAGCCTTATAGCCTTACACTGTCCACTCCCAGTCTCTAGCATCCCCTCCCCCAGTCCCTGGGGTCCTCTGCAAAGAAGTTGCTCTCAAATTCAGGCAACCATCCTGGACTCCATCCCTGTGGCTCAGGAAGTCATAGAGTCTGTGACCAACAGGTGTCTGAACAGCAGCCCCTGGACCTGTCTTATCCGCATAAGACCCGCCCCTGGCCTGGTGTCATTCACTGTTACTTCCTTCTGACCCACGCACCGCCTCCTGCCCGCACTTTTCCCCTCCCACTCCACCCTCCCGGCCAATGGCAGGACAGCAAACTGAGAAGGAAGTGACGTCATCACCCTCCAGGTTTCGGCCATGGGGTGCTAGGGCTCCTTCCTGTGGATGGTGCTTCATCCAGAGACCAATTTAGAACACGAGCTCTTGAAGACTAAAACTATCATAGAAGGAATAAGAGCAACAACAAAAGATTTTCAGGATCAGGCCAAGGATGTGTTCTAGAAATGGGAGCAAGATTTTAAGGGAATAAAAGGAGAAGAAAGATGAACTCAAAAGGTGTGTCTCGTAAGGACAGATATGAGGAACAGGATTTCCAGGGAAGAAACGAGCAGTCATGACGCTCTCACACTCACCAGGGGAAAGGAGTTGGGAACAGTGTCCCGCAGTTTCCTGGGAAAAGGAAGGGAGGGAGGGGCCCTGCACCTTTGTGGGAGGAGACCCCACAGAGCCGGCCAAGTGCTCCATGCCTTTGATGGAGGCCGCCGGTCACCAAAACCAGCTAGAACAGCCCTTGCCACGTGATCCAGAGACATGCACTGCAAAACGTCATACATTTAAGGTGGGTGGGATAATGACGTCTTTACTTGACTAATTTCTTCAAGAAATGTAGCTTTTGCATCTGAATGTGGGCATATGACAGTCCTGTCACTTTGTCACCAACAGAAATTTCTGATTCTTAGGATATCACACAATGGTAGTGTAGATATCGCCGCACAGTTCTTGGACTCAAGGTCTTCTGGGGCTGGCACAGTTAGACAAGGGAGAAGAGCCCAGGCTGCGGCAGCTTGGGGCTAGAGAGACCTGGCAGAGAGGACCAGCACCCGTCTTTCGTTGGGTAATAGGTGGGCTGGTTCATCTGTCAGATGAAGGGAGGGTGGTCAGGCCCCACGAGGGACACTGGGTTTTCACTGATCCCAGGTCCTTTTAAGCTATATTTGTGCTGCACATGCTCTCTTAACTAGATTCTCTCTTAACCTTGTCCTCAGTCTCTCTACTTTAAATCAGACGTGGAAAAATCCTGCCTAAATTCCTAACGTTCACGTTGGTTACTAAAAGGATTAGGTAGAAAGAATCTGTTTTTTCTTTAAGGGTGAAAACAAGTTGTGGAGTTTCAGAGCCTAGATATCTCACAGAGAACATAACCTTTCTTCCTGAGGCTGGGTTTTTACAGCTGCTCATCCTGGAAAGCTGGTATCAATTCCCTTAAGCCAAATCGCCAGGAACACACTTCTTCTTAAACAACTTCGGTCTTTTATTCCTTGCAGCCAGAAAGAACACACCCCATGATCGAAGAAAGAGGGCGTTAGAAGGAACGTATTATAGGATTTGGGCTTTGGCTGGGTGATTCGGGGAAGGATAGAAGGAGGCAGGGTTTGTTCCATACTGAACACTGTTGTCAGCAGGGGCAATTCTATGATTGGACTAAAGAAGTAACAGCCATTTCCTTAGAAAAAGAGGAGGATGTTTGGGATTTTGTAGGTTGCATACTGACCTTGTCTTTGTCTGTGCCTGGACAAAATTATGAGGTAGCCTTGTTTTGTCTCGTTTTATCCAGGTCTGAGAGTAATCTTGTCTGAGGCTGATATTCTGTATGTGAGATTGTTTATTTCCAGCATGAGAACAAAACGGTCAGGCTGTGAGTGTCAGATCAGTTCAGGGCATCGGAGGCTGGTACTTTTCTTTCTCTCTGGAAATCCCTAAAATAAAGAACCAGGAAAGTGAGCACCCTGGTCTCACAAGATTTAGGTGCAAACCTGACTGGGTGACAGTGTGATGTTGGCTAAGTTTCTTGAATTTTCTGAGGCTCAATTTCTCACTTAAAAATGGGTCAAATAGGAGTTCTTCCTCCCTGGGTTGTCCTAGGTTTAAATGAGATGTGCAGGGAAAGCACTGTGCCCAGTGCCTGGCACAGAGTAAATACTCAGTACATCTTAGCTCCTCCCAGTCCATCCCCATCTGCATTGTTATTACCTGCCTTGTTTGTTCAAACAGCTTCAGACCCTTTCACGGTATGGATGGACCACTATAAATAAGTGTTCTCCAATTGATGGACATGGAATTGGTTCCAGCGTTTTACAAACAATGCTGCATGGGACATCTGTATATCTATATCTATATCTATATCTATATCTATATCTATATCTATATCTATATCTATATCTGTATCTATATCTGTATCTATCTCTATCATTGCTTATGTAAGTATTACTCTAGCATCTGTCTCTGTAAAGGGAAGTGCTGGGTTTAGAAATATATTTGTACATGTATAGTTTTGCTAAATCCTGCCCTACTGCCTTGCAAAGAAGCTTTACCACTTCATATTCCCAATCATTTAAGAGAATATTCTTTTCTCCACCCTCTTGCCAATACTGGGTAGCACCTGTACCTACCATCTATTTTTGCCAACAATTAAACCCTTATTGAGAGAGTTCCTCCAATGAGTTTATGCTCATCCGTCTGACTTCACTGACATCCTGGCAAAGCTGAAATCAATATGATTTTCCTCTGTTCTCTTCTATGTTATGACTGCTCTGTTCTCTCAGATAATCTGGGCCAAGAGACGTGCAAACATATCACTCCTCCTGGGTGGATGCTATTGCCTGTTGGGTTTGCACACTGTCCTGGATTTTGAGGGTAAGGGCCTGGTTCATAGATGAGGTTTGAGGTTGGGTTCCCCTGAGTTCCACTGAGAGAGTCCAGGCTGCAGAGCATTGGGAACTCGCTAACCCTAAGGAGTGAGGTGTCCATGACTGGAATTGAGCAGAATAAAACCTGGAAAAATAGAGACCTGTAAGTTGAAATTTTCATTAGAAATGGAGCTCAAAAATTAGAACTGTTCTTTATTTCTAGTCCAAATAGGAGGAGAGATTGCATTCAGTATAAAGAATTTGTTTGGGGAACTTAATATAGTGGCTGTTCTATTGCTCTCCTTGAATTGGTTCGCCTATGCCAGGAACTGGTACTTGCTATAAAACCTTGTCTGGTGAGTTCAGAAGAACAAGGAGCTAAAACATAATCTGACATAGAAAATAGAGATAGATGATGGATTCGTAGAGAATGTTATGGGGAGTGAAGTATTGTGGCCTCTTCACTCTTTTAGAGATTTGGTTGGTCACATTAAAGACACATTCCTCCAGCGCCTGAAATGCCCTTCATAGTGTCCTTCATGATACAAGGGTTTGGAAACAGTCATAGGGAGGGGAACACAAGATTTACATGGCACAAGGTTTTTACTGTGGATCTTTGGTCTTTTTTAGTTTATGGGGATTAGCATACATGTTTTGAAAATTGAAAAATCAGCAGAATAGAGACAAGCATCTGAATTAGTTTTCTATTGCTGCCTGTTAACAGATTACAAAAACAGTGGTATAAAACAACACACATTTGTTATCTCACAGTTCTGTAGATCAGAAGTCTGGAAGGACGTGACTGGATCCTCTGCTCACAGAATTGATCAGTGTGTCCTCTCCACCTGAATAGGTCTGATATTGACCCTGTCGGGGTTCTGACTATCTCCCATGAGGGCCTGCCCTTGCGATCTCATGCTCCTCTGGGATCCTCTTTATTGACCTGATTTCTCTCCGTCGTGATTTCTTTCCGCTCACCTAGGCGGCTTAGGAGAAAGCCTAGAACTGTGGAGCACCAGAACTGATCTCCACCATCTCTTTCTCCAAGAGGACAATAAAATCACAGAGGTCTTCAGACAGAAATGACCCAGATGAGGATGGCAATCCACAGCGATTAGAACAGAGAAACCTAAAGGACAATGGAGGCACTAAAAGCGCCGACTGCGGAAGCAGGGTCCTCTTTGTGTCCCACATCAGGTGAGAACCCTTCCTGGAAAGGGGGCCATTTCCCACACAAAGGCCACCTTGGACAAGGGACTTACTGTGCTCCAACTGAGTCATTCTCGCTGCCCCTAGAGCTTTTGGAGGTTTCCATCCTAGATTGTTTGTTTAATGGTGGGGCTCTTTCCTTGCATGAGATTGTCCTTGGAATTTTTTTCTGAAATGCAGTTTTTTGGGCCTTAACCACAGACGTTTTCAACAAGCACCACACTGTCTCTGATGTGGATGTCTTTAGCTATGAAGGTGGTGGTCACGGATTGGAGCCCTGTCTACTGCATGATATCTCATTTAATCATCCACCACCACTCTAGTGGTCAATGCTGCCTTCTCTCTTTCACATTCTACATTCTTCTCTATTATACATGAGATAAATACACTCAAAGAGGGTAATGAAATCCTCCACAAAAGCATTCTGGGTCCATGGTGGAGCTGGTCTTTGAACCTCTGACTGCCTTTCCTAAGGCCATGCTTTTGTTGCTTCAACACAGACCTGGGATAGGGTCTGACTGCAGATGTGGTTGGGACCAGAAGACATCAGCAAGAGTTAGTTATTCCTGGGAACTCCTATTTATCCACTTGGCAAGTATTTCCTGAGAGGTTTATCTGGCGGGCTCTTGTGGAGGCCCTGGGGAGACGGGGTGGACAAGGCAGAGAGCACGCCTGCTCTCAGGAAGATGATTTTCTGACACAGGAGCTAGATGTTTCACAGAGGATCCCATAAATACATTTTTTTAAAAAGATTGGTGCCTGAGCTAACAACTGTTGCCAATCTTTTTTTTCTCCTTGCTTTTTCTCCCCAAATCTTCCCAGTACATAATTGTATATTTTAGTCGTGGGTGCTTCTAGTTGTGACATGTGGGACACTGCCTCAGCATGGCCTGATGAGCGGTGCCATGTCCACACTCAGGTTCCGAACCAGTGAAACCCTGGGCCACCAAACCAAAGCTCGCACACTTAACCGCTCGACCACAGGGCTGGCCCCCCCAAGTACATTTCAATTGTCGCTGTAATAAATTGTACTTAATACTTGTGTGTGCTGGTCTCATTGTGTCAACTAGGCTTGAAAACTGACTGAGTATACATGAGAAGACTATAGAACTGTGATAAAAGAATTTTCCCCGACAAGGTCCTTCAGATATTTTTGTTTTAACAGTGGAAATACTGATGTTTGATCCAATGTCCCTTCAAATTCAGATGTGGGTTCCTGGAGGGTGTGGTAGGTGCTTTTGGACATGGAATCTTGTGGCCAAGGCTTGTGTAGCGGCTCTGCCACCGTCAGGTGGTGAAGGAGCCTGGGAAAATCTCCTGTTCTCTCTGGGCCTCAGTTTGCTCATCGGTAAGATAAGGTTGTTATTCAAATTCTCAAAATCCTTTCCTGCTCAGTTTTCTCTAAGTGCATGAGGGACTAAGTTGTGTGTTAAATGTGCCCTGGGAACTGCAGACAAGAGCCGACCTTGGTCCCTTCTCTGTGTGTCTCCTGCAGCAGCCTGAGCTGAGCGCACAGGCTGAAAACACAGAACTGAGAGAGCAGATGGAAGAAAGGAAATCAGCAGGTTTGGAGGATGAGAACAACCCAAAGAATGGTCAGGTACTGGTGGAGCAAGTGGTTGCCAAAGGAGGTGAGAATCAGGCCAAGTTGAGTTCAGAAAAGTCAAGGGAAACTGAGGGATGTGTACAGCATCACCCAGCTCCACCTGAGCAGGCCTGAGCTGAACAGTGAGGAGTGGGAGAGCAACTTACTCCACAGTGAACCTGTGCACCTGCCAAGGAGATCCAAGGATGGATCGGGGTTGGTTTCTACTTCTGGGAAGCACCAATTCCAAGAAGAGGAGGAAGCGACCATGAGGCTCTGCCCTAGACCCCCCCCCAGGCCTCCACCTTGGGGCCACCCTCACAGTGGATGCCCTCCCAGTAAGTGTGGGCTTAGAGGGATAAATGATGTTTGAGGAAAGGCTGGAGATGTCCATTCTTACTTTAAACAGTTGTGCCCTAAAGCCAGGAGGGCCATGGCTAGGGAACCCTTGCATCGGAATCAGTGATACTAATAATATTCTTCTGTATTTATGTTGAGAGAGGCTTCACACACAATATCTCTTAAATATTTGTTGAGAGCTTAATTTCCCCTATGCTGTGTTAAGAACTTGGAGCTCAGATATCAGTGAGGTTTCCCTGAGGAAATCAGAGCAGTGAGAGGAAGAATACAAGCAGATAGTTTCAACACAATGTGGTAGCTGTCGTAAGCTTGGGTGTCGTGGCAGCCCAGAGGATGGGAGGGGAGGCCGAGGACATCTCTTCCTAATGACAGGGTGAACCATTGAGTGGAAGCCCTGAGGACAGTCCCATCATCATCAGAGCTGACCCCAGGTGAGTGTCATAGGGTCTAGAGAGTGTAGGGCAGGCTCCTCTCTAAGGATGGGCATCTGCTACATCCTGAGACAGAGCAGGGCATTCCTGACAGGACATTTGGGACAAGAATGTAGTGAGATGATGATTTACAACCACTTTGATTCGATCAGTGAATGAACGTCATGAGAGCCTCGTCGGGGCTTGACTTGGTGCTGGGAGCCGTGAATACAGAGATGAAGAAAATATTCCAGCTTCACAGAGCTCTCAGTCTAGGAACCAGGAAGTCATGAAAAATGCAGTGGTAGTGGGTCATTGCAGGAAGTGGCCAGTGCTGCCTTGGGATGACCTCACTGGTTGTCCTTCTCCCCTTTCTTCTTTTTCCAGCAGATAGATGACCTTTCCTGGCCCAGTGACCTAGGACCTCAGCCAGATTTCAGCCTCTCAGGATACAAGCAATTAGGCTCCATGTTGGCTCCAAGCAGTCAACACTACCAATGTCACCAGAGAAAACTGCTGATCTCAGTAGTTACTGTCTATGTCCTGGCCAGCTGGAGAAATAAAGAGGCAAGTCTAACTAGGCTTTTTCTTTAATTTTAATTTTTTTCTTTTATTTTTAATGAAGTAACATTGATTTATAACATTCTACAGATTTCAAATATACTTCATTGTTATTCGACTTCTGTTTACATGACATTATTCACCACCAAAAGTCTAGAGAATCTCCTCCAGAGAGTGTCCTGGCGACCAACCGTCATAGTTGAGTGTCCCAAATATTGGCATGGGCCTCCTTCCTGTGTTTCATTTCACAGATCTTATTTACATAGTAGCCGTATCAAGAGAAACAACAGAGAGATGGACTCGAAATGACTGAACGATGTGTGATTCGGGAATGAATCTCAAAAACTTTCAAGATCCCACTCAGAAAGTGATGTTTTCAGGAATACAATCCATGGTTGGGGTGTAGTGTCATGTAGTGAGAGAAAATCAATTGCATTTAGCAGCACCTAGTGACTTGTGAAAACAACACCTTCCCCAAATGACCCAAATGATGACCGTACATGCCAAATAATGAAGAGAGCCACTGATTTCCATTGATCTTACAGAAACAAGAGGTCCTTCGGGCGCTTAAGCAAGCTGGGAAAATGGCTGGGTCTCTAGGGCCAGGAAACAAAACAAATCCCATTGTAGGTGCCATAAGAAGAGGCAAAACAGATTTGATGGCAGTGGCCACAAGATGGCAGAGAAAATGGCTTGAGGCTTTTGCAGTCTCAAATGAGTTGGCTCAGAAGAACATGGCATCTTAGAAAAACATGTTGGGCAAAATTTTGGACCCCGTGGACACTAAATGTTTAGCCCGTGATCTGCAGTCATTCTGTATAGAATTCATTCTGTATTCTCTTGGATCAACAGTGACTTTTACAAAGGAGGTCAGGAATCTACACATCGGCACACACACCTGAAATGGAAAGGGTGTATTTTTTCAAAAAACCCAAAATAATAGAGAAGTTATTTCTCATTTCCAAATTGCAGTTTTTGACCTAACTGAAGAATTGACTGCCATAGATATTAATTACTCATGATGCTCACAAATATGCCGTCGTAAAGATAGTATGATAACTTTGATAAATAGCAATGTAAAACAACTGCTTTTACTGTTAGCACACTGTCCTCCAGGGATGTCAGTGGAAGTAGTGAGCGACATTACAACACCTGAACACCCAACAGGAAACAGGTCAATGAAGGAGGAGACAGTCAGCCCAATGTATAGAATTACGTGTAATGTACACAACCGTGAGTTGGTTGGTAACAAACCCATGGGATAAGTCTATGTTTATATTGACTCTTGTGTCCTGTCAAATGGGCAGAGCATTGGGAAACAAAACATTGGACTGTACAAAGAAAGTCAGTTTGGACACTGCCTTTAGAAAACGATTAAACAGATATAAATAAAACACATTTAAAGGTGGTTGCAAGCCATGTTTTAGCCCAGCAAGAATAAGCTTTAGGAGAGAGACATAATGACAAATAGATGCTTTGGTCTTTCAGAGACAAGTCGTCTGACCCACTGGGAATGAGACCTCGTGAGTCATCCAGGTGAGCAGGCTTTACATGGCTGGCTGGAAAGCTCAGTGACTAAAGAGATAACTTAAATATGCTACATACACCAGTCATGGCATGATTTGAACGGAAGGTCTTTCACCCTCTTTTGGGGGGAATGAAGCTGGCGCAAAGGGACTGCAGATTCTGTTGCAGCCACAGGGCTCCGATCCTTACAGACTGAAGGGAGTGGACACCTAGTTCAGAGATGCTATAGGAGGCAGTGTCTAAGTGGGAACTTATGATATTTGAGGGCTTATCTTTGCATACCGTTTGAAAGATTCTGGCAGTACATAATGCTGGAATAGATTATGGAAGACTAAATGAAATAATACGGCCACAAACTGGCCCCTAAATCTTGTAACTGGCATTGCAGCTGAATACAAGGATAAACTGGCAGCCTCACCAACCGAATGGTTACTTTTAAGGAAATCTTACTGATGAACTCACAAAACCTTTCACATTCGTTAGTCCACAACAGCCCTCCTACAAACACCTCCCGGGCACAGGTCTCAACATGGGTGTTGATTATCTTCTTTGGCCGCATGATAAAACCTCAATTGATCTGAAGAAGATTCTTCTCACCTGGCAAACACACAAGTCCCCAAAACTGTGGTCTCTGCCAGATCTGGCTTGATTCTGAAGCATTTGTTTCTAGCAGGATACAAGGTCAATATACAAAAATCTATTTTATGTCTATGTAATTCCAGTGCACAACTGAAATGTAAAAAATAATAGCATCAAACAAATGAAAGTACAAGGCATTGGTGAAAGAAATTAATGAAGACCTAAAACATGAAGACCACTTCCCTGTTCATGGGTCAGAAGACTCATTATTTTTGAGATGTGGGTTTTCCCCAATGGGGTCTATAGATTCAACCCAAGCCAACTCAAATCTCAGTCAGCATCTTCGGGAGACAGTAATGATGCGATTCTAAATTAATATAAAATGACAAAGATCTAGCGTAGTCAAAACATTTATAAAATAATAAAACAATGTTGGAGGGCTAGCTCTACCTCATTTCAAGAACTATTATAGAGCTATTTTGTTCAAAGCAGTACGGAATTGGTGTAATGATAAGTCAACAGATCGATGGAACAGAACACAGAGTCAAAAGGTAAACTACTAGCTATAATGAGACTGATTTTTTAAATTTTTATTTATTTATTTATTTTTTCTTGAGTAAGAGTGGCCCTGAGATAACATCCACCACTAATCTTCCTCATTTTGCTGAGAAAGACTGTCCGTGAGCTAAAATCTGTGTCCTTCTTCTACTTTATATGTGGGATGCCTGCCACAGCGTGGCTTGAGGAGCAGTGAGCAGATCACCGCCCAGGATCCGAACCAGTGAATCCCATGCCACCGTTGGAGCGCACGAACTTAGCTGGTACACCACTGGGCCAGCCCCAGGAGACTGATCTTTGGCAAATGCAAAAAGACACTGCAGTGGGGAAAGATAGTGTTTTCAACAAATGATAATGATCTTTTTCAAGCTTTTCAGCTGGTGGTTGTTTATATCCACATGAAAAATACGTAAATAAATAAATAGAAGTCATGTCTCACAGGATATCCAAAAATTAACTCAAAATAGATAATAGATCTAAAGGTAAACGTTAAAACTGTAATACCTCAGAAGAAAACAAAGAGGAAAGTTTTTGTGACTCTAGGGTAGATGAATATTTCTTAGATTGATACAAAGAACATAATCAATAAAAGAAAACACTGAGAAATTGAACGTCACAAAAATTGAGAACATTCGCTTTTGAAAAAAACACGGGTAAGTGAATGAAAAGTCAAGCCACTGTGAGTTGATAATATTTGTAACTCACTTATGTGAGAAAAGACTTATACCCAGACTATACAGGAGCTCTGAAAACCAAATCATAAAAGGACAAACCAATTTTAAATTGGGTGGAAGATTTGTATAGTAATTCTGGAAATAGGCAATGTAAGCTATCCATCTTTCATCTACTTTTGTGAAATTGCTTTGATAATTCAAGATCATTTGCGTTTCCATATAAGTTTCAGAATCAGCTTGTCAGTGTCCCAACAAACCTGCTGGAACTTGGATTGGGATTGTAATAGATCTGTGGATCCCTTTGGGCAAAATTGACGTCTAAAGCATCTTGAGTTTTCCAATCCACAACAAGTTTCTCTCTCCATTAATTTAGTTCTTTAATTTCTCGAAGTATTGTTCTGTAGTTTTCACTGGACCTTTCTTACACATATTTTGTCTGATAAGATAATGCAAAAAGAGAATTGGTCAAAAGACTTGAGGAAATACTTCTCAAAAGAAGATATGTTAATGGCCAAAAAACACATGAAAAGTTGCTCAACTCTGTCATCTGGGAAATAAATTCATACTGCAATGGTTACCATTCCCCATCCATTAGCATGACTAAAACTAAAGAGACTGGAAATACCACATGTGGTGTGGGTGTAAGCCAACTAGAATTCTCTTGCACTTGTGGGAATGAGAAATGGCACAACCACTTTGAACAGCTGCACCGCAGTTAAACATACACCAGTCATGTGAAAAGCCGTTCCACTCCTAGGTGTTTACACAATATGTCCACACAACAATCCACGCATGAATATCCACAATAGCTTTATTCATAATGGCTAAATCCTGGAAACTGCACAGATGTCCATTAATAGACGAATTATAAAAAGACACGATACAGCCATGCAAAGGAATACCCCTTAGCAATAAAAAGGCATGAACTGTTTATGTGTGGAGTAACGTGGATGGATTTAAAAGTCATTATGCTGCATGAAGAAATGCAGACATGAAAGAGTACGTGTATGGTTCCATTATATAAAGTCGTTAAAAATGCAAACCCATCTGTAATGACCCTGGTTGCCTGGGGCTGGGGGTTGAGGGAGTGATGGACTGCAAAGGGGCGCAAGGAAGGTCATGGGCTAAGGGAAATGCCCTGTGTCCTAATCGTAGCAGTAGTTTCATTAGTGTGTAGTCTGTCAGATGCATTTAATTGTATACTTTAAAATGGTGCAGTCTATTGTACCTAAATTATACCTCTGCAGCATTTGTATAACAATCGGTTGTATTTCTCCATTGTAGCCATGAGTTACTGAGAAAAGGAAATTCAGTAAAACAATATAAAGATTACCACCCACAATCATTAAATGCCTTAGAACACATATAATAAAGACCCCTGAAAACTATTACTGAGAGAAATTAAAGATCTAAATAAATCGATCAAAATCTATGAAATTCATAGACTGGAAGCTTTAATATTGTTAGAATGACAGATCAACATTATCCCAATTAGTATTGCAGCAGGCGCTTTTTGGGTAGATTTTCAAGCTAATTCTAAATTGTATATGGAAGGGAAAGTACCTAGAATAGCGAAGACAACCTTGAAGAAGAATTAAGTTGGAGGACACACTCTACTACATTTCAAAATTCACTTTAAAGCTATAATAGTTACAACATTATAATATTGGTGCAAGTAAACACAACACAAGCAAATCAATGTGAAAGAGTCAAGAGTAAAATATTTACCCACATACGCACACAATTATTAGATTTTTTTTTTTAACAAGTCACCAATACGTTTCACTGGGGAAATAAAAGACTTTTCCATAAAAAGTGTTAGAAAAAATGAATATTTATTTAAAAATAAGTTAATATGAAAAACCACTTCCCACCGCACATTGAAGTTAGTTGGAGATGTGAAAGTGAAACCTATAAAGCCTTTGAAATAACCTGCGAATATTTTCATGAACAATGAAGAGGCAAAAATTTCTTAGACACAATACCCAGGAACTCACTATACATGAAAAATGGATCAAAGTGGATTTCATAAAGTATCGATTCTTTAGCTTATCATACATGACTGTTTAAAAAGTGAAAAAGCAATTCATAGACTAGGAATAATTACTTGCAATACTTATATCCGACGAGGAACAGTAAATCCAAAGTATGCAAAGAACTTATAAAGTCTGAAGGAAAATTACGCACAACCTCATTGATTAATGAGCAGATTAGAAAAGCCACGACATAATAAGAGAGTCACTTGGCCAGTAAGCTTTGGAAAACCAAGATGGCAAACCGCTACACAGCCTGCAGGATGGCTAAAATTAAAAAGACTGAGAATACTAAGTGTTGGGGACTATACTAGAGAGACTGGAAGTGTCCCGTATTTAGGGGGAAATGTAAAAGGATACAACTCCTTTGCGAGAGTCTCTGTCAGTTTCTACCCTTTCCCCAGGCAATTCTGTTCCTAGGTGTATGTACCCAGGAGACTGGGTATCTCTGCAAGTGAATATCTCCACCAAAAATTATGTATTAATATTCACAGTTGCTTCATGCATAATAACCAAAAATGAATCTGTCCATCATTGGAGAAATGGGTAATGAAATTGTGCTATAACCATGAAAGAGAATATTTCTTGGCAAGTAAAAAGCCAAATTATTGACGTGGTAGCCTGTCAAGATTGAACCTCAAAACCAGATATTGAGGCAAAGAACACAGAACGATAAGGAGAGACCGCATCATCGCATTTATATGAAGTGCAAAAATAAGCGAAATTAATCTATGGTGAGAGAATGCAGAATAGTTTATCTGTGGAGGATGGGTCTTGACTGGCAGGAAGTGCGATAGAACTTGAGAGGATGATGGAAAATCTTCTGTTTCTTGTTCTGGGTGGTGATTACACATGGCCTGCGTATGCTAAATTCTTTGAGCTGTACCCTTAGGTTTTGTGCATTTTCTTCTAGGTAAATTATACCTCAATAAGAAAAAGTTAGCAATAAAAGAAGAGAGATGATGACAAAGAGTAAAAGGAGTGACAAGTGACAGACAATTGATAACATACCACAGACTGCTTCACTTAACAGATATTTCTTTTCTCGTAGTTCTCGAGGCTGGAAGTCAGATATTAGGGTGTCAGCATGGTTAGGTTCTAATGAGAGTTCTTTTTTCTGTCTTGCAGATGGACCTTCTCACTGTGTGTTCACATGACCTCCTCTTTGTCGGTGAGGGGTGGTAGGGGAGGCAGAGGAAGACAGAGACATAGAGCTTTCTGGTGTCTCTTCTTTGAAGAGCACTGATCCCATCATGAGAGCCCCATCCTCATGACATCACCTAGCCCTAATTACCTCCCTAAAACCCCATCTCCAAATACCGTCACATTTAGAGTTAAGCGTTCAACATAGGAATTTTGAAGGTAGAGCACAAAATTTCAGTCCATTGCATTCTGCCCCTGACCCTCCAAAATTCATGTCCCTCTGCTATCAAAAATACATTCATTCCATCCAAGTAGCCCCAAAGGCCTTAACTCATTCCAGCATCTCTAAGGCCTAAAGTCCAAAATCTCATCTAAGCATCATTTAAATCATGTATGGATGAGACTGGAGCTACGATTCATCCTGAGGCAAAATTCCTCTCCAGCTGAGAACCTGTGAAACTGGACAAGTACTGTGCTTCCAAAATACAATGATGGGACAGGCATAGGACAGACTTTGCCATGCCAATAGAGAAAGACCAAAAATAAGCATCTGTGATGCTCTAAAAGATTGGAACGAGCTTGAGATTCATGGAAGGCTGCACCCAACAACTGAGGATACACATTCTTTTCAAGTTCACACGGAACATTCCCTAAGACAGACTATAGGCTCAACAATAAAATGTGCCTCAAAAATATCAAAGAATAGGACTCTGAGTGTGTTATTTTCACCATAAGAGAATTAAATTAGAAATTAATAATAGGTATCTGAAAAATTGCCAAGTATTTTGAAGTCAGGCAACATGCTTATAAAAAACCTGTAGGTCAAAGAAGAAGTGAGGTTGGAAATTAGAAACTCTTTTGAACTGAGAGATGATTGACAAGCCACATATCAAAACTGATAGGATGAGGCTGAAGAAGATCTTAGAGGAACGTTTCTATCACTAAATGCTTATATTAGAAAAGAAGAGAGGAATTAGATCAATATTTGGAGCTCCCACTTTGAGAAGATGGGAAAAGTAAAGTGAACTATGGCAAAGTAGGTAGGAGGAAGTACATAATAAAGCAAAACACTGGAACACAGAAAGTGGAAAACACAGAATCAATAAAGAGAATCAACAAAAGCAGAAGGTAGTTCTGCAAAAAGATTGATAAACTTGACATACCTCTAGCAACACTCATTAAAGACAAGAAAGATGGAGGGAAGGAGAGAGACAGAGAGAGAGAGAGAAATTAAAAATATCAGGAAATAAAGACAGGATATCATAGCCCTCAAACCAAGAGGATTATTCTGAGGCCTTGAAACCTACATAAGGAACTCCTGCTAGTGTTTGTCCACCTTGATTTTGAAAGTCTTTGGGGTCAATGACTCATTTTTACCTTCTTTTTTCTCCTCTTTTGAACTGGAATGTCTCTAATTGTTATCCAATGCCTGTCCCACCAATTGTCTATTGAGAACAGATCTCAAGACGGAGAGGAATTGTGCCCAGAAGCTGTACCTGATAGATTCTATTCAGGAGCCTCAGCAGCACCTGATGTGGACATTGAACTGATGCTGTCATGGGATGAGACTTTAGGAACCTTAAGGAGGTGTGAATGTATTTTGTATTTGGGATTTCTGGGGGCCAAAGGGCACATTGTGGTAGGCAGAATTTCTAGACTGGCCTCCCAAATACGTCTCACTCTAATCCCAGAACCTGTGAAGGAGATGAGATATCAGTCCTGTGATTATGATGTTATATGGCACAGTTCTCTTTAGGATGGGGCGATTATCTGGGTGGGCCAGGCCTAATCACATGGGTTGTTAAATGCAGAGAGTTTTCTCTGGGTGATAGGAGAAGACAAAGCCAGAGACATTCGGAGCATGAGAAGGACTCGATGCCACATTACAGCATAGAGGATCTGAGGAAGGAGAAAGTCACCTGAGAAAGTATGCAGACAGTCTGTAGAAGCAGAGAATGGCTCCTGAATGACAGCCAGCAAGGAAATGGGGACCTCAGTCCTTCAACTGCAAGGAACTGAATTATGCCAATGTGGGAATGACCTTGGAAGGGACCCTGAGTCTGGGTGAGAATGTAGCCTGCCATCACCTTGATTTCAGCCCTGAAACCCTTAGCAGAGAATCCAGACACATCATCCCAGATTCTGACCTACAGAGTCCACGATAATAAATGGGCATTGTTTTAAACGGCTGCGTTTGTGGTCATTTGTTACACAGCAATAGAAAATTAACACAGATGCTGTCTCTATTCTGCTGGGTTTCTGTCGTCAGATACACATAATCTGATGCCGGCAGGAGCAAAAATGTCTGCAACCACAGGGTAAGTCCTGCATGCATGTTTGTGTCACTTGTCTTGACCCGGTGCCTCTTGAGGAACACCATGAAAGTCATTTCAAACTCTCTAGGAATGGCTCTTCACACAAAGCTCTGAAAAAATTAAAAAGATGCAGTGCTTAATTCTAAATTGACATTATCTGAGAAGTCATCATCTATTTCTATTTCCTATGTCAAATTTATACAATCTCCTTGTACACTGGAGCTCACCTGCCAAGATTTTAAAGCAAGGACCACTTACTGGCACAGACAAAATTCTTCCATAACAACAGAAACCTCCAGTCTTTATTAAATTTCCCCAAAAATGAAAGTGCCAACAATGCAACCCCTCCACCCGTTGTCATGAAAAATAGGGAAAAAGGGAAAAGATCCATTGTTGAAAGTCCCACCTTAACAAACCTTTAAACTTGAAGACCTTGTTTTCTGAGTTTTATTTTTTCTCGTGCCCAGTCATGCGGGCCTCACTCCATGGGATGGATGGTTCCCAGTTCACTGGGCTCTCTCCGGGAGGAAGTCAGGTTAACCAAACGACAAGTCTCTCCTGTGAATCCGTCCCTCATCCACAAAATCCAGAATGACATGTGAAGCCAACAAACACTGTCATCCCCAGCAAGCAATGAGTTTGCAGTGCTATCTGCTGCCAGATTATCTAAGAGAACAGAGATGACAGAGATAGCAGATAACAGAGAAAAAAAAGTTGTCCTGGTTTCAGCTTTTCCAGGGTGCCAGTTAGTTGGGCTACTTGCACAGAGTCCAATTATATGGTAACTCCTGTGGGCAAATCTCCCAACAGGGGTTGATTGTTGGCAAAAAAAATTGCAGGTCCTGGTACTATGCGTGTTGGCAAGAGGTTGGAAAAAAGAATATTCTCATAAATGGTGAGACTGTGACTTGGTACCACTTCTTTGCAGGGCACTGAGGAGTAAGTTAGCAAAATGGAGAAATGCACAAGTACTTTGATCAGGCAATTCCATTACAAGGAACCTATCCTAGAGAAGAGTACTAGTGATGAGGGATATATGTGTAAGGAGCTCCCCTCCAGCACTGTTTGTAACCATAAACGTTGAAACCAATTTCATGTCCATCAACTGGGAAACGTTTCAATGCATAATGACCAGTCCACACCATGAAAGGCTATGCAGTCATTTAAGAGAACATGGGAGATAATGAAAATGCTGAGTGATGGGCTGACAAGAACTCCTGTATAGTGAGTATTTACTATGTGCCAGGCACTGGGCTCTGATAAGGTCAAATTTTACCTGAGCCTTGTGATCCTGGAGAATAGGGCAGGTTAAGAAATCCTGGGACCCTTTGTGTCCCAGTCAGTATGGCTGACTGCAAAGAACTGCCCTTTCCACGTGACTCAGATGACACGCATGGACACCTTCCTTGTCTACTTATGACAAGGCCAGACACAGACCCTCCCATTTCCACTCTTTGCTTCACACATGATCAGCTGAACTTCTGGAGACACTAACCAATTAGAACAGAATGATTGTTAATCCAACTCTGCTTAAGTCTCTCTCCTTCCTCCAAGCCCTGGAATTTTGACCCGTCTGCAGCCTGACCTGAGTGTAGGCTGGTCTCAGGATGGCACATTCCCTGATCTGCTGTCCAATCAAGCCCCCTTTCATCTGTCCACACGTGGCTCTTCTCCCCTTGTTTACTCCCCCCGTAAAAGGAAGCTCTTTTGTCTGACCCTTGAGACATTTGCAGATCTTACAGTCAAGGCTAGACTACTTTGCATGTAACTTGTTTGGTTAGATTCCAGTTGCAATCTACATTCATTTTTTTTAAGATTTTATTTTTTCTTTTTCTCCCAAAGCCCCCTGGTACATAGTTGTGTATTTTAGTTGTGGGTCCTTCTAGTTATGGCATGTGGGATGCCACCTCAGCGTTGCCTGATGAGTGGTGCCATGTCCACACCCAGGATCCCAACCAGCGAAACCCTGGGCCTCCAAAGCAGAGCACACGAACCCAACCACTCAGCCACGGGGCAGCCCCTCTATATTCATTGTGAAGTAACTATAAAACTAAATGAAATTTTCAGAAATTTCACCTCTTGACATTGAAAACACAATGCAACAAGTGAACCCAACTGTATATCTCTATTGTACAACAACCATGTGGATTAAAACTATTCCAAGAGACTCTCAAACACAATAATTTATCTATACTCCAAGAGAGTGACAAAGCCAGAAGCCACTTTCCTCAAGCGTGTTATTAGTGGTGTTGTTGCTATTGTCTGCATTCTTCTGTTTACATAAATGAGGGGAAAAAGTAAATGAGACATTTTGGGATATTCTAATTCTATTACTCCCAGTGTCCTTTAAAACAAAAATCCTCGCTGTTAGAGCAAGGAGATTCAGGTGAAAGATAGACAGTCGATAAAATCCCAATAGGGGCAGCCCCCGTTGCCTAGTGCTTCAGTTTGGCATGTTCGACTTCAGCAGCCTGAGTCCAGTTCCCAGGTACGGACCTACTCCACTTACCTGCCAGTGGCCATGCTGTGGCAGTGGTTCATATGCAAAAGAAGAAGATTGGCAAGACATGTTAGCTTGGGTGAATCTTCTTCAGCAAAAAAAACGAAAAACCCCTGTAGTTCCAAATTAGAATTGGCAGTGAATTGGCAGTGTTGGTGAAGATATGTGAGTACATGAATACATATGAACATAAATGTGCATTTCTTAGTTCTGTCCACTGGAAACTACTGAATGGCAATGAGCACCTCTAGGATACACAGTTGGATCGGGGAAGACCATTTTGCACAAAAAGAAACCAGAGTTTGTTAAAGAAATGGCTGAGTCGAGGAAGGAGCAGTAAATATTCAAGATGAGATAGAAACACCCTGTCAAACTGATATCAGGAGAGGTCTCAGAGATTATTAGCATGATATCAAAAGGGTTAAGGGGCCAACTTGAACTCACATTCTTTGCTGAAAGGGAGGATAATTGGAGCATCAGTGAGGACCATATTGCAATGGATTGAACAGCTTCCACGTGTCTGAATCCTAGAGTTCATATCAACCCAGAAAAAGAAAAAGAAAGGAAGCTAACTGGTGACCACCGAGGGTGCTAGGGCACCAGGTCATTAAGGTGCAGTTCTCTTTACAGACTGTTTTGTTCCATAACTTACTAGTTATTTAGGGGAAGTTTGTCTTTCTACAAGTGTTGCAGATAATAAGACCTGACGATGGAGTATCACCGGTTTGCCCCACGTCATTACTGAATGGACCTGGGCCTTGTACATGAAGGGCTGCTAACACCATTAGAAGAGGCACACAGGACGTGACGTGTCCCCTGATGGAAGAGCACACACCGCTTTTGCGGAAGTCTTGTCACCCTATCAAACACGAATCTGATCAGTGTCTGCATCTGCGGATCCAACACAGTGGCCACAAGAAACTTTTGGCTACTGAACATTTGGAATGTCGCTAGGGGTGCAGAGGAGCTGAATTTCATTTTTTTTGAATTTATAACATGTAAATGTAAACTTACAAACTGAAGACAGGTGAAACGCTATTTTATTAGACCCAACTATATAACTTTCGTGGAACTATTTCCCTCAACAGTAGCAGTGTACAAGATGGACATTTTGTTTTGCTGACTGCTCATACATGTTAGTTCCAAGGCAACTACTAGGTGTTTTTCCTTTTTTGGAGATTGGCACCTGAGGTAACATCTGTTGCCAATCTTCTTCTTCTTCTTCTTCTTCTTCTTCTTCTTCTTCTTCTTCTTCTTCTTCTTCTTCTTCTTCTTCTTCTTCTTCTTCTTCTTCTTCTTCTTCTTCTTCTTCTTCTTCTTCTTCTTCTTCTTCTTCTTCTTCTTCTTCTTCTTCTTCTTCTTCTTCTTCTTCTTCTTCTTCTTCTTCTTCTTCTTCTTCTTCTTCTTCTTCTTCTTCTTCTTCTTCTTCTTCTTCTTCTTCTTCTTCTTCTTCTTCTTCTTCTTCTTCTTCTTCTTCTTCTTCTTTTTCTTCTTCTTCTCCCCTCAGCCCCCCAGTACATGGTTGTGTATTCTGATTGTAGGTCCTTCTGGTGATGTGATGTGGGACACCACCTCAGCATGCCCTGATGAATGATGCCATGTCCGTGCCCATGCTCTAAACTAGCAAAACCCTGGGCCACCAAAGGGGAGCATGGGAACTTAAGCACCGAGCCAGATGGCCGGCCCTAAATTTATTAAATTACATTTGGTGCTTGCATTGTCTTTCTATTAGACAGCACTGCTCCAGACTCTACCACCCACTGAGGGGAAGTGTGGAGGACAGAGGAACGTGTTAAAGTGTATCCAGGTATAAAATCAGCCAAATTCAGACTGTGGGAATGCTACAGGACAAACACCTCAGTTTCATCACAAATAATTGACAAAAGAGGAGGGAAGAACAGTGAGAGAAAGAGAGTTAGAGAGAGAATGAGGGAGAACCTGTATATGCAAGAGGCTTAAAGACATATCCACCGATCATAGTTTGTGGATATTTTTTGCATATTGACTCAAAGAAACCAAATAACAGTGGGATAATTGAACACTGTCTATTTCATGATATTAAAGATTTTAAATTATTTATTGAATAATTGTAGTATTATTATGATAATACTTCCAGAAAGAGTCATCATTTAGGGAAACATTCTATTGTAATTACAGATGAACATGATGTGTGGGATTTGCTTTAAATAATATAGGAAAAGGGATGAAACTGTGGGATTATATTAAAACAAGTTCAGCCATCAGGTGGTAATTGTTGAAGCTGGGCGATGAAGATAGGGATGTTCTGTTGTAGAATTCCATTTCTGTGTACTATAGAAAGTCTGCATTTGAAAAGAATGGTAGAGTACAGGTCCACCTAGGATGATGGCCGCTGAATTTCTCAGCATTATTTCAAAGGACTAGGAGTTGACATGGAGAGGTGTAAAAGAAAAAACGCAGTTCATTCCTCCTGTATTTTTCTTTCCTGAGTGTCTCCTTTATTCGTCACACAAAACACTTCACCTCTGACACTTCTGGTCACCAAATGTGTGGGTTTTTTCACACACCAAGCAATTCTCCAGGACACCAACTAGGTGTCCCACAATTTCACTCAATTCTGACACTGTCTCCCTGGAGATGGTGTCACATCCCACAGATAAAGGGCTCAGTCCCACAAGAATGTTCCCACCACACTTCACATGCCAATTGCATGTAGTAGGTGCCCAGGCTACCCACAACTTCTGTCCCACTTGGCTACAAAGCAGAAGTGCCCACAGCCCCTTCCTCAGGTTTGGTTAACCAATGCAAAGACAGATGAAGACATACATAGGGTGAGGTCTGGAAAGGTCGTGAGTATAGGAGCTTCTGTCCTCGTGGAGTTGGGTTGTATCAGCCTCCTGGTGCGAATATGTACACCACTCTGGAAGACCTCCGAACCCCTGAGTACTGGGATGATTTAGAGGCTTCTTCCCATAGGAAACGTCAATTATTAACTCCATTTTCAGTCCCTGTCCCCTCTCTGGAGGGTGGGGTGTGGGCTAAAACTTCCAAGCTTCTAATCATGGCTGGGTCTTTCTGGTGGTCACCCCTAGCCAGGAGCCATCTGGGAGACCACCCAGAGTCACCTCAATAGAACAAAAGCTGCTCCTGGTGCTCCTGTCATTTAGGGATTTACAAGGGTTTTCAGAGCCCTGTGTCAGGGATGGGGTCAAAGACCAAATATTAGCAAAAGAGATGCTCCTTTCTTGTCACTTATGAAACTACCAAGGTTTTAGGAGTTGTGTGCCAGGAACCAGGAGCAAAGAAGATATTTTCCATTATCTCACAAGAGTCCAAAACACCACTCATAACATTGCACCCAAACTCCCAGGGGCCAGAGAACACTGTGGACACAATTGCCTTTCACTGAGCCAGGTCTGGGGGCCACACAGCAGGGGAAAGATCGGCAAAGACCACGCACATAGAGGAGAGGACAGCAGGGAGGGCCTGCTCAGGAGGGAACACAGGGAAATACTCCACAGAACGAGACTGTCATAAACTCAGAGCAGGCCTGAGACCAGGGCCACCACAGCTCTGGCAGCTGGGAAATTGAAAGGAAGGGCTTCCGCAGTGCAGAGGGCCAGAGGTGACAATTTGGGGAAGCACAACTGCTGGGGCCAGGGAGAGACCTGGCAGAAGACCTAGTGTCTTTGGAGGCTTGTGGTGAAGAGAGAATGAAGCAAGAGGTAGAAATGAAAGGTCCTACTGGAAGAAAATAGATTCCCCAAATCCGGAAGACACAGCCCGCCTATCCTCAAACCTCACATCTCTTAGGTGAATTGCACCAAAGAGAGAGATCCAGACCTAAGAAATGGACTAAGCCAAACAAATCACTCATCCGTTCCTAGATAGAATGTTTGTTTCTCGTTCAGTAAACCTAAGCATGTTAACGGGAAAATCATGTAGCAGACAGGTGTTCTAAGATGACTGAAGAAAAAACCAGAACTAGAGAGTCAAAGAGTTCAGCTCATGAAAAAATTGCCCTCGAAAGCAATGAGCAAACATAGGATCACTATAAAATAACATCCTTAACTGAATTAAATGTTCCTGACAAAGAATTTGTGGATACGAAGAAACAAAATTTCACATAAGAAATACTCAAAAGAGAACTGGGTACAAAACAGGAAATGAGAAGTTAGAATTGGCAGAACCAAGGAAAAAAATGAAGCAAAAGAAAATTCTCTGAAAAAAGGCTAAATGGCAAGTTTCATAAGGGTAGCATATTTGTTCAAAATTATAAGAGACATTGAATAAAGAAAGTATCAAGCAGAACAAAAGTGAAGAAAAGATGTTGAGAAAGGATCAGAGAGAAAACCATAGATACCTGGGAGAAATAGACTGGAATGGTGAACTCCAAGTTCTATCCTCTTAGAACTAAAAGACTTAAAAAAAAGAAAAGCAAATTCCTCTCAAGTTTCAGACCTTCCCAAACTTCCCCACCCCTCAAAGCCAATTCACATACAACTGGGAGAAAATGGATTTACATTCTCCATCTCAACAGAACAAACAGAGCAAGACAATATTTTTTAAAATCTGAATAAGAGTCATTGTGGGGAAGTCCTTTACATTCTGCCAAGCTGTCCGTGCATCAGGGAGCAGAAAAAGAGAGTTAAACATGCAACCCCCGGTGGGTCCTGATTCCATCACGGGAAGTCTTTTCAGGACCAACTCTACCCAATAGGAGATGACTGAGGAAATTTTATTCATGGGGGAAGCTTTGGCACATAAGTATGAACAGGAGGAACAAGAATATTTCTATTGACTTAAATCCATATCCAACAAAATCAATCCTGAGTATAATGGATTAGGCTAATGAATGTAAAACATTCACGAGTCCACAGTGACAGTCACAACAGAAACTTTAATGGTACGATAGGGGGAGGGAAAGTTCTTTTCCACAGCACTGTGCCAGCAGCTCCAAGTATAGAGGAATGATGAAATGAGAAAATCTCCAGTGTACAAACAGGAATACAATAAGTGACACACAGCAGGAATATTTAACAATGGTAAAAATTTCAGAGAAAGATCTTTAGAGAAGAGGATATTCATACACTCTCAAAGTACCACTTACCACATTGCTAATGATAGAAAGAAAAAAAATGCCTCTTTACAATGAACTGATCTCGTAGGCCCTCCAGAACAAAGCAACCAATGCTAGTCACACAGTACCGGTGGTGGATAAACTGGACATCCTTGGTCTCCAGGGGACTGCGCTAGGACGCTCACAGCAGAAACTAACTGTATAGTGTTCTTGGCAGAAGGGTGAGTCTGAATTTAATCATGAGGAAATGGTCAGACAACTTCAGAATGTAGACCACTGAGCCAGACGACTGACCTGACCCTTGCAAACAAGGCCACGTCACACCACCACAGACAACCACAAAAAGCTAAGGAGATATTTTTGGTCCCAAAGAACTAAAAAAAAACACAATAACATGGTCCTTTCAGTCCTTAGGAACTGAAAATACCTCTTCTCCTCTTTGTCGTCGTCTTTGTGGTGGCAGTGACTGTTGGAAGAAAGACCAGTTGTCTTGTTCAGTGGTCTACATCCTGCAGTTGTCTGATAACGACCTCAGGATGAAATTCAGCATGCACATTCTCAACAAGAACAGTGCACGGTTACTGCTATCTGCTCCTAGCACAGCCCTGATGGTGGCAAAGAACGTCCGGTTCGATATGTTGTCTTTGCCCACTTGCTCCTGATTCTGGTTACGTAGGGGATGGGAATTGAGAGGAGCGAGGGTTAAGGTCTCTCAAAACCGTGTGTGCATCTAGGTATTGGGCTCCTTCGCGATGTACCACAACTGGAGGCTGAGGGGCTGGGATTGCTCCCATCAATGCAGGCTTTTGCAGTAAACATCCTGGAGAGTGGTTTGTGCTTGTGATGTGGATTCTCAGCAAAGGATCCCTCTGGTGTTCTGTTTGGGCTGGAACTGGATTGGCTGTTTTAGATGTGTTTCATCCAGTGGAAAAGCGACTTTTCATAATGGGGTTTCTTCTTTTCTTGGTTTCAGAAGTACTTGGTATCTGAGAGAGAGAGCAAAAACAACCCAGTGTGAGTGTTTGTCAGGTCCTGCTGCAAGCTGAGCCTTGAGGGCTGGCTACATGGTGACAGAGGCCAGGACTAAGCTGAGCTCCTACTGGGAGGAGGAGCTGAAGGGGAAAGTAAGATCCAAAGTTAGAAGAAGAACCTCCCTAAACTTCCATCCAGTCCATGGTGCAGGATCCAGGGACACCTGTACTCGCCCACCAGGAGCTGGTGACGTCTGAGCTCAGAGCTGCTGCTGAGCCTTAGCCAGATCCCCACCACCCTGTCCTCAGCAGCCACTTCACTCATGAATCCCCTTCGTCTGGAGCAAAGGGATGGTTGTCTCACACCTCCCAGGGAGGGATGTGCTCAGCATCCATCACACACATTCAGAAACAGACTGCTGTCGGAAGGAGAGGACCCTTGGCAGAGAGGCACGCCCTCTTTATCTCTCTGTCCCAGTACTCTGGGGAGGAAGGGCAGGCGATGGGAAGAGGTCTGGAATGAAAGAGCCTACAGGGACCTCAGAATATATCCAAATCCAGTTCCAACTTCTGCAGATGAGGAGTGGGGATGCGAGGGGGCTCAGGCCTAACTACAGCCACCTGAGCCGTTATTGACAACCCTGGGGCCAGAACTCAGGCCTCTCCCTTTGTGTACATTTCGGGGAAGGTGAGAGGAAAGTCTCCAGTCCAGAGCTGTCGACAAGGAGTAGATACTGTTGGGTCACCTTGGCTGGATGAGAGTAAGGCTTTACAGAGAAATATTCTCCAGAGTGACTGAGGAGGAACCCCACAAGGAGAAACTCACAATAGAATTAGCAAAAAAACAGCAAGGAGTATAACCATGGATGCACTCGTCTTCCTTCAGTCCTCCTGTTGATTCCACACCAGGATACACCTTAGGGCATTGCTAGAAATATTCTCAAGGTCTAGACCAGAAAGTCTCTGAAGTCAATGCGTAAGGCAACTGGTTTGACTAGGTTCTCTTCCACCCGCCCTTTGATTCCCCTAAAGCACTCCCTTGGCAAAGATTCCTTTTTAGGATTTACGCCAGTGTAAAGAATGGCATAAAGAAGCATAAACCTAACTCTTTTTCCTAACGTTTAATTTATTTACTATTATATTTTCTTTAGGGGAATGAATATAATGGTTCTCTTTGAGGATTTTACTTAATGACAAAAATTGATCAATAGTAAAATTTTCCAACTGTAGTGTCGAACCCATTGGACTTGATTTCCATTTGATGGAATGTGAACTTCAAGTTTTACATTATAAATATGAAACAAGGGACTGGTGTGGTGACATAGTGGTGAAGTTTGCACCCTCTGCTTGGGTGGCCCAGGGTTCCCGGGTTCAGATCCCAGGCATGGCCAGAGACCCCACTCATCAAACCATTCTGTGGCAGAGTCCCACATACAAAATAGAGGAAGATTGGCACAGATGTTAGCTCAGCTACAATCTTCTTCAAGGAAAAACACAAAGATCAGCAACAGATGTTAGCTCAGGGCCAATCTTCCTCACCAAAAAAAAAAAAAATAAGAAAAGAAAAAAATGAAAGAAAGTACTAAATTCTGTTATTTGTAATAGGGAGGTATTGTTATCTGTAAACTGGGTTTCTATGTAATGTTTATTTCTCATTTTATCTTGTATTCTAAAAAGTTGGAGAAACTCTTTTCCAAGTAGAGTTCTTCTCAGTTTAATCCATTCATCTACCTCTTTGTCTTCTTGATTTTCTTGCATGTTATACGGATAGTACAGTTGAGAGAGGAATACAATTCCATCAAGGACTGATGGATACTCAGACATTTCAATGAAGCACTGAAATGTTTGGCACATTTCTATGCTGAACCTGAGGTCATAGGAGACAAAGGGTTCTTCTTATTAGCTGCATAAAAACCACTTGAGACCTTTCTAAAGATACTGAAGCCCAAACCCCACCCAAGACCATTTAAATGAGAATCTTGAGCTGTGAGGTCAAGGCATTCATCTCTTATTACATGGCAGTACTACTGCCAGCTCCAAGGAGGCCCTGAGGTGGGGACACTCAGGCCCTGGAAGCCCCATGCAGACCAGCCAAGGCCTGCACACCTGAGGCTGAGGAAAAACGCAACTCCAGGCCAGTCCAGCACTCCCACCCAGGCTCTCTGTGAGGTTTTCTCTTTTTAAAGATTTGCCCTGAGCTAATATCTGTTGCTAATCTTTTTTGTTTTCTTCTTCTCCTCCTTAAAGCCCCACAGTACATAGTTGTATGTTCTAGTTGTAGGTCCTTCTAGTTCTGCACTGTGGAACACTGCCTCAGCATGGCCTGGTGAGCAGTGCTAGGTTCGTGCCCAGGATCTGAACTGGGAAAACCCTGGGCTGCTGAAGCAGAGCACGTGAAAACCACTTGGCCAGGACCCAGCCACTCTTTTAGTTTTTATAATTGGGGTTCTTTCTCCTCAGTTTCAACACTTTCTATTCACATGGAGAAGTCCAGAGTAAAAGGTTGTCCTAGGTCGGGTTCCCTAACACATACAGGAGGAATATCCATGTGCAAGTGATCCGTTTGGACAATGCTCCCAGAAGAAAGAGGCAGTGGAGTTGGGGAATCAGGGAAGGGAAGGCAAAGAAGCCAAGAAAGTGTGTGATTTCAGACAAAGTGCAATGTGTTCAGTGGCTCAAAGAGGCTCTTGTGATGAGGAGGACCATGGGGCTGGGCTTCCCCTTGGCTAAGAGGAAAGGTGAGAGGGAATATCAAGACAGCAGCAGTGGAAACACAGCAGAGGTCAGAGTGCAAACAGGAGACGGAGATGGAAGGGCCTGGCACAGTGGCAGCCCCCATGGAGGACACAGGTGAGACCAGACAGAGGTAGCACCAGATGTTGAACAGAACAAACAAGGGAGAGAAAAAAGAGCAGTAGACTGAGCTATAAGCTTAGACAGAGAGCACAAAGGAATAAGTGCATCTGAGAGCCCCAGATGGGATCACATGTGGACCCTAAGCATGAAGGCCAGGGAATCTGCATGCTAGTCTCCACTTGCTCAGCTGCAGTTTTCTTTCAAGAATCCTCTGTTGGATGACAATTGAGGCATCAATGTGGCCAACGACTTGACACCCCTGCTTGCTGGCATCTGAACACTCAAGAGCATCCCCCTTCAGCGTGGGAGGGGTCTTCATCCTGAGGGATGCATCCAAACCAAGATCTGAAAAGAAAACCACAGCCAACAGGATCCACCATTATTCATGACCTACAGTGACTTACTCCCCACTCAAGAGGGACATCAAGTAAAGAAAGTGGCTCAAACAACAACGGCCATCTGAAAGTCCGTGGGGGTGAGGTGAAGCCAATGCAGACACTGATATTTTCTTTTTTGTCGATCTTTCTTAGAGTGCTCAGTGGTGATGAGATGGTCAAGAGGCAAACACACTCCCATTTGCCAAAAGATATCAAGAAAAACAGAATTGATAAAGACAGTGTCTTAGCAGAGAAGACGAAGGGAAGGAAATCACATGGACAGAGATTGTCCTACTGGCAGGAACGAGACTGTAGACATCACACAGAACCAGAGTGCACGGGAAAACATAGGAGAGAAAAAAATGGGGGAGGGTGAAAGCAGGGGAGGTTACAAAACTTGCGTCTATAGATGTCATATATGTACCCTATACAAGGTACACACAAAATACACATAATTTATGACATACAATATAAATACATCTATGCACATGTGTTCTTTTATCTAACCGAACAGATGAATAAATAGACATTTGGAGACATTGAATATGACATTCTAATCACTATTCTGGTCAGTTGAAATTGGAAAAAATTTAGAAGTGCAAGAAGAAGGAGAAACCCTGTGGCGAGAAACAGATGACCCGTGGAACACCAGGAGGAGGAGGGTAAGGACAACACAAAGAGCATTAACGGTATCTCCAGAGAAGGATCGCTTGCGTTCCCCCCAATTCCTCTGTGGAAACAGGATCCCCAACGTGATGGTGTTTGGAGGTGGGGCCTTTGGGCGGCAGGTCCCTCATGAATGGGATTAGTGCCCTCATAAATGAGACCCCACAGAGCTCCCTTATCTCTTCCGGCACTTGAGGATGGCGTGAGAAGATGGTCTCTGTGAACAAGGAAGGGGTCTCTCACCAAACATCGAAGGTGCCAGTGCCATGATGTTGGACCTCTCAGCCTCCAGAACTCCAATAAATAAATTTCTGCTGTTTCTATGTCACCCAGTCAATGGAATTTTTGTGATAGCAGCCTGAATGGACTAAGAAACTATCCTTGGCCAAAAAACCTGGCGTGGAGTCTGGTTTCCTGCTCAGGCCCCTGTGGAAAGTGAACAGGAAAGAGAGCGAGTAGGCCAGTGAGGCTGAGTCTTGGCTGGGATTGAGGAAGCCAAGGAGAAGGAAAAAGAGAGGCTAGAGGGTGAGAAGACAACTAAATACCCCAAGATCTGACGGCACCTGTCAGGGCTATGCCTCCCCTGACCCTCACTGAGACTTTCTCTAGGACCTCTCCACGAGCGATAGGGGGCTCCTTGTTGCCCCCACTTGAGAACATGGGCCTCTCCTCCTTCGTTAGATGACACCATCAACTAAAGGATGAGACCAGGCAGCTCCAGGGTCCAGGAGGAGATGCTGAGAGTGATAGAGGGGAAGGAGGAACACAACTCAATGAAATGGATGTCAGGGTTTGGAAGCTCAGTTTTAAGCAACCTCTCAGGATCCTGAGGAGAAAAACACTGAGGACATGGACTTAGAGATGAGTAGAGATGGTGAATTAAATAGAGTATCATAAAAGAGACTGACTTGTGCACTTTAAGGATGAAGGTGACCCTTTACATGAAAAAGAGGGAAAAAACTGAAGAATAAGACGGAAACTGAGCTGTGCACCAGTGTTTCCATTGGGACCAAATGTGTCTAAGGCAGTGTTACTGGGGGCACCTAACAGGAGAACTCGGCTGATGATGGATCCTGAAAGGAGATGGAAAAATGGGCAAACGTGCCTTTCTGAGAGAGAAGGGAAGATGGGGTCCAGAGAGAGGGAAGACCATCAAGACTGCTCTGCATCAGATGGAACAAGGCACGTGGAATCATTTTGTAAGTGTTAAAGCACCAGAAAGATATGGGGGTAGATTTGACATACTCATAGTTATTATCAAGCAATTTTTATTCAATCAGACACTGTGGAAATTATGTTCTTAATACTCCTAAGACTATTAATGCAGTATGAGTAAGAGTATGGAATGCAGACATAATTCTTAGGGGATTCAGATGAGGGAATTGAGATGTAAATACCTAAGAGGATAAACCTGGCCAAGGTAAACAGCCAGTAAGATGCAAACCCTGGAACGGGGGCAGAGCTGATCCTAAAGCCCAGGCTCTCACCACCTCGCTCTCTCAGAGCATCACAGGTTTCAACCTGACCTGAAGAGAGCATGGGAGAGGCCCCATTGCCACCTCCACCAACAAACCTGTGACGCCCAACACATGGACTAGAGCTCCCTATTCTTCTTTTCTTTCTTACCTTTGAGGAGTGAATCTCGGTTTCCAGAAACACTGTTGGCTGCAAAGCTCCAGATGGTGGAGGAAAGACCAAGCCTGGCTTTGCCCTCCCTGCAATGGAACTGGTCCACCTGCAGCCCCAGATAATTGCTCCCCCACCTGCTTGGCTCCACCTGTGCTTGTGAAGTTTGCATCTCTGACCTTTGGAAACTCAAGTTTCCACTCAAAGGCCCTTGCTGACAAGCCTCCCAGGAAGGAGCTGAAACAAGAAGTGGTTTCAGTAGGACCAATCCGATTTTCACTTTGCTAAGCTCTCCCAGACCACTCATTTCAGAAGTCCCTGCTTGTCAGTGGTCTCAGGAAACAAACTCAGACTTCATGTATATGAAGGAGATGTCGCCATGATTAGTGTGCCTGGGGGGGCCGAGATGGCAGTTGCCCAGGCTACAGTGTCCCTGAAGTGGACAATCACCCACTGGAGTCCAGAGGGATTTGCATGGGCAGATGAAGTCATGCCTATTACTCTGCTACTAGTCACCTTAGTCCAGGAGCCTACTGAGAAGGTTCTAAAGAGGACTCAGGAGATGGGGGAGAAAGAGTTGCTGATGTCTACCCAGAAGAATATCAGAGGAAGGGAAGAAGTATGGCCTCAAGGCTTCTGTTTCCACTAACAAGGGAGTTGGGAAACTGTAGACCAAGTTTGCAATCTTTGCAAAGTTCTGGAGTCTTTTGACCTTCCTTTTCTGTAAGTTTTGGTGGCCCTCCACCCAACCACATATATATATATTCTTTTGTCACATGGTGGGGACAGGTAGTAGCAGCTGTAAGTAATGTAGTAGAGGTCTGAGACCCTTATAAGAAACTTAGGGGCCAGAGGTGCTACAGCATGAGGCTTTGTGTGATTCTTCAGGGACGTAATATGGTGCACAGTCCTTATGTTACACACTCTTCTGTGGGGTCTGGGCTTTAGTCCCTAATCAAACAGGAATTTCTATTTCTTCTGTGAAATGAAAATCTATTCTCAGAAAGAGGGCTAACTAGAGACCTAAAATAGCCTCAGACCAGTCCAGGTCAGGCTAAGGAGGATCATAACCCCCAGGGCCTTCTCCACACCACTTTGGTTCCCCTTTCTTCTCCCCTCTGCACATCCTCATTGCCACCAGTGTTTGTTTTAAATGTTTTGTAAAAATGTCATTTGGGATGGTGTTACCATGTAGATTCCTGACAACACACTCTATGAGACTCTCATCATTGACACCTGGATCCATGAATCTCCTTCTGCTTCTCTGATCCAATCATCTCCACACGATCAAACGTCTGAATAATCTAATCACCCAGAAGTCCTGTCCTCATCATGGTCCAACTCTACACATGCAGACTCCTCCCCCCCGCCTTTGTAATCCTTCTGTCCTTTGGCCTAATGTTCTTCTTTGCTCAAAAGTTAGACGAGGGTCCTATCAGGCACACTGGTTGTTGACATTTACATGAGATTAGAACACTAAGATGTGACTCATGCTTGAAGCTCTAACCCAACATGGAAGAAGTCACTGAGCCTACACAAAGGATGAAAATCATGGCCATTTATTGAGGAGGGAAAACCAGAGCCAGAGCTTTGGCTTCATTGAAACCAAGGGGCACAGGCAGGATGCAGCATCCGGGATCTCGTTTTTAAAACACCAGAGGGAGGTAGTCACCCCAGAGGAAGTAGAGAATCAGCTTTGAACCCGAAATCATGAGAACAGACCTCCAGAATAATTGAGTAAAACTGTTCCACGTGTGGATGGCCAGAGAAGAGTGGGAGACACTGCTCAGGAAATGCAATTAGCTAGAACACTGCAGGAGATGAGATGCATCATCTTAAAGAAAGAGGTCTGACAAATACCTACTGTGCCCCTGCTGTAGTGGTGGCTGTGAGGAAGTCATGATCCCTTCTCCCTCCCAGCTGGGGAACAATGGCTTGCAGATGCCACTGAGGGACAGGCAGAGAGGGACATAACTAGGGACTAGGGTGACAGCACAGCTCCCAAGCCCTCCTGAAATCTGTACTTAAAACTCGGTCCAAGAGCCTGCAGAAAGTATATCTCTCTACCTGGCCAGCCATGGTGAGCTTAAAAAATATGGTGGCTAACTGGGAGACCACTTGGATTTATCTGCTTTATAATGGGAGTACTCACTGGTTGCCTCCAGAGTCAAGCTGACTTGAGGCTCATCACACGGAAAGGCAGTTCTTCTGAGGGGTTCCCCAGAGGCAGACAGATCATGAGGACAGGAAGGAGTCAAATTCAGTTCACTTTATGGATCTTGAAGGATTTCATTCACAATCCCCTTCTCCTGCAGCTCCCTCTCCAGACTGGTAAGAGAGGGAAGAGAAAAGAAGAGATCAGGAAGGATTAGACACCACAGTATCCCAGCTGCTCCTGATTGAAGGGTAGGGTCCAAGGGACTAGGGCAAAGCCTGGCTGTCCTGGAACAGGAGAGAGGGAGAGAGAGAAAAAAAGAGAGTGAGCAGAACGTGCTCAGTGCACTGGACAGAGAGTGAGATGATGATGGGGCCTGCACTCTCCCTGTAAGGCAGACTCATCACACTCGGAGAACCAATACAATGGCTTCCAGTTTGTGAATGCACTGTGTTGAATTTACATATGGCAGCCCAGTGAATGCAGGCTCCAGAGGCATTGTGGACTCCCAGAGATCTTGTGCCTTCTAGGCCGTTTTCTGTCAATACTGTGACCTTTCATGCTTTGGTTTATTTTAAATTTTGTCTAGTTAATTTTCTGGTGATGCTATACCTATGAAGGACCTAAGGCCAACAGTCGGGAAAGCAGACATGCTTCTCATCCTTGTTTTAGCCTTCCAAGAGAGAACAAGGGATTTCTTTAAGGGCAGGAAATCCCTGAGACTGCTTAGTTCCCAATGTCAGACTGAGGCTACAAGTACCAGAAAGACAACAGACAACCTCGTTCAAAGGGCTTTGCCATCCTTGCTTGAGTGACTGAAATCACACAAGGGGCAGTGTTGGTTCCCCCTTGCATGTGAAACCTGGGGCTATTTGGCCCTCAGGGTCTTTCTTTCAGGTACTCTCCCCACACTTTACCCTTGCTTATTAGCCCCTCCTCATTCATTGTTACCTGGGGGTCAGTGATTCTTGTTCTTCCTCATCTTCATCATCTTCCAGGTTTTCTGCAAACGAAATTCAGAAATGTCCAGACAGAGATGAAATAGTGCCCCTTCACCCATTACAGACACAAAGGCCTGCCTGGGCATGGACAGCAATGACCTGTGTATGAGGTCACGACACACTGAGAGAATTGTGCTGACAGCCCCACGTTTGACTTTGAAGGAATGGCCTGGGATGGTGTCCTCACCCATCAGGCAAAATGTCCTTGGTCCTCCGGATCCTCATCATGGCATGATTTGAGTTTAACTGGGAAAAGATCAAATATCTTTTGTCTCCAGATCAGCGGGTACTTTTCCAGTTTCCCTCTGGAATTCTCTAGTTCTTTCCTCACTCCTTCCATAAAACTGGTTCCCAGTCTCAGTGACTCTATGTCCACTCAGAACTCCCACATAGACCCTACTCCTTTCTCTAAAAGGTGGATAAAAAACCCCATGACTCACCCCTCCACACATCCTGGGACTTCATGGGGAACTCCAAATTGTCTTTTACAACATAAGAGGGGAAAATTTTCCTTGTGGAAAGTATTCTATTACAAATCAATGTATCTGCCCCCACACTTTAGGATTATAACTAGATAAACCCCAAACGGTTAGGAGTATCATCCTTTTCTGAAGCACATTCATGAACATTCCCTTCTTTAATAGTTACAACTACCATGCAACACGTCTTTTGACCCATTTTACAGATGAGGAAACAGAAATCCCAGAAGGAGAAATCAATCACTTGCCTGTAGTTATAAAAGCCAGAGCTCAGGCAAGAGCCTGAGGAGCTCACGCTCAGTCCAGGACCCTCTTCACTCTAGCAGGCTGCCTCCTGTCATGTCCACCTTTCTGCAGTGTGACACTGGGTGGAGGCTGCCTCCTGCCTCAAAGGGCATGATCCCTCAGGGAGGAAGCAGACTCTTGGAGCACTATGACGTCCCCCTGTGCATTTCTCCCCTCTGCTCCCACCCAGCCAGCCGTGGTCCTGTCATGGCTCCAAGTGTGATATGGACACCAGGACAGCTGGTGAAAGCATTATGAGGGGAGATGCGGAGGCTCTTGTCAGCCAAGGACCTTGGATAGCCTCAGTGCCATCAGGGCATGTGGCTGCCTTACCTGGGCTAAGCTTGCGGACAAGGCGTTCTGCCAGCCTGCATCCCTCAGCCAGTTGTTCTCGGAAGCCCTGTCCCCAGTCTCTGCCAATGTCACTGTGGGTGAGGAGGTCCCTGAGGTGCTGATGGAGGAGGACAGAGACCTTTCTTCCTTCCCGTGATGTCTGGCGTATCTGGGTCAGATTTCCTGCATGATCATGAATTAGGAAATGGTATTTCCTAAGGCACGAGGGAAGAGAAATCCTCAGAGTGGAAATGGGGTAATGAGAGATGATAAGGAGTTTGAGAGAGATTTCAGTGAGAATATCCCCAAAAGGCCTTGCAAGTAGAAATCTGCTCATGTTTGCTGGGCCACATTTTTTCTTCTTTCCTTTTGCATTTTATACACTGTGACCCAGTAAAAACATGCTCCTGAGACACTGGAGACTCTAAGAGATCTTGTAACTTCTAGGCCTCCTTCTCTAAAGGTTGAGACAAAATATGAATTTTTATTTAGTCTGGTGACTTTCCTTGTCATGAAATACCTGCCAATAAGCTCAGGCCCACATGCAGAGAGCAGGTATGGCCTTACTCTGAGTTTTGACCCTCCAGAGGAGAAGAAGTCATCTCTGAAGGGGCAGGACGTCTCTAGGCCTGGTTACCTCACTGTGAGTGAGACAGACTCCACATGCTGCAAAGAACATGGACGACCAGTTGCGGGGAGTGGAGGAGACCAGCATAATCAGCCAGTTTCATGCCTCCTTGCTTCAGGCAAGTAGCTACTTTTGACCTCTGCATCTGTTCTTTCCAGAACCCTCTCTGCATTTGACTTGTACATTACCCTCCTCTGATCCTTCAGTTACCTGGGGGTCAGTGATCCCAGTTGTTCTTCAGCCTCCTCTTAATGGATTTCTGCAAAGAAATTGAGAAAAGTCCATTTAGACATTAGCTAGTTCCACTTCACCCGTTACAAATACAGGTGCCTCTCTGGGCCTGGAGACACGAATTATCTCTACATGAGTTCAGAAAGGTGTCATGTTTTGTCTGTAAGGAAATGGGCTGCCATGGTATTCTGATCGATCAGGCAAAGTGGCCCTGATCTGATGGATCCCAGAATGGCATGCTCTGGGTTGAATTGGGCAAGGAGCTAAAAATTGATTTTTTTACCCAGATCAAGAGATGCTTCTCCAGCTTTCCTAGGGGCTCCTCCCACTCTCTCCTCCCTCCTGCCACAAGGCTGGTTCCCAAGCTCAGTGACTCTGTGTCTCATCATGCCTTTCACAGAGAACCTCCTCCTTTCTCTCAGGAGAGGAAAAGCAATTCTGTCCCACGCGTCTCACATGACTTGGACCTTCGTGGGGACTTCCACATCTGCGTCTACTGTTCACCAGGAAAATTCTCTCCTCGTTAAGTGCTAAGTATTCTAGAGTAAACCCACATCCTACTACCAGATTCGACCATACCCAGTACAGAAATCAACCCCAGTGAGTAACTTTAGCATTGTGAAGGTACACTCATCGACATTCCCGATTGGAATGCTACAGCTAGCATGCAACACATGTGTTAATCACGTTAGAGATGAAGAAACTGAAATCCAGGAAGGATACATCCATCCCTCGCCCACTGTTAGAAAAGACAGAACTGAGGCTGGAGCCTGGGAACGTCCATGCTTAGCTCAGGGCCGTTTTCAGCCTAACTAGCTGCCTCCTATCATGTCTGCCTTTCTGTGCTCTAACACTGGGTGGAGGCTGCCCCCTGTCCCAAGGGCCATGGCCCATCATGGAGGAAGCAGGAACTTGGAACACTATCACCTCCACCTTGTACATTTCTCCTCTCTGTCCTCCCACCCAGCTGCTCCTTGTCCTGTCATGACCCCAAGCGTGATGTGGAAACCAGGACAGATGGCAAAAACATTATGAGGGGAGAAGTGGAGGCTCTTGTGAGCCAGGGACCTTGGAGGGCTTAGCACAATCAGGGCCTGTGGCTGCCTTACCTGGGCTGAGCTTGCTGACAAGGGCCTGGGACAGCTTGCATCCCTCAGCCAATTGCTCTTGGAAGGCCTGTCCCCGGAGGTTGTTAAGGTCACTTCAGCCCAGGAGGTCACTGAGGTTCTGATTAAGCAGGATGGACAGGTTTCTTCCTTCCCATGTCTTTAGGTGTAACTGGGTCAGCTCTCATGCCTGAACTCCAATTAGAAAATCAAACTCCCTATGGTGCGTTAGAAGGGAAAATGTATAATTGGAATTGCGTCAAATGTTCTTAGGACCTCCAGAGAGGTTTCTATGAGAACATCGCCCATTTGCCTTCAAAACAGAATTTTGGGACATGTTTGGCAAATGCATAAATATTTTTGAAAGTTACATCAGCGGCCAGGCAATACCAGTTCCTGAGGCATTGCCGACTCCAGCGTTCTTGTACCTTCTAGGCCACCATCTCTCAGTATTTAACATAATATGATTTTGGGGGGGGTCTAGTTACCTTCCTTGATGTGAAATACCTGCCAACAACCTAAGATGAACTCTGCAGAAAGCAGATATGAATCTCACCTGCCTTTTAACCAACCATCCATGAGAGGACACGTGATGTCTGTGAGTACAAGAAATCCATGAGAGTAGTTAGTTCACTTTGGTTCAAACTAACTCTACAAGTACCAGAAAGAGACTGCACAACCCCCTTAAGAGGTCTATGTCATTGTTGGTTGTGGGAATGACAGGAGTGCAATCTGCAGGTTTGGGTGACCATTGCATCACAGATGTGGTCACCTTTGCACTCTTTGATCTTTCTAGGACCCTTTCCATAGTTTCCCTGTCCTTTATCCTCCCCTGGTCGTTCATTTTGGACAGTGGTTCTCTCTCTTCTACATGCTTCTCGTCTTCATGATTTTCTGCAAACAAATTCAGAAATGTCTAGTCGGACATTGACCCAGCCCTGGAGATCATCACCCTCATATCCTCTGCCTTGAGTCAAGCAAACAGTTAAATATGTCTTTTGTCACCAGAGATCACAGGGAACATGTCGGCAGCCTTCAATAGGTGTTGCTGAAAGAGTCATCTTGGCCCCAGCAGACATGCTGGTCTTTGGGGAGATAGGTGGGATTATACACCAAAACGAGACTGATGGATGGAATCCCTAGGCTCCACAGAGGAAAGCATATTTGGTGCTTTCGAGAAGCCAGGATTCTGGGTGATTCATAGAGGTGGGGGTACCAGAGCCCATTCCTTGATTTCAGCGAAAACTCCAGATATGGAAAGAAAGGGGTATGTTTGTCTCGTTCCTCAGCAGACTGTTAAGCAAGGACAAGGTAGCTCAGAGGTGAGAGAGACCAGAGTCCAGAGCTGAGGAACCATGGTAACAACATCTCCAAAGAGATAGGCAAGACTACCACCCTACTTGGACAGTCATTAATGCTCAGTTCAGGAACTCAATTAGGAAGAAAATTACAGGAGAGATCAGAGGGCCCATCTTTATAGAAGCAGCTCATGGAAACTCCTGTTGTGCACAAGCATCAGTGGTGGTTGGAAGTGTGCTATGATCTCTTCAATCTCCCCACTCTGGTTTACCTGGTGTTCACCACCCTGTGCTTGGCATTGGGTCCCAGGGTGACAGAGATTTGATCTGGGACTTGGAAGGGTGTACAGCGACTTGACCCACCCAATGTCTGTGCTTATAACTGAATCTTAGATTCTGATTCAAACCAGGATGGGTCTCCAAGGCCTGCCATCAAAGAGACATTTCTGTACCTGGACAGAGGTGTGAGCACAAAGAACATGGAGGCTACCTGGCAGACCATTCAGAGCTTGTCTTCTTTACAACAGAGTACTCATGGGCTCCATCCAGACAAGAGCAGATTTCATGTTCATCAGATGGGATGGTGGGACTCTCGGGAGGGAGGCAGGAATCAGACAAGTCATGGCGACTGGAAAGAGTCAAATACTGTTCATCCAAAGAAGCCTGACACGCATAATTCATTTCCTCTTCCTCCTGGAGCTCCCTGCCGAGCCCAGAGGCACAAACATAACAGAATGTTAAACAAGGAAAGACTGGACACCACAACTTCCCAACTGCTTCTGATTGGAAGACTAAGGGAGAGGTCACAGAAGGTAAAGAGGGCACCCCTTGAAATAGGAAGAAGATAGTCCTTCTATGACTGCAACTAAGTGAGGCTGCTGTAGTGAGGGGAGGGAGGGCAGCAGGTGCTCACTGCCCTGTCCAGATAACTAGTTATTCATGAAGGAGACTCAGCTCTACTCTGTGGCACAGTTATCACACAGAGCACACAACAAGAACCACAGGAGTTCCTACAACTCCAAAGAAGTTATGCTTCTGTTCCACTTTTCTTACAGAGGCCCAGTGAGTAAAGGCTCCTGGGGCATTGTGGGCTCCCAGACGTCTTGTGCCTTCTAGGCCTGTTTCTCTCAATACTGTAATACCATATACACACTTTTGTCTAGCTATATGTCATGCTATGAAATCCTCAGCATTAAACAGGCCAAATGTGCAGACAGAAGTTATGCATCTTATCTTAGTTTTCCCCAAACAAGAGAGGACACGTGGTCTCCCTGAGTGCAGGAAATCTCTAAGATTGGTTAGTTTGCCTTGTGTCAAACTGATTCTAGGTTCTTAAACTTGAGAAATTAATACCAAGTGGAAACTAACAGGACAATTCCCAAGCAAACATACAGCATTGTTAAAAGGGGTAGCTCGTCGTAGTCTGATGGGATGAAGTAGGTCTACTGGTACTTTCTAATTTTCCATGGATTTGAGATCTTCAGATGTCACCATTGCTTTCACAACCAGGATTATCAGTTACCTGGGGGCTGTTGGCTTGTCTCTTTCCTCATCCTTCTGATCTTTTATAGGTTCTGCAAATAAATTTGGACAGGGCCAGTCATAATAAAATGTTGCTTCTTGACACATTACCAACCCAGGCGCCTGTTTAAACACAGGGACATAAGTATTCTCAGCGTGAGAACCGGATGGCCTGAGAATATTCCAGGAGGCCTCAGGTTGTGTCTTCTGAAAAGTGACCAGGCTTCCTTTCCTGAGTCATAGGTCAGACTGTCTCTGAATTGGCAGATCACTACAACAAAGTTCTCTTCCCTGAACCTGGGCAAAGAGTTCAACATATTCTTCCAGAGGTCATGAGGAGCTCATCTAGTTCATCTTGGAAAGGCTGTTGCAAGATTCAGCTCTAACTCCATCAGATATGCTGGCTGCTGTTGGTTTGGATGAAGTTATAGACCGAGACTAGACTGATGGATGGAATTTATTCACTCATAAATAGGAAAGAATCTATAGTGCCACCTAGAGAACAGGATTCTTACTATTCAAAGTGGTGGAGGGTCCCAGGGTTCACACCACGCATTCAGGGAAAATTCCAGACACATTCAAGAGGTGTTTATCTTTTGACACTTAGATGGCTCCCTACTGAGGATAAACCAACTTAGAGGAGACAGAGACTGCTGTTTGGAGTGGAGCAGGCATGGTAACGGGAATGACAGAGATTTGGCCTGGGACTCGGAAGAGTGTTGAACTACCTGACCCACCTGATGTGTATGCTTCAAACTGAGTCCTAGATTCTGATTCAAACCAAGTTAAGTCTCCAGGGCCAGACTGAAGACATGACATATCTTGGCCTGGACAGGGACGTGGAGAACATGAATATGGACACTACCTGGGAGACCTGTTGGAGCTTTCTTCTCTTGACGATGGGAGTACTCAGTAGCTGCAACCAGAGCAGAGAAGTCTTCATGCTCCTCAGACAAGAAAACATTGGTGCTGGGAGGCTAGTGTGAACCAGACGGGTACTGGTGACCAGAAGAAGTCATAGGGCCTTCATCCACTGAGCCCATCAAGGCTTCATTCATACTCTCTTTTTCCTGTAGCTCTGTGCTCAGGCTAGGGGAAAAAGGATATGATGAAACCAAGAAGGATTGGATGCCCGAGTCCCAGGTGGTCCTGATTGGTGGTAGAGAGAGTGGTCACAGAAAGTGAGGGACAGTCCCCTCAAAGAGAAGGTAAACAATCCTCCTATGATGAGGGCATGGTCTGGCTGCCCCTGAGGACAGGAGAGAGGGGAGTGGGCACTCAGTGAACTGGCCAGATAGCACTAAATGAGGAAGGAGAATCAACTCTACCTGTATGGTACAGAAATGGCACTCAGCAGACACTGAGAACCAGAACAGTGGCTCAACCATGTGGAGAAATGGTGTTGAAATTTACATACTGCCACCCAAGGAATACACGTTCCTGAAACATTGTAGATGCCCAGAGACATTGTGCCTTCTAGACTTCTTTCTATCAATATTGTGAAGGACATGATTTTTTTGGTCTAATTACATTTCTTGCTGTGAAATGCATGCCAACAAGCTACAGTCCAGCATACCAAAAGCAGATATCCATCTCATCTTAGATTCAGCCACAGAGGAGAGAACAGATGGATTCTGTGACTACAACAAATTCTCCGAGACTGGTTCATTTCCCTTACATAGGAATGACAAGTATCACAAAAGCAAATGAAAACCTCTTTAGAAGGCTATTTCCTGATTGGTTAAGTGAATGGAATAATTCAACCAGCAGTTTCTGTCACTTTTGCCTTAGAAATCTGTGGCTAGTGTTGACCTCTTGGTCTTTATTTGGGAACCATCCTCATATTTTACCCATCCTCTTCCAGGCCCTGATCATTCCTTGTTACCTGGGGTCCATTGATGCTTTTTCTTCTTTGTTCTCCTCCTCTGCATGATTTTCTGCAGACAAGTTCAGAAATTGCAAATTCAGAAATGTCCAGCAAGCACTAAGGAGTTCCATGGCACTCATTGTAAACACAATGGCCTGTCTGGTCATGAAGACATAAATACCCAAGTACAATTTCAGGATACACTGAGAGAATGGTACTGAAAAGTCTCTTATTTGTATTATATGAATGCCCTTTCTTGTTTTTATGGTACATCAGACACAGTTTCCCTGATGGCATGCTGTACGTGAAACTGGAAAAAATGTTAGAAACGTCTTTTGTTCCCAAGATCACCATGTACTTGTCCAGATTCCTTCTGGACTTCTACAATTGTATCATTTGTCTTGACATAAAGCTGGCTCTCAGGCACAGTGGGAACTATCTCTAACAAGACCATAAACAATCCTCTCAGTCTCCCCTCAAGACATCTAATGAGACTTCCAGTTTCTGGTCCAACATGTAAGGATCTTGAAAGTCATCACTCCTGTCCTCACAATAAGAAAATAGCTGAACAAACTGAAAATCAACCACTCTTCTTAGATCCATCAGAGAATGAAGGTCAGAGAGAGAACAACTGCCCCCCAATCTCGAAATACAAACATGCTAGGCAAACAAAGACAATTATAACTTTTTGAAGCAGAAACCTAGGTATGAGCCAGGACCAGAGTAGGAAAACTTAGCATGTAATTGACTAATTGCTGGAGACTCAGTGTGGAGAAGTTTGAGTTAAAAGCATCAGGGGGCCCAGTTGTAGGAGAAATCCAAGAGCTCTGGAGAGTTTTCTGTCCAGGAGCCCTATCACTTTCTCATATTGAAGACTAGAGAAAAATCTCCTTACACCTCTGACAGAGTGGAAGACAAGTAGCTATTGGGAGATACATCCAGAGCATTTTGTTTTTCTTGACAAAGCCTGCTCTCAAAGAAACTATTTGACCAGAGCCTAACCAACTGGGATTTTACCACATCCCAACTGACCTTGGGGAAAGGAAATACCCAATTCCAGAATCTCTAGCCTTCCTTTTCCATCTAGGGGAGTAGGAAGGTGAACCCGGAGAAGCTCTTGTGAAGGCCACAGCCCAGGGACACAGGCTGACTCAAAGACGGAGCCCTGATCATAGGACATTGTGGAATTACTAGACCAGGAATTTAAAACAACAGTGATTAATATGTAACGGCTCCAAAGGGAAAGATGGACAGCATGCAAGTAGATAAGGGTAAGGTAAGTAGAAAGATGGGAACTCTAAGAAAGAATCCAAAGGAGATGGTAGAAATGAAAAACACTGGGACAGAAATGAAGAGTGCCTTAGAGGTTCAACAATACACTGGACACGGCTGAGGAAAGAACCTGCGAGCTTGGAGAAATATCAATACAAATTTCTGAAGCTGAAATGCAAAGAGGAAAAAGAATGAAAAGGAAGAGATTATACGAAAACTCTGGAATAATCACAAAAGGTGTAAATATGTTTAATGTGACTATCAGAAGGAGCACAGAAGAAGTATTTGAAGCAATAATGACTGAGAATTTGCTGAAAACTTTTTCAGTTTTTGCAACCCAAAGTTTTTCTTTTTTTTTTTTAATATTGGCACATGAGCTAACAACTGTACCCAATCCTCTTTTTTCCTTCTGCCTTTTCTCCCCAAATCCCCCCAGTACATAGTTGTACATTTTAGTGTGGGTTCTTTTAGTTGTGGCATAGGGGATGCTGCCAAATTATGGTTCAATGAGGAGTGCGATGTACACATCCAGCATCTGAATCAGCGAAACCCTGCAATGCCGAGTGGAGCATGTGAACTTAACCACTTGGCCGTGAGGCCAGCACCCATAAAATGAATTATAGACATTGAACCTCAGATCAAGGAAGCTCAGAGAATACCAACGAGGAAAACACAAAAATGTATACACCTAGGAAAGAATATCATATTCAAAATGCAGAAAATCAAAGACAAAAAAAAGTCTAAATGAAGCCAGAGAGAAAAATATCTTACCCAGAGAAGAGTAAGGATAAGAGGTATATCAGACTTCTCTGAAACCATGCAAGCAAGAAGAGAAGGGAGTATAAGAAAAAACCCCACCCACCTCGAATTCTGTATCCAGTAAACTATCCTTCATAAGCAAAAGAAAAAGACAACATTCCTAGACAAATAAGAATTGAACGAATTTGTCACCAGTAGGCCTGCCGTGCAAGAAATGTTGAAAGAAATTCCTCAGAACAAAGGAAAATGATATAAGTCAGAAACTGGGATCTACACAAAGAAAGGAAGAGCATTTTGAAGCGATGAATTCAATTACAATAATTTATTTGTCTTTTTCTTGATTGATCTAACTGATAACAGTTCAAAACCATAGTTGCAACAATGGATTTGGATAAGCAGCTTATGGATAAGTGAAATGAATGACAGTAATGCTCTAACGGATGGGTGGAATGAATTGGGAATACTGTGTTATTAGGCACTTGTGCTAGGCATGAAAAAGAATACTGTTCTTTGAAAGAGCACTTGGATGAATTTTAAATGTACATTGCAAACTCCAGGGCAACCACTGAAAAAGATGAAAGAAACAATAAAAGTACAGTTGATATGCCAAGAGAGGAGAAAAAAACAGAATCACCTAAAATTCTTTTTTACAACCAGAGAAGACAGAAAAAGAGTGGAAGACAAAAAAAAAAAAAAGAAACCGAGAAAAAGAACAATGAATATAAAACAGTAACTAATATGGTAGACATTAATCCAAGTATATCAACAAAAACCTTCTAAGTCAGTGGTCTAAATACAATAATTAAAAGATAGACTGTCGGAGTGGCTGAAAAAATAAGACTTAATTAGATGTTGTGTATAAGAAATCCACTTTAAATAAAAAGACACAGATATAATAAGAGAAACAGGATGGAGAAAGATATAGCATGCTATCACTGATCAAAACAAAGCTGCAGTAGCTCAAACAATTTCAGACAAAGCAGACTTCAGATGAATGAAAGTGATCAGGGATAAAGAAGGGTATTACATAACAAAACAGGGTCCATTCTCTGAAGACATAACAGTTTTTAAGGTGCACCTAGGAGAAGAGCACGAAAATAACTGAGGCAAAAACGGAGACCTACAAGGAGAAGTAGATGAATCCAGCATTACAGTTGGAGATTTCAACACCCTTCTGTCAGAAACAGAGAAATCCAGCAGGCAGAAAATCAGGAAGGATATCCTTCAAATAAACAGCACCATCAATCAACTTGACAGAATCGACACTTCTATAATTTTTCATCAAACAAGGGATGAACACAGATTCTTCTCAGGCTCACATGGAACATTTTCTAGGGCAGGCACTATGCTGAGAATAAATGAGAAAAAAGACAGAGGATACAGATTAGTCATATGATAAATGAAAGAGGGACTGGCACTACTGATCCCATGGACATCAAATGGATAATCAAGGAATGTTAGGAACCAATCTGTGCCCTGAATTTTGAAATGGATCCATTACTTGAAACTCACAATCTACCAACATTCCCGCAAGGAGAAACAGATCATCTGAATAGGCTTATATCTACTACAGAAATTGAAACAACAAAAGAATCTTCCAAAACAGAAAGCACCAGGCCCAGATAAATTCACTGGTGAATTCTATCAAATATTTAAGGAAGAAATTAGGCCAGTTCTCTACAATCTCTTCCGGAAAACAGAAACAGAGGCAATACATCCTAACACATTCTATGAAGTCAGCATTCTCCTAATACAAAAACCAGACGAAGATGTTACGAAAAGGAAAACTACAGGCCAATCAGTCTCACAAACATAGGTGCCAAAATCATCAACAAGATTTGACAAATTGGATCCAAGAAAGTATAAAAAGAATTATACACCACAACCAAGTGAGATTGATTCCAGCTATGAAAAGGGGGTTCAACACTCAGAACTCAATTAATGTGATTCACTGTCCATCAGGAAAGAAACATCTAGTTGGACCACTGTGGCCTGTACCCAGTGCATTTCTCCTCTCTGTTCCCACCCCGCCAGTGCTGGTCCTGTGATGGCCCCAAATGGGACATGGAAACCAGAACTGGTTAAAAAAAAGAATCCTTGTGAGTGGAATCTCTTGGAGCAGCTAAGTGCAGTCAGGGCACACGACTGCCTTACCTGGGCTGAGCTTTCGGGCAAGGGGCTCTGCCAGCCTGCATCCCTCAGCCAGTTGCTCTTGAAAGCCCTGACCCTGGAAGTTGGTAGGGTCATCGTGGGTGAGAAGCTTCCTGAGGTGCTGCTTGAGAAGCACAGAGACTTCTCTGGCTTTCTCTATCGTTTACCATAACTGGGCCAGCTCTTGAGCCTTATCTTGGATTAGGACATCACATTTCCTAAGGTGGCACAGAAGAGACCATTTAAACATGCAAAGAGTCGAACCATAGATTATAAGATTTTAAATGGAGATTTCTGTGAGAACATCCCCAGGGAGCTGTTGTAGCAGAATTCTGGCACATGTGTCGTGACCTGCTGATGCCAGCCCTGATATCAGTTCCCCTACATTAAACCCAACATATGTGGGGTTAAAACCAAAGCACTCTTTCCCTGCTTACTCCCTGGCTCCAGAATACACTATATGCCATGGAGACAAACAGCCAAGTTCCCACACCTTGGTGGCTTATGATCTCCTCCTCCTCCCCACAAACAGCATCCCAAGGCCAAATGCAGGCTGGTGGGAAAGCTCCGACTAGTAAGGCCACTGACTTCCCCTGCCATCTACAAGCAGCCACATTTCCTCACAAATCTTTAAAAACACTCACCTCCCCTCTTTTGGGGAGATGAGATGAAATGAGAAAAATGTGAGGGCTCACTCTCTTTTCCCGGCTGATATTACCCCAAATAAAAGCCTTTTCCTTGCCATAAGCATGACATTCCAGTTTCTATTTGGCCCATCTTGTGTGGCAGGTAAAGAACTATGTTTGTAGGTGATAACACTGCCTGTGGCAAAGAGAAACAAGAAGGTAAAACAAAGGGTTAATGTGTATCCGAGAGTGCTCCTGTAGGATCCCTCGACATCCCATTTTTCTTTTTCTTCTTTCAGCAAAACCAAATGTCTCCCTAAACCTGCTTCATAAAGATTTCCCTTCACTTCCTTACTGAATGGCCATGTCCACTCCATGGAAAAATACACATAGTGCCTGAGGTTTTGAATGGGCACAAATCCAGGCACAGAAATGTGACAGGTAGAGCTGGTGCTAATTGGAAAGATCACGAGAAGGTCAGTGTCAAGAAAAGAGCAACTAAGAAAAGTTTTTAGACTATAATTGACCTACAATATCCTATTAATTTTGGGCGTGCATCATAGTGATTTGATCCTTATATACATGATGAAATGATCACCACAAGTCTTGCTACCATCTGTCACCATACAAAGTTGTTACAATATTGTGGACTACTGTCCCTATGCTCTACATTCCATCCCCATGAATTACTTGTTTTATATCTGAAAGGTTGTACCTCTTAATCCCCTTCACCCATTTCACCCGCCACCAACCCCTCCTCCCTCTGGTAATCACTAGTTTATTTCCTGTGTCTATGAGTCTGTTTGCTTTGTTTTGATTGTTTGGTTTGTTCTTTAGAATCCATATACAGGTGGAGGAAAGAAACTCTCCTAGACTGTTGTCGGGAATGGAAATTGGTGCAGCCACTCTGGAAAATACTATGCAGGTCTCTCAAAACCCTTAGAAAGACAGATTTTTTTTTTTTTCAGAGAAAGTCTGACAAGCTGTAGTCAGTCAGGAGGTGATTGTGATTAAAGGTAAATGAAGTAGTGATTGCACAACATCGTGAATGTCCTAAATGCCACTGAATGGTTCGCTTGAATTTGGCCAGCTTTACGTTACATGAATTTTACCTCAGTAAATTTTATTTTAAAAACAGAGTGAAGGATCCTTTAAGTAATTGGAGTCCATAATTTAGCAATTATTGTTCTCTAATTGTGTTATACAAATTCGTATGCATGTGGTTACCATCAAAATTTATGCCCTTCCCCTGGCCCAGCACTGCTCCTTGCCCCCTTCAGAGATTCCTACAACTTCCCACCAGACGCCCAGCACAGAGCCCCCCTTACTTGAGCTTCTCTGCTAACGTTGGCTTCTCTGTCAGCTCCCCATCCTGGAACTGCAGCTTCTCCCCCAGCACCGATTCAATGATGTCTTTGCACGCTCCACACTTTGAGGAAAGACAGAGAGGCTGGCCTTAGTGGAAACTGGCCATGCTGCTGTGGTCACTGCCTGCAAGGGAGGAGGCAGGCTCCATCTTCTCTGAGGGAGATATAACCCCAGCACCAGGCTGTCCACTGAGATTTCCACATGCTATTGCTCAACCTCCCAAATACACGGCATTTGGTCACTGCTCATTTGACAGCTGAGCAAAGAGAAGCTCCAAGGCAGAGAAAGTGACCAGACAAGATTAGCTGGTGTTTGGCAAGGTCAGAATTCACATGCCCTGAGACTGACCCCAAGTCCTGGGCCACTTTACCAAGACTTGCAGCCTCTTGAGTAAAACACTAAGCAGAGGCATGAAGTAGCGATCCCTGTGTGCTCAGGAAGGCCCCTAGGCCTATTAACTGTTGGTTCCCCTGAGCTCAGAATTTCAAGGACAAGTACTTTCAAGATGAAATGTAAATTTATGTGAATACAATTCTGTAAAATATAAGGCATAACTATCAATCCCTGAAGGAAAGAGGCAGAGACTCTAGAAAAAGTTGTTGTCAATTGAAAGTAGTACAAGAAAGAACTAATAAATAGTGTTTCCTGTGTGTAAAGAACTGTTTTACTAACTTTACAGAAATAAACCATGTAATTCACTGCAATCATTCGAACAAGTAGGCACTATGACAGTGCCATATTAATGGAGGAGGAAACTGAAGCACAGAAAGAGCCACAGCTTGGATCTGAGCCCAGGATGAGTAGCTCAGTCTTCATCAATGCACTGTGTTACCTCACCACAAGATCTTGGGTGACTTCTTTCTTCTTCATCATCTTCAAAATTTGTTTCCTACAGTTATGTTATGGTTATAAAAAAAAGATGTAAGTGGGAGCAAAATGGCGGGGTGAGCTGACCCGGGATTCTCTCCCCTCCAAAATACAACAAAAGATTGGAAGAACTGAATTTCAGAGAATAAACATAATGCCAGCTCGTTAGAAACCTACAATACCAAGAAGGCAGAGATCATAAACCTTGCTTACACCTTCAGAGGCACTGGAATGGTAGAAGAGAACATGGCTCCCTCCCCTAGAGTCTGCGATCGCTGCGGCGCGGGTCGGGAAGGAGTGGGGGAGGGGCCACGTGACCGGGGGATCATCCAGGACTCCTGCCACTGATTCAGTGGAGACCCGCTGGTGGGGGGAAAGCTTCCGTCCTCGGGGACCCCATAAATCAAGGGCCTTGGGAGACCAGAGAACAGAACTGATCTGAACCCAGACCGGCACATGTGAGTAACAGCTCCTCCCCTCCAGCAAAGCCAGTGGGTGCAGCCATCTTGCCGCAAGGCGGAGAGCTCATAACACGTGGCTCTCGACCCCCATCTAGTGGCGACAGGCTGTAACTGCAACTGAATTCTAACACCATGAGGAAAAACCACTCCTCTACCATCCAGCAATTTATAAAAGCCCCAGACCAGAAGGAAAACAATAAAAACACAGAATTAAGTCCTGAGGACTTGGAATTAGGTAAACTAAGTGATAATGAATTCAGAGCAGCTATAATCAAAAAACTCAATGAGGTAGAGAGAAAGATAGAGAAACAAGCTGAGTTCTGGAGTTACTTCACAAAAGAGATTGAAATCATAAAGAAGAATCAAACAGAATTACTTGAGATGAAAAACACAATGGACCAGATAAAACAGAATACGGATTCCCTGAATGCCCATGTAGACAACATAGAGGAGAAAATTAGCATAATCGAAGATAGACAGCCTGAATGGTGCCAGACAGAGGAAGAAAGAGAGCTAAGAATTAAAAACAATGAGGAAAATCTCTGAGAGATAATGGATTCAATGAGGCATAAGAACATAAGGATCATAGGAATTCCCGAGAATATGGAAAAGGAAAATGGAGCAGAAAGTGTGCTTAACAAAATTATTGAAGAGAACTTCCCAAATCTAGGGATCAACGGAGAAATGTGTGTAGAGGAGGGTTTTAGATCTCCTAGATTTGTCAATGTAAAAAGACCTACTGCAAGGCACATAGTAGTAAAGTTGGCAAATAGGAATGATAAGGAGAGAATACTCAGGGAAGTGAGGAAAAAAAAGAGAATAACCTATAAAGGAGCCCCTATCAGACTGTCAGCGGATTTCTCTACAGAAACCCTACAAGCCAGGAGAGAATGGAGTGATATATTCAAAGCTTTAAAGGATAAAAATCTTCAGCCAAGAGTACTCTATCCAGCAAGAATTTCCTTCAGATATGAGGGAGAAATTAAATCTTTTCCAGACAATCAAAAGTTAAGGGAATTTGTAACTAAAAGCCCTCCATTACAAGAAATCCTCAAGAAGGCTCTCATACTTGAAAAAAGAAAAAAGGGAGAAAGGGGACACAATCCACAGACTAGGGAGACCGATGGATAGAACCAGAACAGGATAGCAAATATTCAATTATAACATTAGGGTAAAGGTAAGGAAACTACCAAAACAAGGACGATCTTAGCACTCTAACTACAAATGAATAAGACGAGTTGGAATAAAAAATGAAAATAATTATTTAGGAGGGGAAGAGCAAAGGGTCTAAATCAGTATTGGTCAAGTAGGTAAGAGACCACCAGAGAACAGACTATATTATACACGAGATTCTAAATACAAACTTCAAGGTAGACACTAAAATAAAGTACAGAACAGAGTCACAAATCATAAATAAGGAAAAATCTAAGAAACCCAGCATAAGAAATTGCAGTATTAAATGGGTAGGCTAAAGCACACAGGAAAAGGAACACAGGAAAACAAGATAATGAGCGACAGATTAACAGCATTAAGTCCACATGCATCAATAATCACTCTCAATGTGAATGGATTGAACTCTCCAATAAAAAGACACACAGTGGCAAAATGGATTAAAGAACACGATCCAACAATTTGTTGCCTCCAGGAAACACACCTCAGCCCCAAGGACAAACACAGACTCAGGGTGAAGGGGTGGAGGACAATACTTCAAGCAAATAGCAAGGAAAAAAAGGCAGGTGTTGCAATTCGCATATCAGACAAAGTGGATTTCAAAATAAGACAGGTAAAGAGAGACACAGAGGGACAATATATAATGATCAAAGGGACACTTCATCAAGAAGAAATAACGCTTATAAATATCTATGCACCCAACACAGGAGCACCAAGATTCATAAAGCAACTATTAACAGACCTAAAGGAAGATGTTAAAAACAACACAATAATAGTAGGGGACCTCAACACCCCACTCACATCAATGGACAGATCATCCAGACAGAAAATCAACAAGGAAATAGTGGAGCTAAATGAAAAACTAAAACAATTGGACTTAATAGACATATATAGATCACTCCACCCTGAAAGAGCTGAATACACATTCTTCTCAAGTGCACATGGAACATTGTCTAGGATAGACCATATGTTGGGAAACAAGGCAAGCCTCTACAAATTTAAAAAAATTGAAATAATAACAAGCATCTTCTCAGATCATAGTGCTATAAGCCTAGAAATTAATTACAAGGAAAAAGCTGAGAAAGGCACAAAGATGTGGAGACTAAACAACACATTACTGAACAAGCTACGGATCATTGAAGAAATTAAAGAAGAAATAAAAAAATACCTGGAAACAAATGAAAATGATAGCATGCCATACCAACTCATATGGGATACAGCAAAAGCTGTATTAAGAGGAAAATTCATCGCAATAGACGCACATCTTAACAAACAAGAAAAATCCCAAATAAGCAACCTTAAAGCACACCTAACTGAACTAGAGAAAAAAGAAAAAATGAAGCCCAAAGTCAGCAGAAGGGGAGAAATAATAAAAATCAGAGCAGAAATAAATACTATTGAAACGAAAAAGGCAGTAGAAAGGATCAATGAGACAAAGAGCCGGTTTTTTGAGAAGATAAATAAAATTGACAAACCACTAGCCAGACTTACAAAGAAAAAAAGGGAGAAAGCTCAAATAAACAAAATCAGAAACAAGCGAGGAGAAATAACAACAGACTCTGCAGAAATACAACAGATTATAAGAGAATACTACAAAAAACTATATGCCAACAGAATGGATAACCTAGAGGAAATGGATAAATTCTTGGACTCCTACAATCTCACAAAGCTCACTCAAGAAGAGGCAGACCATTTGAACAGACCAATCACAAGGAAAGAGATTGAAACAGCAATCAAAAACATCCCGAAGAATAAAACCCCAGAACCAGATGGCTTTCCTGGGGAATTCTATCAAACTTTCAGAAAGGATTTAATACCTATCCTTTTCAAGCTATTCCAAAAAATTAGGGAAAATGGAACACTTCCTAACACATTCTATGTGGCCAACATCACGCTGATACCAAAACCTGACAAGGACACCACGAAAAAAGAGAACTACAGGCCAATATCACTGATGAACATAGATGCAAAAATTCTAAACAAAATTTTGGCAACCAGAATTCAGCAATTCATCAAAAGAATCATACATCAGGATCAGGTGGGATTCATACCAGGGACACAGGGATGGTTCAACATCCGCAAATCAATCAACATGATACACCACATCAACAAACTGAGGAATAAAAACCACATGATCATCTCAATAGATACAGAGAAGGCATTTGACAAGATCCAACAGCCATTTATGATGAAAACTCTGACCAAAATGGGCATAGAAGGAAACTACCTCAACATAATAAAGGCCATATACGACAAACCCATAGCCAACATCATACTCAATGGGCAAAAACTGAACCCCATCCCCCTGAAAACAGGAATGAGACAAGGATGCGCTCTATCACCACTCTTATTTAACATAGTACTGGAGGTCCTGGCCAGAGCAATCAGGCAAGAAAAAGGAATAAAAGGAATCCAAATAGGGAGGGAAGAAGGGAAAGTCTCGCTGATGGCAGACAACATGATCTTATATATAGAAAACCCCAAAGAATCCATTGGAAAACTGTTAGAAGTAATCAACAACTACAGCAAAGTTGCAGGGTATAAAATCAATTTGCATAAATCCGTAGCATTTCTATACTCCAGTAATGAACCAACAGAAAAAGAACTCAAGAATACAATACCATTCACAATCGCAACAAAAAGAATAAAATACCTTAGGGTAAATTTAACCAAGGAAGTGAAGGACCTATATAATGAAAATTACAAGGCCTTTCTGAGAGAATTGGATGACGACATAAGGGGATGGAAAGACATTCCATGTACATGGATTGGAAGAATAAACATAGTTAAAATGTCCGTTCTACCTAAAGCAATCTACAGATTCAACACCATCTCAATCAGAATCCCAATGACATTCTTTACAGAATTAGAACAAAGAATCCTAAAATTCATATGGGGCAACAAAAGACCCCGAATTGCTAAAGCAATCCTGAGAAAAAAGAACAAAACGGGAGGCATCACAATCCCTGACTTCAAAACACACTACAAAGCTACAGTAATCAAAACAGCATGGTACTGGTACAAAAACAGGTGCACAGATCAATGGAACAAAATTGAAAGCCCAGAAATAAAACCACACATCTATGGACAGCTTATCTTTAACAAAGGAGCTGAGGGCATACAAGGGAGAAAAGAAAGTCTTTTCAACAAATGGTGCTGGGAAAACTGGAAAGCCACATGGAAAAGAATGAAAATTGACCATTCTTTTTCACCATTCACCAAAATAAACTCAAAATGGATCAAAGACCTAAAGGTGAGACCTGAAACCATAAGGCTTCTGGAAGAAAACGTAGGCAGTACACTCTTTGACATCAGTATTAAAAGGATCTTTTCGGACACCATGCCTTCTCAGAGAAGGGAAACAATAGAAAGAATAAACAAATGGGACTTCATCAGATTAAAGAGTTTCTTCAAGTCAAATGAAAACAGGATTGAAACAAACAAAAAAACCCCACTAACTGGGAAAAAATATTTGCAAGTCATATATCTGACAAAGACTTAATATCCATAATATATAAAGAACTCTCGCAACTCAACAACAAAACATCAAACAACCCAATCAAAAAATGGGCAGGAGACATGAACAGACATTTCTCCAAAGAAGATATACTGATGGCCAATAGGCACATGAAAAGATGCTCATCATCACTGATCATCAGGGAAATGCAAATCAAAACTACACTAAGATATCACCCTACACCCGTTAGAATGACAAAAATATCTAAAACTAATAGCAACAAATGTTGGAGAGGTTGCGGAGAAAAAGGAACCCTTATACACTGCTGGTGGGAATGCAAACTGGTGCAGCCACTATTGAAAACAGTATGGAGATTCCTCAAAAAATTAAAAATAGAACTACCATACGATCCAGCCATCCCCCTGCTGGGTATTTATCCAAAGAGCTTGAAGTCAGCAATCCCAAAAGTCCTATGCACCCCAATGTTTATTGCAGCACTGTTTACAATAGCCAAGACGTGGAAGCAACCTAAGTGTCCAGCAACAGACGAATGGATAAAGAAGATGTGGTACATGTATACAATGGAATACTACTCAGCTGCAAAACAGAACAAAATCATTCCATTTGCAATAACATTGATGGACCTTGAGAGAATTATGTTAAGTGAAATAAGCCAGCGAGAGAAAGATAACCTGTGTATGACTCCACTCATATGAGGAATTTAAAATTATGGACTAAGAACAGTTTAGTGGATACCAGGGGAAAGATGGGGTGGGGGGTGGGCAGAAAGGGTGAAGTGGTGCTCCTACAACATGACTGGCAAACATTAACGTACAACTGAAATTTCACAAGATTGTAACCTATCAATAACTCAATAAAAGAAAAAGATGTAAGTAAAACTTTGTTCCGTCTCAAAACCTCATCTCTTAACTTTCTTAAATAGCAGCTTTCAATTTTCAGTTTTCTCTGCATCAGTCATTTTAAAATAACCACTCCCACGGTGGTTTATTGAAAGATAACACCCATTCAGACTCAGAGTTGTCAAGATTCCTTCTAATCACTGTTGTGCACGAGCCCCCATTCTCACGATCCCTTTTGTGACCACAGTCCCCTCTTACTGAACAGGTGATGGAGCTTCCAATTGCGAGGCTGACTGTGGGAGGGAAGGGCCTGCCACAGACACTGGCTTGAATTTTTATTGGGGCTGGTGGCCACCCCCACTTACTGTCATTCTCACTTTGGCCCAATGTCTCACAGCCCAGACCCTCAAGGTCACCCGGACCTGCTGGAAGTCCTGCATCACCAAAGGTTCACCAGCTCAGAGAGAGACAGAAGAGGGGGTACGGATTCTCTCATTTCCCCAGAAACATCCTCTACCTCACCCCAAGAGGCAAAGTGGCATCCTTGGACTCAGAAAGAAAAGCCTGTGCTCAGGAAGCACGGCTTCCCACTCAGCAGGGTCATCTCTCTCTTGATGGCATCACTCATGGATACCACAGTGTCAGTGAGGAGCACACTCATCTTCAGGCTCCTGTAAAGCAGGGAACATCACCTGCTTCCACCAGTGTGTACCATCACCCCATCTCCCCAGTGTAAGGAGCACAGAGCTTCACCAGTGGGACCTCAGAGAAGCCTGAACTGATGGAGCTCATTAGTCCCGGACATTTAGGCCAAGAGTGATGCAGGATCTGGTCCCATACAGAGAGGATGCTGACAGAAAGAGGTTAGCCTGTTCCAGAGAGAAACACGTAGTTCTGTGCCTGCACCAGGAATCAATCACTGGGATTTTAACTCTAATCCCACCTACACCTCACTGCCAATCTGGAAAAGTCCCTCAACTCTTTGGGCCTCGCTTTGTCCATGCTCAGCAAACTGAGGGTAAAATACCCACTTGCACCTGTCCTCCAGCAATGTCAGTGGAAGTAGTGAGCGACATCACAACACCTGAACACTCAACAGGAAACAGGTCAATGAAGGAGGAGACAATCAGCCCAATGTATAGAATTATGTGTAATGTACACAACCATGAGTTGGTTGGTAACAAACCCATGGGATAAATCTATGTTTATACTGACTCTTGGGTCCTGTCAAATGGACAGAGCATTGGGAAACAAAACATTGGACTGTACAAAGAAAGTCAGTTTGGACACTGCCTTTAGAAAACGATTAAACAGATATAAATAAAGCACATTTAAAGGTGTTTGCAAGCCATGTTTTAGTGCTGTCACTCAGTTTGACATCATGGTGCAAGGCTGACTTTGAAGGCCAAGCAGAAATGGTTTCTAGTGCTCAATCCTCTGCTCACTTGATGTGTGATCTTGGGAAACTGTGTAGTCTTTCAGAATTTTCTCGGAAGAGGATAAAACCTGACTAAAGCATAACCAGAAGGACCTGCAACTAGAATATACAACTATGTTATACAACTATGCACTGGAGGGCTTTGGGGAGAAGAAGAATAAAAAACCTGACTACAGGATAGTTCATAGGATTAAATATGAACACCCGAACAATAATAGGCCCTAAGAACATACATGACGTTGAGAGCTCCTTTACTCACTGTAAATCTGTAGCCAGAAAACTATTGGCAGACAGCAGATTAGTTGTTCTTAAAAAAACATTTTCCCACCATTTCTGGAAAGAAGTCATGGATGCAGTGTATAGAATTGGAGAGGCACAAGAGCCTCTTGAACAGCCATCCCCAAACCCTGAAGCGGGGCTCGTTTCCATCAGAGACCAGAGAGGAAAGTCTTGCCTAAGCCCAACCCCTGCAGTCTTCCCTGTCTGCAGTGGACTGAGGGCGTCCACTCTAGCTCTAGAACAAGCTGGGCTCCCAAGGGTTTCTCAGAAAAACACTCAATCAGTGGTTCCACCCTAAAGATATTGAACAATTTTTGAAACCAGGAGACGTCAAGGAGAAGCTGAAGCACATAACCAGAACTCTCACCTGAATCAATGCCTGGATGTCAATAAATACCATTTCCCAGATCTCTGTTCTTTTTTGTGTGTGTGTGGAAGATTAGCCCTGAGCTAACTGCTGCCTATCCTCCTCTTTTTCCTGAAGAACACTGGCCCTGAGCTGACATCCATGTGCATCTTCCTCTACTTTATACGTGGGACGCCTACCACAGCGTGGCTTTTGCCAAGGAGTGCCATGTCTGCACCCGAGATCCGAAGCAGCGAACCCCAGGCCAGTGAGAAGCGGAACATGCGAACTTAACCACTACGCCACCAGGCTGGCCCCTCAGATATCTGTTGTAGTACATGGATGCTCCATTGGAGTGGTGGGCAGGCCTGTGAATATCAAACAAGGAGGATATAAGTAAATATCAATTTATAGGAATCAAAATTCAAAAATGTCCCCCTTTACTAACCCAGGAAAGTTCTAATTCAAAGCATTGTGTTGAAAAAAACAGAGGTTTAGATCTTTGTGAGCTTTGATTAGGTAATGGTTGCTGAGATATGACAGCTAAAGCAAAAACAGTCAACGAATAAGTAGATCGACTGGACTTCACCAAAATTAAAATTTTCTGTGCTTCAAAGGATGCTAACAAGGAAGTGAAAGGACAACCCACAGAATCAGAGAAGATAGCTGCAAAACATGTACCCAATAAGCGTGTAGTACCCAGAATATTTAACGAACTCTTACAATGCAACAGTAAAAAGACAAATAATCTATGAATGGAAAAAGCATTCGAATAGACAGTTCTCCATAGAAGATGTACAAATGGTCAATAAGAACATGAAAGGACACTCAATATCATTAGTCATTAAGAAAATGGAAATCAGACCCACAATGAGATACCACTTCACAACCACTACTATGATGTATTAAAAGACAGGAATAGCAAGTGTTGAGGAGGATGTGGAGAAACTGGAATCCTCGTGCATTGCTCGTGGGAATGTAAAATGGCACAATTGCTTTGGCAAACAGTTTTTCACTTCCTCAAAGTTAAATATAGAGCTGATGTAGACATAGCAATTCCACTGCTAGGTATACATCCAAGAGAACTGAAAACATATGGTCACAAACAAACTTGCACATGAACATTCATAGCAGCATTATGCATAGTAGCCCAAAGTAAAAACAACCCAAATATCCATCAACTGATGAATGAACAATATGTAGCATAGCCATAAATGAAATACTATTAAGGTATGAAAATAATAAAAGTACTGATACATGCCAAACCATGGGTCAACCTTGAAAACAGTATGCTAAGAAGCCGGACACGAAAGACCACATGTTGAATAGTTCGTTTTAGAAGAAATGTCCAGATTCGGCAAGTCCATAGAGAGAGAAGGTAGATAAGTGGTTGCCAAGGGCTGGGAGAATGGGAGAATAGGAAGTAACTGCCAATAGGTATGGCGTTTCATTTTGGAGGTAATGAAAACCTTCAGAATTTAGGTAGTGGTGATAGTTTCACCACCCTGCAAATAGACTGAAAGTCACTGACTTGTACACAAAATGCTGAATTTTACTGTTTATGAATTATGCCATGATGATAACAATAAGGCAGCAATGTGACTTTGCACAGTCCCATGCTCTGTATTTTCGTGAAACAATGTGTCTCAAATTAATAACCAGAGGCCAGAATATGATGCTATTAGCTTTTTGTGAAAAATAAATCGGATGAAAAAATTAAACTCAGGAAAATTTGGGGAGCAATGAGGTATAGGCGAAGAAAGTACCTCCCAGGGAAGACATGACATAAGAATGAACTGGAAAATGTGGGAAGAAGATTTGAGGGGAGAGGGGGACTACCTGACCCCTGGCTTCAGCCCTTACGGCCAGGAGACCTTGGGCCAGTTACAGACCCTTTCCGTGCCTTGGTTTCTTCATCTGCAAACCAGGGAAATGTCATGCTTTCCTCGCAAGTCAATGGTGAAGGTTAGAATTAATAATGTATCTGAAATAATCATCCCCAAACTGTGAGGAAGGTCAGTGACAGCAGTGGGCCCTCAACCTGTTTCACATCTGAGCAACTTCAGCAAATACATTCCATGCCCCACCTCCGCCCATTGAATCAGAATCGCTACAAGTGAGGACTGTGAACTTGATTTGTACTAACCCTCCCAGATGACTCTTATAATGATTCACCCCCCGGGGTGGGAAACACTGAGCTGTGTAACTTTTACCCAAAAGACAAAAGTGGGACCGAGCAGAACCACAAGGACATTTCCAATCCATTCTCTAAAGCAGACGAGGAACTGTTGGAGGACCCTAGAATGCAAAGGGACCTGGCATGGCTGACCCCGTTTTAAGCTCATCCAGTTTATGGCAGAGACACAAGCCCTTGGGGACATATGCCTGAGGTACCTGACACTACACCTTGAAATAGTGAAAGCTCTCATTTCAAATCCCGGCTTGCTTTGAACAGAAGTTAAATTTACCCTCTTTTGCTCATTGAGGGGACCAGTCTTCCACAAGTCTCTTACCTTACAAAATGTAATCATATCGGGATTAATGCAAATTTCAACAGAGAAGATTAAATGAGAAAGTCTTATAAATATTCTAGCCACTAAACAAGAAACCACAACATTAGCAAGTTCAGGACAGTTCAGCCCAATAGATCACAGGCACTGAGACAAGACTCCTGACCTGAGTTACAGGGAGGTCATCTTTCCTGTCGTTTGTCATCATGCCAACTAAGAAGGTGGGAAAGCAGCTACCCATTCTCAGATATGGGTCGCTTTTGCCTCCAGACTGTGTCTGACGTCCTGACACCATAAGCATTTCAGGGAGACTCTGGAAGACCCCAGCTGGCACTTCTGCTATTGGACGTGCATGGAGCTGGGTTAGTAGAACAAGGGAGTGCTCTAGAAGCAAAGCCATGTCACACAGAGAGAAAAAGAGCAGCAGTAAATGGGACAAATGCAGGATAAAGACAAATAGGTTTCTCCTACTGTTCCAAAACGCAAAGCAATCACTTACTTGCTCTTATAAATAAGAAGCGTTTTTTGTATTGAAAAACTTTTAATTTGGCCAAGTAAATTACTCAATGTTCCTCTTCTTCAAGTTTTTTACTTTTTGCTTATGGACAATAATATTACCTGAAACGATTATGATGAAAATAAATGCCATGATATGTATACAGCGCTTCTTAGCAAAATGCCTGGCACAATACTACTCAATGAACTATGACTGTTATTATGATTACTATAATTAGCACTGCAAAACGCTCCTCCCTGTGACTTCAAGTATGTCATGTAACTTTTGCGAGCCTTCAGTTTCGTCAGTTTTAAAGTGAAGGAATTTGACATTTTTTCTTTCTCCTATCGAATGTCAGTTCCCACAGACACCGGAAAATTGATTTCTTTAAAGCCTTTGATGGATCTCACACCAATATCATTCTACAGCATAGTTGGAGGATGGCATGGGATGGGGAGCAGATAAACTTCCACAAGTGGTTGATCCAGACCTCCATCCTTCACTTTGACAAGACTGCTGGGCCGCACATGGTCATCCCAGTTGCAGCCTTAACTCAAGTAAGTCCAGCAGCTAACCTGAAGAGGCCGATGCGACAGCGAGTCTGCCAAGTCTCAGGCTCACAAGACCCATTTGGGATCAGATGCTGAGAAGGTGAGGAGAGGGTTCAGGGCATCGTTTTTCTTGCCTGCCTCTCCTTGTCTTCGAAACCTCAGCTTCATTGTCACTGAACCCCCATTGCACATGTACACTGTGGATCATCAACCATCCCTGACCCTTGAGCTTGAACTGACTGTGTTCTCTTAGTGGAATACAACTACAGGTCAGTGGCATGAGGACAAGTCAAAGAGATCTATCGATCAACGTTCCATAAAAACTGCCCTGGATCCCTGTCTGTTCAATATGTAGGTGAACTGAAGGAACATAAAAAAGTAGCATCACGTTTAGAAATCTTTCCAAAAGAATGAGCACAACATGTATTCCGGGGTATATACCTAAACTATTTTAATCATTTTAACAACTCAGAAAGAGCTCTTGTGGTACTAGAATGAAATCCATGAGTGAGAAATATGACATGTGTTGTTTAGTGACATTAAAAGCATGCTCTTCAAACATAGTGAACAACATTTTGATGAACAACATCCAAAAAGCAACCAAGAAATAGAGGAGGACTTTGGGAGGTAGGGATGTTAAACTTGACTTGACTTGCTGCCCCAGTGATGGAAAAGAAGCCAACGTGACACAAGGATACAGCAAACAGAATATTTAGAGTTTCAGGACAGAACACATTTTTTTTTAAATGAGTTGTTAATTCCTTTATATGATACTCTGCTGTTGTCCTACAACTTTTAATGGATATAGAAAAGACGGTAGAAGAACATCACCATAAGAGTCTAAAAATTTAACATCTTTCACTTGTGGAAAAACTTTAAGCTCTGTTTCAATTTAAGGAGAAGGTTGGGTGACTTCAAGACAGCCCTTAAGACAATAAAACTTGTTGGGAAACTATTTCTGCCTTGCTGTTTTTGTAAACATACAAGAACGAACATTGAGAAACAGTTATGCTTAAATATGTCTTGAAAAGAAATAGGTTGGTACTATCAGGACAAGGGTAGACACCTCTTGAGAGTGGCTGCTGAGGATGGCCCCATCAGTGGTGACTTTCAGAAGAGACCAGGTGGCCTTGTGTATCATCAAGGCCTAGGCAACGGGAAGGCAGGGGCTGCTAAGATTCCATGACACCCCCCACCTTCCAGTTCTGTTTTTGCAACTCCAGACCGTTACCCGGCATGCTGGGTCCTCCCTCCATCACTCGTGTTGCAGGGTGAGCTAGAGGCAGTGCCTTTGGCTCGGAGCTCTGGTGTCTTGAACCTTGTTTTGGGGGTTACAGACTCTCAAGTGCTGTGGGGTGTTGATCACATTGTTCCCAACAGTAAGTAAGAATTCCTGGATCATACCCCTCAGTCCTCATTAAACCTATTTGCTTTCACTCATTTTTAACCCATTCTGTGTTTGGGTCTCTTCTCCCCAGTCCCTGACCTACCTCTTCTGCCCCACGTCAACATGGCAGTTTCTCTTGGCCCTGTGTCTGATCCGGGGGCTGAAATGACCCTCCTGGAAGTCAAGCAGGAGCTTCAGTCCCAGCTGGAACAAAGCAAACAGGACTTTCGAGACCTGAAAGAGAAGTTCCTTGTCTCTGAGTCCACTTCCTACATCCTGGCCAACCAGCTGCAGAAATACAGTAAGTCCTACAGGGTCATGGTCACCAGAGTGATGAGTGACCACTATGTTCCCCCTAAGAAACTAAAAACTGTCCATACCTCTTCTTCTGTTCCCTGAGGCAAAATAAACTTCATTCTGACCACATTCCAGGAAAGGTGCAAGTGGGTATTTTACCCTCAGTTTGCTGAGCATGGACAAAGCGAGGCCCAAAGAGTTGAGGGACTTTTCCAGATTGGCAGTGAGGTGTAGGTGGGATTAGAGTTAAAATCCCAGTGATTGATTCCTGGTGCAGGCACAGAACTATGTGTTTCTCTCTGGAACAGGCTAACCTCTTTCGGTCAGCATCCTCTCTGTATGGGACCAGATCCTGCATCACTCTTGGCCTAAATGTCCGGGACTAATGAGCTCCATCAGTTCAGGCTTCTCTGAGGTCCCACTGGTGAAGCTCTGTGCTCCTTACACTGGGGAGATGGGGTGATGGTACACACTGGTGGAAGCAGGTGATGTTCCCTGCTTTACAGGAGCCTGAAGATGAGTGTGCTCCTCACTGACACTGTGGTATCCATGAGTGATGCCATCAAGAGAGAGATGACCCTGCTGAGCGGGAAGCTGTGCTTCCTGAGCACAGGCTTTTCTTTCTGAGTCCAAGGAAGCCACTTTGCCTCTTGGGGTGAGGTAGAGGGTGTTTCTGGGGAAATCAGAGAATCCGTACCCCTCTTCTGTGTCTCTTTGAGCTGGTGAACCTTTGGTGATGCAGGACTTCCAGCAGGTCCGGGTGACCTTGAGGATCTGGGCTGTGAGACATGGCCAAAGTGAGAATGACGGTAAGTGGGGGTGGCAACCAGCCCCAATAAAAACTCAAGCCAGTGTCTGTGGCAGGCCCTTGCCTTCCACAGTCAGCCTCGCAATTGGAAGCTCCATCACCTGTTCAGTAAGAGGGGGCTGTGGTGACAAAAGGGATCATGAGAACAGGGCCTCGTGCAAAACAGAGTGATTAAAAGGGATCTTGACAACTCTGAGTCTGAATGGGTGTTATTTTCTAATAAACCATCGTGGGAGTGGTTAATTTAAAATGACTGACGCAGAGAAATGTAAACATTGAAAGCTGCTATTTAAGAAAGTGAAGAGATGAGGTTTTGAGAAAGGACTAAGTTTTTCTTACAGCTTTTTTTTATAGGCGTAACATAACTGTAGGAAACAAATTTTGAAGATGATGAAGAAGAAAGATGTCACCCAAGATCTTGTGGCGAGGTAACACAGTGCATTGGTGAAGACTGAGCTACTCATCCTGGGCTCAGATCCAAGCTGTGGTTTCTTCTGAGCCTCACAGTTTCTTCCTCCGTTAGTATGGTGCTGTCATAGTGCCTACTTCTTTGAGTGGTTGCAATGAATTACATGAGTTATTTCTGTAAAGTTACTGAAACAGTTCTTTATACACAGGAAACACTATTTATTAGTTCTCTTTGTACTGCTTTGAATTGAAAACAACTTCTTTAACAACCCGTGCCTATTTCCTTCAGGGATTGATGGCTATGCCTTGTACTTTTCAGAATTGCATTCATATACATTTATATTTCATCGTGAAGGTACTTGTCCTTGAAATTCTGAGCTCAGAGGACCCAACCATCAGTAGGCCCAGGGGCCTTCCCCAGCACACAGGGATTGCTACTTCATGCCGCTGCTTAGTGTTTTAGTCAAGAGGCTGCAAGTCTTGGTAAAGTGGCCCAGGACTCGGGGTCAGTCTCAGGGCATGTGAATTCTGAGCTTGCCAAACACCAGCTAATCTTGTCTGGTCACTTTCTCTGCCAGGGAGCTTCTCTTTGCTCAGCTGTCAAATGAGGAGTGACCAAATGCCATGTATTTGGGAGGCTGAGCAATAGGATGTGGAAATCTCAGTGGAAGCCTGGTGCTGGGGTTGTATCTCCCTCTGAGAGAAGAAGATGGAGCCTGCCTCCTCCCTTGCAGGCAGTGACCACAGCAGCATGGCCAGTTTCCACTGAGGCCGGCCTCTCTGTCTTTCCTCAGAGTGTGGAGCATGCAAAGACATCATTGAATCGGTGCTGGGGGAGAAGCTGCAGTTCCAGGAGGGGAAACCGACAGAGAAGTCAACGTTAGTGGAGAAGCTCAAGTGAGGGGGGCTCTGTGCTGGGCGTCTGGTGGGAAGTTGTAGGAATGTCTGAAGGGGGCAAGGAACAACTCTGGGCCAGGAGAATGGCCCAAATTTTCATGGCAGCCACATGCGTAGGAATTTGCATAACACGATTAGAGAACAATAACTGGTAAATTATGGACTCCAATTACTCAAAGTTTCCTTGACTCTTTTTTTTAAAATAAAATGTATTGAGGTGAAATTCACATAACCTAAAGTTGACTAAATTCGAGTGAAACATTCAGTGGCATTTAGGACATTCAGGATGTTGTGCAATCACTGCCCCATTTACCTTTAATCACAATCACTTCCTGACTGACTACAGTTTGTCAGACTTTCTCTGAAAAAAAGCTGTCTTTCTAAAGTTTTTGAGAAACCTCCACACTGTTTTCCACAGTGGCTGCACCAATTTCCATTCCCAACAACAGTCTAGGAGGGTTTCTTTTTCTCCACCTCTATACGGAATCTAAAAAACAAACCAAGCAAAACAAACAGACTCATAGACACAGGAAAAAAACTGGTGATTAGCAGAGGGAGGAGGGGTTGGGGTGGGTGAAATGGGTGAAGGGGATTAACAGGTACAACCTTCCAGTTATAAAATAAGTAAGTCATGGGGTTGGAATGTAGAGCATAGGGACAGTAGTCCACAATATTGGAACAACTTTGCATGGTGACAGATGGTAGCTAGACTTATCGTGGTGATCATTTCATCATGTATATAAAGACCAAATCACTATGATGTACACCTGAAGCTAAGACGATATTGTATGTCACTTATACTCCCCCAAATGTTTCTTAAATGCTGTTTTCTTGGCACTGACCATCTCGTGTTCTTTCCAATTAGCACCAGCTCTGCCTGTCTACATTTCTGTGCCTGGATTTGTGTCCATTCAAAACCTCAGGCACTATGTGTATTTTTCCATGGAGTGGACATGGCCATTCAGTAAGGAAGTGCATGGACATCTTTATGAAGCAGCTTTAGGGAGACATTTGGTTTGCTGAAAGAGGAAAACGAAAAAGGAATATCAAGGGATCCTACAGGAGCACTCTCGGATACACAGGAACACTTTGTTTTACCTTCTTGTTTCTCTTTGCCACAGGCAGTGTTACCACCTACAAACACAGGTTCTTTAACTGCCACACAAGAGGAGCCAAATGGAAACTGGGACACCAGGCTTATGGCAAGGAGAGGGCTTCTATTTTGGGTAACATAAGCCAGGAGACGAGAGTGAGCCCTCACATTTGTCTCATTTCATCTCATGTCCCTGAAAGAGGGGTGGTGAGCGCTTTTAAAAGTTTGTGAGAAATGTGATTGCTTGTAGATGGCAGAGGAAGTCGGTGGCCTTACTGGTCGGAGCTTTCCCACCAGCCTGCATTCGGCCTTGGGATGCTGTTTGCAGGGAGGAGGAGGAGATGATAAGGCACCCAGGTGTGGGACCTTGGCCACTTTTCTCCATGGCAGATAGTGTATTCTGGAGTCAGAAAGTAAGCAGGGAAAGAGTGCTTTGGTTTTAACCTCACATATGTTGGGTTTAATGCAGGGGAACTGAGATCAGGGCTGGCATCAATTCTCCCCTATTGTATGTTTATTTCTCAATCTTGAGGGATTTGGGGGTGATGACTGATCTATCTACTTCCTGCTAAATCAGGGCATAGGTTGTCCCATCTCATTGAACCAATCGTTTAATAAGGTGGCGATGCAGGTGGGCTCCTAAAGTTAGGCCTGTATTATGTAAGTAAGTAACCAGGTATTTAATAAGAAGCATTTCCAGAGAAACAGAAAGAAAAGAAAGAATGTTAACGGTTGGAGCAAATTATTAATTAGTTCATGAGCCCAGGTGGAAATCAATTAAGATTCTTGGAAGTCATAATCAAAGCATTTTCTTGTTTTGAGTAAGATTAGCCCTGAGCTATCATCCACCGCCAATCCTCCTCTTTTTGCTGAGGAAGACTGTCCCTGAGCTACCATCTCTGCCCATCTTCCTCTACTTTATATGTGGGACACCTGCCACAGCATGGCCTGACAAGTGGTACAAAGGTGCACACCCAGGATCTGAACCAGCGAACCCCAGGCCACTGAAGTGTAACGTGTGAACTTAACCACTGTGCCATCTGGCTGGCCCCACAGTCAAACCATTTTTTGTGGCTTGAAATGTCTCTGATGGTGTCCTCGGGCACTCAGGTACCTTTCTGAGTGGCTCACACAGCAGCAGGCATGAATCTCTCCTAAGTTTACATGAACTCCTCCAGGTTCACTTTTAAAGGCTTCAGGAAAACGGCAGGTTTAGTTTTCAATGATTGCAAATGGAAATGATGGAAAACATTATTTTGGAGATTTGTTATTTCAGATATTTGAGGAGAGTAGATGAATTCAGGATCCAGTCCAGATTACAGATGCAAAACAACAATTTCAAAGATAATTAATGGAGCCAGAATCTAATATTCATGAATGTGTATTTTAGTCTGTATTGAAACATAATTTTTCTCTCTAAAATTACCCTCCATTTTACCAAGCATAGCCAAATGAAGAATAACTGGACTGTAAGATAAGTTTAGTTTTAATAAATTTGGCCCAATTATTTACATAAGTACAGCAAGAATAGCAATTGATCCTATCGGCTCTTTTAAATCTGTTTGGCTGGAAGTTCTTATAAGGAATCTCAGATTGAATTTTAAAGGCTTCTCAAGGCTAAGAAAGCCAGACCAAGCACTTGTCATCAGATTCCATGTGCCAATACCTACAGATTTGGGTGAATTCCTCTCTTCACAGGTCCCCAAAATATTGAGGTTCCTTGTACCTGCCAGTGGGAGTGACATTCTTTACTTGACCTTCCCAGGTTTCTGGGAACCCATAAGCAAGGGACCAGGCCAATATTTCCAAGTGTCTTTATTCCGTAAACTCAATCTTTGTTTCTCAAAAGCTGGTCATATCTGAGCCCCTATGTTTTCTCAAATATGAGGTTCCAGTCAAAGCCTTGCAATTATAACCAGTGTTTCTAATTGTGTCCTGTTATAAGAAGAACAGGTTCTTATTGAAATTATGCAAATAACTATAAAGCCATGAAAAGAAGAACACTTAGTCATCAGGAGTTTTTAAATTCTGGAGGGATCAGATAGGGAGAAAAAGACAAACATTTTAGTTTTGCTTGCAAATGTATAATCTCATCAAATTGCTATAAGTTTTAATTAGCATAAGACAAAAGACGAAAAGATGTCCTTGAAACTGAGAAAACAAAATGCAAACCATATTTAAAAATTAGCAAGATTTTAAACAAAAAGTCATAAAATTATAATTATCCCTATCAGTTTACTTAGTTTTAGGTAACCAATTCTTGATTTTCGGATGGCAGTTTCATGAGGCCATCAGTTATCCCATTAGAGTTCTGCAATGTTTTACCCAGTTTAGTTTTATTATCTGAAACTTTCCCAGAAACCTGTATTCTAGAGTAAGCCCCAGAATCCTTTCCGTGAATTTCTTTAAAGATGAAAGATATTTGTAAAAACACCAGAGTAAAATAAAAACTGTCTGTAAATAATAAAAGACTTAATAATGGCAATTGACAAAGAAACTTGGCTATTTTTGGTGACACATAACATTCCGAGACAACAACCAGAATTATGGCTGACAATCAGGACAGGTCAGAATTATAGTAACTTTACACAATTTTTAAAACATTTATATCAATGACATTTACCCATATAATATCATAGGTCCCTATGAAACGATGTTTACTTATCCCTTTAACCACAGTGACAGTTAAAGAATTTTAGGTGAATGCAGAGAATGAAATATTTGTAAGAAAAACCCTAGTGTCTGTGACTAAGGACCCGACAAAAACAATATAGGAAATTTATTCTGATAAAACTTTATCCTTTTACATCTATTTGGTTTACCTGTTCTCAACAATTATATTTACATCGTCTACGAAAACCTCACGAGACATTGAACAAAATGAGCTGTTATTCTAAGTTATTACTCTTGTTGACAAATTTTGTAACAGAGAGAGCATGAGCTCATTTGATGAGTAAACCCAGGCCGAATGTCTGCATTATATCCGCTGCTGATAACTCTGAGAACATGTCTATTTTAAATCAAACCAGCAAACTTAAACAGGCTTTTATTTACCAAAGTTCATTTTACATCCCGTTAAATAGCTTTGTCTTTTAGATGGTTCTGTATGTTAATTAAAGACTGTGTTCCGTTATAAGAGAGTTTGAATCCTCTCTTTGAAGGGTGACCCTTCAGGTGGACTCATCTGAAACAGCGGTTCCCCAGAGTGGCCATTATAATTCCAAATTATCTCAAAAGTTTCCCTATTTTCAGTTGTTTAGTTTCAGATCAGGCATTTTGGGGGAGTTGAAGTGGCAAATCTCAGTGAGAGAAGAGAAAGAAGCAGCAGGCTTGGCTTCTGCCCTGGCATGTTTAATTATTTGATTATTTTTCTCTTAAAGAGGCAGTAAAATATTTCTTATTATCTTTAGAAGCATCAAAAGATTAAAATAGGCTTCCTGTTGTAGCTGGCTTGTTCCGATTGCATGTATCTGTTTGAGTAAACTGAAACTGCCTCATTTTGGCCATTGTAAAGTGAGATCTCCTCTACATCTTCAATTCACAGAGCCTGAAGGGTGGGTTTATAAGCTCTTGCAATATCAGGCAAGGGACACGTTCCCCAGCGACACATAATGTTTATTCCCACAACAGAATCTATAATACAATCCAGCAAAACAGATGTAATAGTTTTACAGAAGGTCTATTTACATACACCAACTTTTACAAACCTTTATCTTAATTTTTTCAACTGTTGTACCCCTAATTACAACTTATATTAGAATTCCATTCACAAGTTTTGGCATTACAATATTATGTAGGGAATGCATTCTCAGCTAGGCATAATATTTATTCCCAAAAAACATCCAGGCAAAGTTGACATAACCTCCTCATATAATATTAGGGTAAACACTTCAATCTTTATACTTGTACCAACCTGAGCAGCCTAATTGTTGCCCCAAACAAGTGTTGATAGGTTTCTCGCTGTGATTTCTGCCTACTGACTTTTAAAAATTTTTTCAAACTGGGGTAAATAGAACAGGTTTGTCTGGTATTCTTTAATGTTGGGGGGCCAATAGGGGGTCCCTTTAGCCCATCCAACCTTAGGCAGTGTTTTAGTAGAAGCTTCCTTTTGACTTTATTTTGTGTCTCTTCTATTCACCCTACTCTTTCTTTTTAATGACTAAAGATTGCCATCCTGTTGGAGTGAGTTCTGTCACTCTTCCCTTCTTCACTTCTCTTTGTTAACTTGATGTTTCCATTTGCATCTGTGAGACCACAAGAAGAAGCTGAGACCCCAAGTTTGATTACGTTTCTGAGATTAGTCATTGTATTTTCCTTTTAATTTGGTCTTTTCATAGGTACCAATACAACAGCGCTTTATGAAGACAGCTCTCTAAAAGTTTTCTAACATAAGGATCCATTGTTTGGCCATTTTCTCTCCAGAGTTTAAAGAGTATTGTGGTCAAGCAGTGTCACAAAAGAAAATCACCTGTTTCAGACGTTGGCTTATAACTATAATTAGACCATCTACTCAGAATTAACCCCAATGAGCTCTGCTTGGCGACAGACAGCATGTTTCCCATTCCGATACACAGAGATCCAGACACAGAAAAACCAGACACCAGTGAACCAGTTCCCAGATGGAGGGCAGAAAGTCCTACAACTGTTCCCACTCCAAATGCGCGCCCAGACGGCCCCTCCGTGAATGGAAAGGACCCCAGATAGCCCTTCCATGAATGGAGGGGACCCCAAAAGAGGGGAAGGAAGTTCACGGGCATCTCCGAGGCAACTTACTCTATTTCAGAGTCCATCGACTTCCCAGAAGGAAGAAGAAGCAAACAAACCAATCTAGAACCTGTTTCCTTGCCATAAGAAAATGGGCCTAGGGTCAGTGGCTCCAAGGCAGATGAAAAGTGCTGGGGGCAGTCCCTAGGGCAAATGACCTAGGTGGCTGCTGGACTGCTTCCCAGGAAATCCCAGTTGGCCTGGGGCCATGGACCCATGGACAAGAGCTTCCCATTGGCTCATCAGATTGTTACCACCTACAAACATAGGTTCTTTACCCGCCACACAAGAGGGGCCCAATTAAAACTGGAACACCAGGCTTATGGCAAGGAAAGGGTTTTTATTTCGGGTGACATGAGCCAGGAGATGAGAGCGAGCCCTCACATTTGTCTCATTTCATCTCGTCTCACTGAAAGAGGGGAGGAGAGGGGTTTTTAAAGTTTTGTGAGGATTGTGGCTGCTTGTAGATGGTGGGGGGATTCACTGGCCTTGCTGGTCGGAACTTTCCCACCAGCCTGCATTCGGTCTGGGGACACTGTTTGCAGGGAGGAGGAGGAGATGATAGGGAACCCAGGTGGGTGAGCTTGGCTGTTTGTCTCCATGGTGGATGGTATATTCTGGATCCAGGGAGTAAGCAGGGAAAGAGTGCTTTGGTTTTAGCCCCACATATGCTGGGTTTAATGTAAGGGAACTGATATCAGGGCTGGCACCAGCAGGTTGCCATACATGTGCCAGAATTCTGCTACAATAGCTCCCTGGGGATGTTTTCACAGAAATCTCCATTTAAAATCTTATAATCTATGGTTCGACTCTTTGCATGTTTAAATGGTCTCTTCTGTGCCACCCTAGGAAATATGATGTCCTAATCCAAGATCAGGCTCAAGAGCTGGCCCAGTTACGGCAAACCATAGAGAAAGGCATAGAGCTCTCTGTGCTCCTCAAGCAGCACCTCAGGAACCTTCTCACCCACGGTGACCCTACCAACTTCCAGGGTCAGGGCTTTCAAGAGCGACTGGCTGAGGGATGCAGGCTGGCAGAGCGCCTTGCCCGAAAGCTCAGCCCAGGTAAGGCAGTCGTGTGCCCTGATTGCACTGAGCTGCTCCAAGAGATTCCACTCACAAGGATTTTTTTTCTTTTTAACCTGTCGCTCTGGTTCCCATGTCCCATTTGGGGCCATCACGGGACCAGCACTGGCGGGGTGGGAACAGAGAGGAGAAATGCACTGGGTACAGGCCACAGTGGTCCAACTAGATGTTTCTTTCCTGATGGACAGTGAATCACATTAATTGAGTTCTGAGTGTTGAACCCCCTTTTCATAGCTGGAATCAATCTCACTTGGTTGTGGTGTATAATTCTTTTTATACTTTCTTGGATCCAATTTGTCAAATCTTGTTGATGATTTTGGCACCTATGTTTGTGAGACTGATTGGCCTGTAGTTTTCCTTTTCGTAACATCTTCGTCTGGTTTTTGTATTAGGAGAATGCTGACTTCATAGAATGTGTTAGGATGTATTCCCTCTGTTTCTATTTTCCGGAAGAGATTGTAGAGAACTGGCCTAATTTCTTCCTTAAATATTTGATAGAATTCACCAGTGAATTTATCTGGGCCTGGTGCTTTCTGTTTTGGAAGATTCTTTTGTTGTTTCAATTTCTGTAGTAGATATAAGCCTATTCAGATGATCTGTTTCTCCTTGCGGGAATTTTGGTAGATTGTGTGTTTCAAGTAATGGATCCATTTCAAAATTCAGGGCACAGATTGGTTCCTAACATTCCTTGATTATCCATTTGATGTCCATGGGATCAGTAGTGCCAGTCCCTCTTTCATTTTTCATATGAGTAATCTGTATCTTCTGTCTTTTTTCTCATTTCTTCTCAGCATAGTGCCTGCCCTAGAGAATGTTCCATGTGAGCTTGAGAAGAATCTGTTTTCTTCCCTGGTTTGATGAAGAATTGTAGAAGTGTCAATTCTATCAATTTGATTGATGGTGCTGTGTGTTTCAACTATATCATTCCTGATTTTCTGCCTGCTGGATCTCTCTGTTTCTGACAGAGGGGTGTTGAAATCTCCAACTGTAATACTGGATTCATCTACTTCTCCTTGCAGGTCTCTGTTTTTGCCTCAGTTATTTTCTTGCTCTTCTCCTAGGTGCACCTTAAAAACTGTTATGTCTTTGGAGAATGGACCCCGTTTTGTTACATAATACCCCTCTGTATCCCTGATCATTTTCATTCGTCTGAAGTCTACTTTGTCTGAAATTGTTTGAGCTACCGCAGCTTTGTTTTGATCAGTGATAGCGTGGTATATCTTTCTCCATCCTGTTTCTCTTATTATATCTGTGTCTTTTTATTTAAAGTGGATTTCTTATACACAACTTCTAATTAAGTCTTTTTTCTTCTTCCACTCTGACAGTCTATCTTTTACTTGGTGCATTTAGACCACTGACTTAGAAGGTTTTTGTTGATATACTTGGATTAATGTCTACCATATTAGTTACTGTTTTATATTCATTGTTCTTTTTCTTGGTTTCTCTTTTTTGTCTTCCACTCTTTTTCTGTCTTCTCTGGTTGTAAAAAAGAATTTTAGGTGATTCCATTTTTTTCTCCTCTCTTGGCATATCAACTGTACTTTTATTTTTTCTTTCATCTTTTTCAGTGGTTGCCCTGGAGTTTGCAATGTACATTTAAAAATCATCCAAGTGCTCTTTCAAAGAACAGTATACTTTTTCATGCCTAGCACAAGTGCCTAATAACACAGTATTCCCAATTCATTCCACCCATCCGTTAGAGCATTACTGTCATTCATTTCACTTATCCATAAGCTGCTTATCCAAATCCATTATTGCTACTATGGTTTTGAACTGTTATCAGTTAGATCAATCAAGAAAAAGACAAATAAATTATTGCATTTGAATTCATCGCTTCAAAATGCTCTTCCTTTCTTTGTGTAGATCCCAGTTTCTGACTTATATCATTTTCCTTTGTTCTGAGGAATTTCTTTCAACATTTCTTGCACGGCAGGCCTACTGGTGACAAATTCCTTCTATTCTTATTTGTGTAGGAATGTTGTCTTTTTCTCTTGCTTATGAAGGATAATTTACTGGATACAGAATTCGAGGTGGGTGGGGCTTTTTTCTTATACTCCCTTCTCTTCTTGCTTGCATGGTCTCAGAGAAGTCTGATATACCTCTTATCCTTACTCTTCTCTGGGTAAGATATTTTTTCCCTCTGGCTTCATTTAACTTTTCTTTTGTCTTTGATTTTCTGCATTTTGAATATGAGATTCTTTCCTAAGTGTATGCATTTTGGTATTTCCCTGGTTGGTATTCTCTGAGCTTCCTGGATCTGTGGTTCAATGTCTCTAATTCATTTTAGGGGATGCTGGCCCCACGGCCGAGTTGTTAAGTTCACACGCTCCACTCGGCAGTGCAGGGTTTGACTGATTCAGATCCTGGATGCGTACATGGCACTTCTCATTAAACCATAATAAGGTGGCATCCCACATGCCACGACCAAAGGAACCCACACTAGAATGTACAACTATGTGCTGGGGGCATTTGGGGAGAAAAGGCAGAAGAAAAAAAGAAGATGGGCAACAGTTGTTAGCTCAGCTGCCAATATTTTAAAAAAAAACCTTTGAGCGGCAAAAACTAAAAAAATTTTTAGGAAATTCTCAGTCATTATTGCTTCAAATACTTCTGTGCTCCTTCTGATAGTCACATTACACATATTTACACATCTTGTGATTGTTCCAAGTTCTTGGATAATCTCTTCCTTGTCATTCTTTTTCCTCTTTACATTTCAGTTTTAGAAATTTCTATTGATATTTCTCCAAGCTCGCAGGTTCTTTCCTCAGCCGTGTCCAGTGTATTGCTGAACCTCTAAGGCACTCTTCATTTCTGTCCCAGTGTTTTTCATTTCTACCATCTCCTTTGGATTCTTTCTTAGAGTTCCCATCTTTCTACTTACCTTACCCATATGTTCTTGCATGCTGTCTCCCTTTCCCTTTGGAGTCGTTAGCATATTAATCACTGTTGTTTTAAATTCCTGGTCTAGTAATTCCACCATGTCTGCCATTTTGGAGCCTGGTTCTAATGCTTATTTTCTTTCTTCAAACTGTGTTTTTTTGTCTCAAATATGTCTTTTAATGTTTTGTTAAAGCCAAACATGATATACTGGGTAAAGGATTTGAGGTAAGTAGGCCTTAGTGTGAAGTTTTGTCTTTATCTGGCTAGGGGTTAGGCTGGGTTTCCTGTTTATTGTAGCTGTGGACGTCAGAGGCTTAAATCTCCTCTAGAATTCTAGCTTTTGTGTCCTCCTCTGTCTTGAGTGTCCCTGGAGATTTCTGCTTAAATGAGGCCTGAGAACTTGCAGTTCTTTCAGTTGTATCCTTTCAGTTATATTCTCCTGTTATCATACAGGATCCCTATGGATGTGCTGGTAAGGTGTGTGTATGTGTGGAAAAATTCCATAGTCCTATGATCAGGTCTCAGTCTTTGAGTCAGCCTGTGTCCCTGGGCTGTGGCATTCACAGGAGCTTCTCCGGGTTCACCTTTCTGCTCTCTTCCATGGAAAAGGAAGGCTAAAGGGGCTGGAATTGGGTATTTCCTTTCCCCAAGGTCAGTTGGGATGTGGTAAAATCCCAGTTGGTTAGGCTCTGGTCAAATAGTTTCTTTGAGAGCAGGCTTTGTCAAGAAAAACAAAATGCTCTGGATGTAGCTCCCAATAGGTACTTTCCTCTCATGCTGCCAGAAGTGTAAGGAAATTTTTCTCTTGTCTTCACTGTGAGAAACTGATAGGGCTCCTGGACATAAAACTCTCCAGAACTCTTGGGTTTATCCCATGACTGGGCCCCCTGATGCTTTTAACTCAAATTTCTCCACCCTGAGTCTCCAGCAATTAGTCAATACATGCTAAGTTTTCCTACTCTGGTCCTGGCTCCTGCCTAGGTTTCTGCTTCAATAAGTTGTAATTCTCTGTGTTTGCCTAGCCTGTCTGTATCTCCAGTTTGGGGGGCAGTGGTTTGCTCTCTGACCTTCATTCCCTGATGGATCTAAGAAGAGTGGTTGATTTTCAGTTTGTTCAGCTATTTTCTTGTTGTGAGGACAGGAGTGGTCACTTCCAAGATCCTTACATGTTGGACCAGAAACTGGAAGTCTCCTTAGACATCTTGAGGGGAGACTGAGAGGATTGCTTATGGTCTGCTTAGAGAAAGTTCCCACTGTGTTTGAGAGCCAGCTTTATGTCAAGACAAACAATATAGTTGTAGAAGTCCAGAGGGAATCTGGTCAAGTACATGTTGATCTTGGGAACAAAAGACGTTTCTAACATTTTTTCCAGTTTCACGTACAGCATGCCATCAGGGAAACTGTCTGATGGATCATAAGAACAAGAAAGGGCATTCGTTTAATACAAATAAGAGACCTTTCAGTATGATTCTCTCAGTGTATCCTGAAATTGCACTTGGGTATTTATGTCTTCATGACCAGACAGGCCATTGTGTTTACAATGAGTGGCATGGAACTCCTTAGTGCCTGCTGGACATTTCTGAATTTGGAATTTCTGAATTTGTCTGCAGAAAATCATGCAGAGGAAGAGAACAAAGAAGAAAAAGCATCAGTGGACCCCAGGTAACAAGGAATGATCAGGGCCTGGAAGAAGATGGGTAAAATATGAGGATGGTTCCCAAATAAAGACCAAGAGGTCAACACTAGCCACAGATTTCTAAGGCAAAAGTGACAGGAACTGCTGGTTGAATTATTCCGTTCACTTAACCGATCAGGAAATAGCCTTCTAAAAAGGTTGTCATTTGCTTTTGTGATACTTGTCATTCTTACGTAAGGGAAATGAACCAGTCTCGGGGAATTTGTTGTAGTCTCAGAATCCATCTGTTCTCTCCTCTGTGGCCAAACCTAAGATGAGATGGATATCTGCTTTCTGCATGGTGGGATTTAGCTTGTTGGCGTGCATTTCATAGCAAGAAATGTAATCAGACCAAAAAAATCATGTCCTTCACAATATTGATAGAAAGAAGTCTAGAAGGCACAATGTCTCTGGGCAACTACGATGTGTCAGGAACGTGTATTCCTTGGGTGGCAGTGTGTAAAATTCAACACCATTTCTGCACACGGTTGAGCCACTGTTCTGGTTCTCTGTGTCTGCTGAGTGCAGTTTCTGTACCATACAGGTAGAGTTGATTCTCCTTCCTCATTTAGTGCTATCTGGCCAGTTCACTGAGCGCCCACTCCCCTCTCTCCTGCCCTCAGGGGCAGCCAGACCATGCCCTCATCATAGGAGGATTGTTTACCTTCTCTTTGAGGGGACTGTCCCTCACTTTCTGTGACCACTCTCTCTACCACCAATCAGGACCACCTGGGACTCTGGCATTCAATCCTTCTTGGTTTCATCATATCCTTTTTCCCCTAGCCTGAGAACAGAGCTACAGGAAAAAGAGAGTGTGAATGAAGCCCTGATGGGTTCAGTGGATGAAGGCCCTATGACTTCTTCCAGTCACCAGTACCCGTCTGGTTCACACGAGCCTCCCAACACCAATGTTTTCTTGTCTTAGGAGCATGAAGACTTCTCTGCTCTGGTTGCAGCTACTGAGTACTCCCATCAACAAGAGAAGAAAGCTCCAACAGGTCTCCAAGGTAGTGTCCATATTCATGTTCTCCACGTCCCTGTACAGGTCAAGATATGTCATCTCTTCAGTCTGGCCCTGGAGACTTAACTTGGTTTGAATCAGAATCTAGGACTCAGTTTGAAGCATACACATCAGGTGGGTCAGGTAGTTCAACACTCTTCCGAGTCCCAGGCCAAATCTCTGTCATCCCCGTTACCATGCCCGCTCCACTCCAAACAGCAGTCTCTGTCTCCTCTAAGTTGGTTTATCCTCAGTAGGGAGCCATTGAAGTGTCAAAAGATAAACACCTCTTGAATGTGTCTGGAATTTTCCCTGAATGCGTGGTGTGAACCCTGGGATCCTCCACCACTTTGTATAGCAAGAATCCTGTTCTCTAGGTGGCACCATAGATTCTTTCCTATTTTTGAGTGAGTAAGTTTCATCCATCAGTCTAGTCTCGGTGTATAACTTCATCCAAACCAACAGCAGGCAGGGTACCTGATGGAGTAAGAGCTGAATCTTGCAGCAGCATTTCCAGAAAGCATCTAGATGACCTCCTCATGACCTCTGGAAGAATATGTAGAACTCTTTGCCCAGGTTCAGGGAAGAGAACTTCGTTGTAGTGATCTGCTAATTCAGAGACAGTCTGCCCTATGACTCAGGAAAGGAAGCCTGGTCACTTTTCAGAAGACCCAACCTGAGACCTCCTGGAATATTCTCAGGCTATCCTTTTCTCACGCTGAGAATACTTATGTCCCTGTGTTTAAACAGGCCCCTAGCTTGGTGATGTGTCAAGAATCAACTTTTTATTATGACTGGCCCTGTCCAAATTTATTTGCAGAAACTCAAAAAGATCAGAAGGATGAGGAAAGAGACAAGCCAACAGCCCCCAGGTAACTGATAATCCTGGTTGTGAAAGCAATGGTGACATCTGAAGATCTCAAATCCAGGGGAAATTAGAAAGTACCAGTAGGCCTATTTCATCCCATCAGACTACGATGAATTACCCCTTTTAAGAATGCTGTCTATTTTCTTTGGACTTGTCCTGTTAGTTTCCACTTGGTATTAATTTCTCAAGTTTTAAGAACCTAGAATCAGTTTGACACAAGGCAAACTAACCAATCTTAGAGATTTCCTGCACTCAGGGAGACCACGTGTCCTCTCTTGTTTGGGGAAAACTAAGATAAGATGCATAACTTCTGTCTGCACATTTGGCCTGTTTAATGCTGAGGATTTCATAGCATGACATATAGCTAGACAAAAGTGGGTATATGGTATTACAGTATTGAGAGAAACAGGCCTAGAAGGCACAAGACGTCTGGGAGCCCACAATGCCCCAGGAGCCTTTACTCACTGGGCCTCTGTAAGAAAAGTGGAACAGAAGTTATGCTTTGGAGTTGTAGGAACTCCTGTGGTTCTCGTTGTGTGCTCTGTCATGACTGTGCCATAGAGGAGAGCTGAGTCTCCTTCATGAATAACTAGTTATCTGGACAGGGCAGTGAGCACCTGCTGCTCTCCCTCTCCTGACCACGGCAGCCTCACTTAGTTGCAGTCATAGAAGGACTGTTATCTTCTTCCTATTTCAAGGGGTGCCCTCTTTACCTTCTGTGACCTCTCCCTTAGTCTTCCAATCAGAAGCAGTTGGGAAGTTGTGGTGTCCAGTCTTTCCTTGTTTAATATCCTGTTATGTTTGTGCCTCTGGGCTCGGCAGGGAGCTCCAGGAGGAGGAGGAAATGAATTATGCGTGTCAGGATTCTTTGGATGAACAGTATTTGACTCTTTCCAGTCACCATGACTTGTCTGAATCCTGCCACCCTCCCGACAGTCCCACCATCCCATCTGATGAGCATGAAATCTACTCTTGTCTGGATGGAGCCCATGAGTACTCTGTTGTAAAGAAGACAAGCTCTGAATGGTCTGCCAGGTAGCCTCCATGTTCTTTGTGCTCACACCTCTGTCCAGGTACACAAATGTCTCTTTGATGGCAGGCCTTGGAGACCCATCCTGGTTTGAATCAGAATCTAAGATTCAGTTGTAAGCACAGACATTGGGTGGGTCAAGTAGCTGTACACCCTTCCAAGTCCCAGATCAAATCTCTGTCACCCTGGGACCCAATGCCAAGCACAGGGTGGTGAACACCAGGTAAACCAGAGTGGGGAGATTGAAGAGATCATAACACGCTTCCAGCCACCACTGATGCTTGTGCACAACAGGAGTCTCCATGAGCTGCTTCTATAAAGATGGGCCCTCTGATCTCTCCTGTAATTTTCTTCCTAATTGAGTTCCTGAACTGAGCATTAATGACTGTCCAAGTAGGGTGGTAGTCTTGCCTATCTCTTTGGAGATGTTGTTACCATGGTTCCTCAGCTCTGGACCCTGGTCCTTCTCACCTCTGAGCTATCTTGTCCTTGCTCAGGAACAAGACAAAGATACCTCTGTCTTTCCATGTCTGAAGTTTTCTCTGAAATCAAGGCATGCGCCCTGGTACCCCCACCTCTATGAACCACCCAGGATCCTGGCCTCTCGAAAGCACCAACACGCTTTCCTCCGCGGGGCCTAGGGATTCTACCCATCAGTCTCGTCTTGGTGTATAATCCCATCTGTCTCACCAAAGATCAGGGTGTCTGTGGGGCCAAGCTGACTCTTTCAGCAACACCTATTGAAGGCTGCTAAAATGTTCCCTGTGATCTTTGGTGAAAAAAAGGACATATTTAAGTGTTTGTTCGACTCAGGGCAGAGGATATGGGTGTGATGATGTACCAGGGCTGGGCCAGTGTCTGACTAGACATTTCTGTATTTGTTTGCAGAAAATCATGAAGATGAGGAGTATGTAGAAGAGAGAGAACCACTGTCCAAAATGAACTATCAGGGGAGGGTGAAGGACAGGGAAACTATGGAAAGGGTCCTAGAAAGAACAAGGAGTGCAAAGGTGACCACATCTGTGATGCAATGGTCACCCAAACCTGCAGATTGCACTCCTGTCATTCCCACAACCAACAACAACATAGCCCTCTTAATGGGGTTGTGCAGTCTCTTTCTGGTACTTGTGGAGTTAGTCTGAACCAAGGTGAACTAACTACTCTCATGGATTTCCTGTACACACGGACATCACGTGTCCACTCATGGATGGTTGGTTAAAAGGCAGGGTGAGATTCATATCCACTTACTGCAGAGTTCATCTTAGGTCGTTGGCAGGTATTTCACAGCAAGGAAGGTAACTAGACCCCCCCAAAATTGTATTATGCTAAATACTGAGAGATGGTGGCCTAGAAGGTACAAAAACGCTGGAGTCGGCAATGCCTCAGGAGCTGGTATTGCCTGGCCACTGATGTAACTTTCAAAAATATTTATGCATTTGCCAAACATGTCCCAAAATTCTGTTTTGAAGGCAAATGGGCGATGTTCTCACAGAAACCTCTGTGGAGGTCCTAAGAACCTTTCACTCAAATTCCAATTAAACGTTTTGCCTTCTAACCCACCATAGGGAGTTTGATTTTCTAATTGGAGTTCAGGCATGAGAGCTGACCCAGTTAAGCCTAAAGACATGGGAAGGAAGAGAGCTATCCGTCCTGCTTAATCAGAACCTCAAGGACCTCCTGGGCCAAAGTGACCTTAACAACCTCTGGGGTCAGGCCTTCCAAGAGCAATTGGCTGAGGGATGCAGGCTGTCCCAGGCCCTTGTCAGCAAGCTCAGCCCAGGAATGGGGCCACTGGCCCTGATTGCACTGAGCTCTCCAAGGTCCCCGGCTCACAAGAGCCTCCACTTCTCCCCTTGTAATGTTTTTGCCATCTGTCCTGGTTTCCACATCAGACTTGGGGTCATGACAGGACGAGGAGTGGCTGGGTGGGAGGACAGAGAGGAGAAATGTACAAGGTGGAGGTGATAGTGTTCCAAGTGCCTGCTTCCTCCATGATGGGCCATGGCCCTTGGGACAGGGGGAAGCCTTCACCCAGTGTTAGAGCACAGAAAGGCAGACATGATAGGAGGCAGCTAGTTAGGCTGAAAAGAGCCCTGAGCTAAGCGTGGATGTTCCCAGGCTCCAGCCTGAGTTCTGTCTTTTCTAACAGTGGGTGAGGGATGGAAGTATCCTTCCTGGATTTCAGTTTCTTCATCTCTAACGTGATTAACACAAGTGTTGCATGCTAGCTGTAGCATTCCAATAGGGAATGTCTATGAGTGTACTTTCACAATGCTAGAGTCACTCACTGGGTTTGATTTCAGTCCTGGGTATGATAGATCTGGTAGTGGGATGTGGGTTTACTCTAGAATACTTAGCACTTAACGAGGTGAGAATTTTCCTGGTGAACAGTAGACGCAGACGTGGAAGTCCCCACGAAGGTCCAAGTCATGTGAGACTCGTGGGACAGAATTGCTTTTCCTCTCCCGAGAGAAAGGAGGAAGTTCTCTGTGAAAGGCATGATGAGACACAGAGTCACTGAGCTTGGGAACCAGCCTTGTGGCAGGAGGGAGGAGAGAGTGGGAGGAGCCCCTAGGAAAGCTGGAGAAGCATCTCTTGATCTGGGTAAAAAATCAATTTTTAACTCCTTGCCCAATTCAACCCAGAGCATGCCATTCTGGGATCCATCAGATCAGGGCCACTTTGCCTGATCGATCAGAATACCATGGCAGCCCATTTCCTTACAGACAAAACATGACACCTTTCTGAACTCATGTAGAGATAATTCGTGTCTCCAGGCCCAGAGAGGCACCTGTATTTGTAACGGGTGAAGTGGAACTAGCTAATGTCTAAATGGACTTTTCTCAATTTCTTTGCAGAAATCCATGAAGAGGAGGCTGAAGAACAACTGGGATCACTGACCCCCAGGTAACAGTGAAGGATCAGAAGAGGGTAATGTACAAGTCAAATGCAGAGAGGGTTCTGGAAAGAACAGATGCAGAGGTCAAAAGTAGCTACTTGCCTGAAGCAAGGAGGCACAAAACTGGCTGATTGTGCTGGTCTCCTCCACTCCCCCCAACTGGATCATCCATGTTCTTTGCAGCATGTGGAGTCTGTCTCACTCACAGTGAGGTAACCAGGCCTAGAGACGTCCTGCCCCTTCAGAGATGCCTTCTTCTCCTCCGGAGGGTCAAAACCCAGAGTAAGGTCCATACCTGCTCTCTGTATGTGGGCCTGAGCTTGTTGGCAGGTATTTCATGACAAGGAAAGTCACCAGACTAAATAAAAATTCATATTTTGTCTCAACCTTTAGAGAAGGAGGCCTAGAAGTTACAAGATCTCTTAGAGTCTCCAGTGTCTCAGGAGCATGTATTTACTGGGTCACAGTGTATAAAATGCAAAAGGAAAGATGAAAAAATGTGGTCCACCAAAAATGAGCAGATTTCTACTGGGAAGGCCTTTTGGGGATATTCTCACCGAAATCTCTCTCAAACTCCTTATCATCTCTCATCACCCTATTTCCACTCTGAGGATTTCTCTTCCCTCCCACCTTAGGAAATACCACTTCCTAATTCATGATCATGCACGAAAGCAGACCCAGATACGCCAGACATCACGGGAAGGAAGAGAGGTCTCTGTCCTCCTCCATCAGCACCTCAGGGACCTCCTCACCCACAGTGACATTGGCAGAAACTGGGGACAGGGCTTCCGAGAACAACTGGCTGAGGGATGCAGGCTGGCAGAGCGCCTTGTCCACAAGCTTAGCCCAGGTAAGGCGGCCACAGGCCCTGATTGCACTGAGGCTATCCAAGGTCCCTGGCTGACAAGAGCCTCCGCATCTCCCCTCATAATGATTTCGCCAGCTGTCCTAGTGTCCACATAGCACATGGAATCATGAGAGGACCACGGCTGTATGGGTGGGAGCAGAGGGGAGAAATGCACAGGGGGACGTCATAGTGCTCCAAGAGTCTGCTTCTTCCCTGAGGGACCGTGCCCTTTGGGGCAGGAGGCAGCCTCCACCCGGTGTCACACTGCAGAAAGGCGGGCGTGACAGGAGGCAGCCTGTTAGAGTGAAAAGAGTCCTGGACTGAGCATGAGCTCCTCAGGCTCTTGCTTGAGCTCTGGCTTTTATAACTACAGGCGAGTGATTGACTTCTCCTTCTGGGATTTCTGTTTCCTCATCTGTAAAATGGGTCAAAAGATGTGTTGCATGGTAGCTGTAACTATTAAAGAAGGGAAGGCTCATGAATGTACTTCAGAAAAGGATGATACTCCTAACCGTTTGGAGTTTATTTAGTTATAATCCTAAAATGTGGGGGCAGACACATTGATTTGTAATAGAACACTTTCCACAAAGAAAATTTTCCCCTCTAATGCTGTAAAAGACAATTTGGAGTTCCCCATGAAGTCCTGGGATGTGTGGAGGTGTGATTCATGGAGTTTTTTATCCTCCTTTTAGAGAAAGGAGTAGGGTCTATGTGGGAGTTCTGAGTGGACATAGAGTCACTGAGACTGGGAACCTGCTTTGTGGAAGGAGTGAGGAAAGAACTAGAGAATTCCAGAGGGTAACTGGAAAAGTACCCGCTGATCTGGAGACAAAAGATATTTGATCTTTGCCCAGTGAAACTCAGAGCATGCCATGATGGGTGTCCAGCAGATCAAGGACATTTTGCCTGATGGGTCAGTACACCCTCCCAGGCCATTCCTTCAAAGTCAAACGTGGGGTTGTCAGCACAATTCTCTCAGTGTGTCCTGACCTCATACACAGGTCATTGCTGTCCATGCCCAGGCAGGCCTTTGTGTCTGTAATGGGTGAAGGGGCACTATTTCATCTCTGTCTGGACATTTCTGAATTTTGTTTGCAGAAAACCTGGAAGATGATGAAGATGAGGAAGAACAAGAATCACTGACCCCCAGGTAACAATGAATGAGGAGGGGCTAATAAGTAAGTGTAAAGTGTGGGGAGAGTACCTGAAAGAAAGACCCTGAGGGCCAAAAAGCCCCAGGTTTCACATGCAAGGGGAAACCAACATTGCCCCTCCCCTGGTGCTGATTTGAGTCACTCCAGCAACGATGGCAAAGCCCTTTGAACGAGGTTGTCTGTTGTCTTTGTGGTACTTGTGGCCTCAATCTGACAAGGGGAACTAAGCAGTCTCAGGGATTTCCTGCCCTTAAAGAAATCCCTTGTTCTCTCTTGGAAGGCTAAAACAAGGATGAGATGCATGTCTGCTTTCCCGACTGTTGGCCTTAGGTCCTTCATAGGTATAGCATCACCAGAAAAGGAGCTAGAGAAAAATTTAAAAAAAAAAACAACATTAACAACATAAAGGTCACAGTATTGACAGAAAATGGCCTAGAAGGCACAAGATCTCTGGGAGTCCACAATGCCTCCGAAGCCTGTATTCACTCGGCTGCCATATGTAAATTCAGCACAATGTATTCACAAACTGGAAGCCATTGTATTGGTTCTCCGAGTGTGATGAGTCTGCCTTACAGGGAGAGTGCAGGCCCCATCATCATCTCGTTGTCTGGCCGGTGTACTGAGCACGTTCTGCTCACTCTCTTTTTTTCTCTCTCCCTCTCTCCTGTTCCAGGACAGCCAGGCTTTACCCCAGTCCCTTGGACCCTACCCTTCAATCAGAACCAGCTGGGATACCGTGATGTCTAATCCTTATTCATCTCTTCTTCTCTCTTCCCTCTCTTACCAGTCTGGAGAGCGAGCTGCAGAAGAAGGAGATTGTGAATGAAATCCTTCAAGATCCATCAGGTGAACAGAATTTGACTCCTTCCAGTCCTCATGATCTGGCTGCCTCTGGGGAGCCCCTCAGAAGCACTGCCTTTCCATGTGATGAGCCTCAAGTCAGCTTGGCTCTGGAGGCAGCCACTGAGTACTCCTATTATAAAGCAGATAAATCCAAGTGGTCTCCCAGTTAGCCTCCATATTTTTTTAAGCTCACCACGGCTGGCCATGTAGAGAGATATACTTTCTGCAGGCTCTTGGACCAAGTTTTAAGTACAGATTTCAGGAGGGCTTCGGAGCTGTGCTGTCAGCCTGTCCCTCAGTGGCATCTGCAAGCCATTTTTCCCCAAGTGAGAGAGAGAAGGGATCATGACCACCTCACAGCCACCAGTACAGCAGGGGCACAGTAGGTATTTGTCAGACCTCTTTCTTTAAGATGACGCATCTCATCTCCTGCGGTGTTTTTGCTAATTGCGTTTCCTGAGCAGTGTCTCCCACTCTTCTCTGGCCATCCACACATGGAACAGTTTTACGCAATTATTCTGGAGGTCTGTTCTCATGATTTTGGGCTCAAAGCTGATTCTCTACTTCCTCTGGGGTGACTACCTCCCTCTGAAGATTTAAAAACGAGATCCTGGATGCCCCATCCTGCCTGTGCCCCTTGGTTTCAGTGAAGCCAAAGCTCTGGCTCTGGTTTCCCCTCCTCCATAAATGGCCATGGGTTTCATTCTTTGTGTAGGCTCAGTGACTTCTTCCATGTGTGGGTTAGAGCTTCAAGCATGAGTCACATCTCAGTGTTTTACTATCATGTAAATGTCAACAACCAGTGTGCCTGATAGGACCCTCGTTTAACTTATGAGCAAAGAAGAACATGAGGCCACAGGACAGAAGGACTACAAAGCTGGGGGGGAGGAGTCTGCATGTGTAGAGTTGGACCATGATGAGAACAGGACTTCTGGGTGATTAGATTATTCAGACGTTTGATCGTGTGGAGATGATAGGATCAGAGAAGCAGAAGGAGATTCATGGATCCAGGTGTCAATGATGAGAGTCTCATAGAGTGTGTTGTCAGGAATCTACATGGTAACACCATCCCAAATGACATTTTATGAAACATGTAAAATAAACACTTGTGGCAAATAGGATGTGCAGAGTGGAGGAGAAAGGGGAACCCACCGTATTTTTAGAAAGCTCTCAAGTGGTTTGTATGCAGCTAGAGATAAGAAGAACCCTTTGTCTCCTATGACCTCAGGTTCAGCATAGAAATGTGCCAAACATTTCAGTGCTTCATTGAAATGTCTGAGTGTCCATCAGTCCTTGATGGAATTGTATTCCTCTCTCAACTGTACTATCTGTATAACATGCAAGAAAATCAAGAAGAAAAAGAGGTAGATGAATGGATTCAATTTAGAAGAACTCTACTTGGAAAAGAGTTTCTCCAACTTTTTAGAATACAAGATAAAATGAGAAACAAACATTACATAGAAACCCAGTTTACAGATAACAATGCCTCCCTATTACAAATAACAGAATTTAATACTTTCTTTAATTTTTTTCTTTTCTTTTTTTTTTGTGGTGAGGAAGATTGGCCCTGAGCTAACTTCTGTTACCAATCTTCCTCTTTTTCGTTGAGGAATATCGTAGCTGAGCTAACGTGTGTGCCAATCTTACTCTATTTTGTATGTGGGAGTCTGCCACAGAATGGCTTAATGAGTGGGGTGTCTGTCCATGCCTGGGATCTGAACCCGGGAACCCTGGGCCACCCAAGCAGAGGGTGAAAACTTAACCACTACATCACCATGCCAGTCCCTTCTTTCATATTTATAATATAAAAATTGAAGTGCACATTCCATCAAATGGAAATCAAGTCCAATGTGTTTGGCACTACACTTGGAAAATTTTACTATTGATCAATTTTTGTCATTAAGTAAAATCCTCAAAGAGAACCATTATATTCATTCCCCTAAAGAAAATATAATAGTAAATAAACTGAACGTTAGGAAAATGAGTTAGGTTTATGCTTCTTTATGCCATTGTTTACACTGGCATAAATCCTGAAAAGGAACCTTTCCCGAGGGAGTGCTTTAGGGGAATCAAAGGGCAGGTGGAAGAGAACCTATTCAAACCAATTGCCTTATGCATCCCCTTCAGAGACTTTCTGGTCTAGACCTTGAGACTATTCCTAGCAATGCCCTATGGTGTATCCTGGTGTGGAATCAACAGGAGGACTGAAGGAAAATGAGTGCATCCATGGTTATACTCCCTGCTGTTTTTTTGCTAATTCCACTGTGAGTTTCCCCTTGTGGGGTTCTTCCTGAGTCCCTCTGGAGAATATTTCTCTGTAAAGCTTTACTCTCATCCAGCCAAGGTGACCCAACAGTATCTACTTCCTGTCTACACCTCCGGACTGGAGCCTTTCCTCTCACCTTCCCCGAAATGTACACAAAGGGAGAGGCCTGAGTTCTGGCCCCAGGGTTGTCAATAACAGCTCAGGTGGCTTTAGTTAGGCCTCAGCCCCATCTCATCCCCACTACTCATCAGTAGAAGGTGGAACTGGATTTGGATATATTCTGAGGTCCCTGTAGGCTCTTACATTCCAGACCTCTTCCCATCACCTGCCCTTCCTCCCCAGAGTACTGGGACAGAGAGATAAAGAGGGCGTGCCTCTCTGCCAAGGGTCCTCTCCTTCCGACAGCAGTCTGTTTCTGAATGTGTGTAATGGATGCTGAGCACATCCCTCCCTGGGAGGTGTGAGACAACCATCCCCTTGCTCCAGACGAAGGGGATTCGTGAGTGAAGTGGCTGCTGAGGACAGGGTGGTGGGGATCTGGCTAGGGCTCTGCAGCAGTCTGAGCTCGGACGTCACCAGCTTCTGGTGGGCGAGGACAGGAGTCCCTGGATCCTGCATCACAGACTGGATGGAAGTTTAGGGAGTTAGTTCTTTTAACTTTGGATCTCACTTTCCCTTTCAGCCAGTCTGTGGCTCCCCCTTCAGCTTCTCCTCCCAGTAGGAGCTCAGTTTGCTCCTGGCCTCTGTCACCATGTAGCCAGCCCTCCAGGCTCAGCTCTCAGAAGGACCTGACAATGACTCACATTGGGTCTTTTTGTCTCTCTGTCACATACCAAGTACTTCTGAAACCAAGAAAAGAAGAAACCCCATTATGAAAATAGCTTTTCCACTTGATGAAACAAATCTAAAATAGCTAATCCAGTGCAAACCCAAACAGAACACCAGAGGGATCCTTTGGTGAGAATCCACATCACTACCACAAACCACTCTCCAGGATGTTTACTCCAAAAGCCTGCTTCGATGGGAGCAATCCCAGCCCCTCAGCCTCCAGTTGTGGTACATCGCGAAGGAGCCCAATGCCTAGATGCACACACGGTTCTGAGAGACCTTAACCCTCGCTCCTCTCAATTCCCATCCCCTACGTAACCAGAATCAGGAGCAAGTGGGCAAAGACAACATGTCAAACCGGACGTTCTTTGCCACCAGCAGGGCTGTGCTAGGAGCAGGCAGCAGTAACCGTGCAATGTTCTTGTTGAGAATGTGCAGGCTGAATTTCATCATGAGGTCATCATTATCAGACAACTGCAGAATGTAGACCATTGAACAGACAACTGGCCTTTCTCCAACAGTCAGTGCCACCAGAAAGACGAAGACAAAGAGAAGAGATATTTTTGGTTCCTAAGGACTGAAAGTATTATATTAGTGTGTTTTTTTAGTCCTTTTGGACCAAAAATATCTCCTCACCTTTTTGTGGTTGTCTGTGGTGGTGGTGACATGGCCTTGTTTGCAGGGGACAGGTCAGTCGTCTGGCTCAGTGGTCTACATTCTGAAGTTGTCTGACCATTTCCTCATGATTAAATTCAGACTCAAACTTCTGCCAAGAACACTATACAGTTAGTCTCTGCTGTGAGCGTCCTAGCGCAGCCCCCTGGAGACCAAGGATGTCCAGTTTATCCACCACCTTTACTGTGTGACTAGCATTGGTCACTTTGTTCTGGACGGCCTACGAGATTGGTCCATTGTAAAGAGGCATTTTTTTCTTTCTATCATTAGCAATTTGGTGAGTGGTACTTTGAGAGTGTATGACTATCCTCTTCTCTAAAGATCTTTCTCTAAAATTTTTACCATCATTAATGAGCCCTGCTGTGTGTCACTTATCGTATTCCTATTTGTACATTGGAGATGTTCTAATTTCATATTCCTCTATACTTGTATTTGCTGGCACAGTGTTGTGAAAAAGAACTTTCCCTCCCCCTTTCATGCCATTAAAGTTTCCGTTGTGACTGTCACTGTGGACTCGTGGGTTTTTTACATTCATTAGCATAATCCATTATACTCAGGATTGATTTAGATGGATATGGATATAAGTCAATAGAAATATTTTTGTTCCTTCTGTTCATACTTATGTGCCAAAGCTTCCCACATGAATAAAATTTCCTCAGTCATGTTTTATTGGGTAGAGTTGGTCTTTAAAAGACTTCCCGTGATGGAGTCAGGACTTCCCGGTGGTTGCATGTTTAACTCTCTTGTTCTGCTGCCTGATGCATGGACAGCTTGGCAGAATGTAAAGGACTTGCCCACAATGACTCTTATTCAGTTTTTTAAAAATATTGTCTTGCTCTGTATGTTCTGTTGAGCTGGAGAATGTAAATCCATTTTCTCCCAGTTGTATGTGAATTGGCTTTTAGGGGTGGGGAACTTTTGGAAGGTCCGGAATGTGAGAGGAATTTGTTTTTCTTTTTTTTAAGTCTTTTAGTTCTAAGAGGATAGAACTTGGAGTTCACCATTCCAGTCTATTTCTCCCAGGTATCTATGATTTTCTCTCTGATCCTTTCTCAATATCTTTTCTTCACGTTTGTTCTGCTTGATACTTTCTTTACTCAATGTCTCTTATAATTTTGAACAAATATGTTGCCCCTATGAACCTTGCCATTTTGCAGAGAATTTTCTTTTTCTTCATTTTTTCCTTGGTTCTGCCAATTCTAAACTTCTCATTTCGTGTTTTGTACCCAGTTCTCTTTTGAGTATTTCTTATGTGAAGTTTTGTTTTTTCGTATCCACAAATTCTTTGTCAGGAACATTTAACTCAGTTCGGGATGTCATTTTACAGTGATCCTATGTTTGCTCATTGATTTTGAGAGGAATTTTTTCATGAGCTGAACTCTTTGACTCTCTAGTTCTGGTTTTTTCTTCTGTCATCTTAGAACACCTGTCTGCTACATGATTTTCCTGTTAACCTGCTTAGGTTTACTGAACAAGAAACAAACATTCTATCTAGGAACGGATGAGTGATTTGTTGGGCTTAGTCCATTTCTTAGGTCTGGATCTCTCTCTTTGGTGCAATTCGTCTAAGAGACGTGAAGTTTGAGGATAGGCAGGCTGTGTCTTCTGGATTTGGGGAATCTATTTTCTTCCTGTAGGACCTTTCATTTCTACCACTTGCTTCATTCTTTTCTTCACCATAAGCCTCCAAAGACATTACATCTTCTTCCAGGTCTCTCCCTGGCCCCAGCAATTGTGCCTCCCCAAGATTGTCACCTCTGGTCCTCTGCATTGTGGAAGCCCTTCCTTTCAATTCCCCAGCAGCCAGAGCTGTGGTGGCCCTGGTCTCAGGCCTCCTCTGAGTTTATGACAGTCCCTTTCAGTGGAGTATTTCCCTGTGTTCCTTCCTGAGCAGGCCCTCCCTGCTGTCCTCTCCTCCATGTGTGTGGTCTTTGCTGATCCTTCCCCTGCTGTGTGGCCCCAGACCTGGCTCAGTGAAAGCCAATCGAGCCCACAGTGTTCTCTGGCCCCTGGTGTTTTGGGTGCAAGGTTATGAGTGGTGTTTTGGAGTCCTGTGAGATAGTGGAAAATATTTTCTTTGCTCCTGGTTCCTGGCACACAACTCCTAAAACCTTGGTAGTTCCATAAGTGATAAGAAAGGAGCATCTCTTTTGCTATATTTGGTCTTTGACCTCATCCCTGACACAGGGCTCTGAAAACCCTTGTAAATCCCTAAATGACAGGAGCACCAGGAGCAGCTTATGTTCTATTGAGGTGACTCTGGGTGGTCTCCCGGATGACTCCTGGCTAGGGGTGACCACCAGAAAGACCCAGCCATGATTAGAAGCTTGGAATTTTTAGCCTATGCCCCACCCTCCAGAGAGGGGACAAGGACTGAAAATGGAGTTAATAATTCACCTTTCCTATGGGAAGAAGCCTGTAAATCATCCCAGTAGTCAGGGGTTCAGAGGGCTGCCAAGGTGGTATACATATTCGCACCAGGAGGGTGAGGCAACCCAACTCCACGAGGACAGAAGCTCCTATACTCGTGACCCTTCCAGACCACACCCTACGTATGTCTTCATCTGGCTTTGCATTGGTTAACCAAACCTGAGGAAGGGGTTGTGGGAACTTCTGCTTTGTAGCCAAGTGGGACAGAAGTTGTGGATAGCCTGGGGACCTACTACATGCAATTGGCATGTGAAGTTGGGTGGGAACATTCTTGTAGGAGTGAGCCCTTTATCTGTGGGATTTGACACTACCTCCTGGGAGACAGTGTCATAATTGAGTGAAATTGTAGGACGCCTAGTTGGTGTCCTGGAGAATTGCTTGGTGAGGGAAAAACCAACACATTTGGTGACCGGCAGTGTCAGAGGTGAAGTATTTTGTGTGACGAATAAAGGAGACACACAGGAAAGAAAAACACAGGAGGAATGAACTGGGTTCTTTCTTTGACAACTCTCCATGTCAACTCCTAGTCCTTTGAAATAATGCTGAGAAATTCAGCTGCCATCATTCTAGGTGGACCTGTACTCTCTACCATTCTTTTCAAACGCAGACTTTCTATAGTACACAGAAATGCAATTCTACAACAGAACATCCCCATCTTCATCAAGCAGCTTCAACAATTATCACCTGAAGGCTGAACTTGTTGTAATACAATCCCACACTTACGTCCCTTTTCCTATATTAAAGCAAATCCCACACATCATGTTCATCTGTAATTATAACAGAATGTTTCCCTAAATGATGACTCTTTTTGAAAGTATTATCATAATAATATTATAATTATTCAGTAAATAATTTGAAATCTTTAGTATCCTGAAATAGACAGTGTTCAATTATCCCACTGTTGTTTTTAGGTTGGTTTCTTTGAGTCAATATGCAAAAAAAAATCCACAAACTATGATCAGTGGATATGTCTTTAAGCCTCTTGCATATACAGTTTCTCCCTCATTCTCTCTCTCTCTCACTGTTGTTCTCTCCTCTTTTGTCAATTATTTGTGATGAAACTAAAGTGTTTGTTCTGTAGCATCCCCGCATTTGGCTGGTTTTGTACCCGGATATACTTTAACACCTTCCTCTGTCCTCCACACTTCCTCTCAGTGGGTGGTAGAATCTGGAGCACTGCTGTCTAATAGAAAGACAATGCAAGCACCAAATGCCAAATGTAATTTAGTGAATTTGGGGCTGGCCATCTGGCTCAGTGCTTTAGTTCCCACGCTCCCCTTCGCTGGCCCAGGGTTTTGCTGGTTTAGAGCCTGGGCACGGACATGGCATCACTCATCAGGGCATGCTGAGGAAGGGTCCCACATCACACCACCAGAAGGACCTACAACCAGAATACACAACTGTGTACTGCGGGGCTTTGGGGAGAAGAAGAAAGAAAAAGAAGATTGGCAACTGATGTTAGCTCAGGTGCCAATCTTTAAAAAAGGAAAAAAACTTAGTAGCTACCTTGGAAACTAACATGTATGAGAAGTCAACAAAACAAAATGCTCATCTTGTACATTGCTACTGTTAAGGGAAATAGTTCTACCAAAGTTATACCGTTGCGTCTAATAAAATAACATTTCACCTGTCTTCAGTTTGTAAGTTTACATTTAAATGTTATAAATTCAATAAAATTAAAATTCACCTCCTCTGTACCCCTAGCGACATTCCAAATGTTCAATAGCCACATGTTTCTTGTGGCCACTGTGTTGGATCCGCAGATGCAGACACTGATCAGATTCGTGTTTGATAGGTTGACAAGACTTCCTCAAAAGCGGTGTGTGCTCTTCCATCAGGGGACACGTCACGTCCTGTGTGCCTCTTCTAATGGTGTTAGCAGCCCTTCATGTGCAAGGCCCAGGTCCATTCAGTGATGACGTGGAGCAAACTGGTGATACTCCATCGTCAGGTCTTATTACCTGGGACACTTGTAGAAAGAGAAAATTCCCCTAGATAACTAGTTAGTTATGGAACAGAACAGTCTGTAAAGAGAACTGCACCTTAATGAGCTGGTCCCCTAGCACCCTCGGTGGTCACCAGTTAGCTTCCTTTCTTTTTCTTTTTCTGGGTTGATATGAACTCTAGGATTCAGACACATGGAAGCAGTTCAATCCATTGCAATATGGTCCTCACTGATGCTCCAATTATCCTCCCTTTCAGCAAAGAATGTGAGTTCAAGTTGGCCCCTTAATCCTTTTGATAACATGCTAATAATCTCTGAGACCTCTCCTCATATCAGTATGACAAGGTGTTTCTATCTCATCTTGAATATTTACTGCTCCTTCGTCGACTCAGCCATTTCTTTAACAAACTCTGGTTTCTTTTTGTGCAAAATGGTCTTCCCAGATCCAACTGTGTATCCTAGAGGTGCTCATTGCCATTCAGTAGTTTCCAGTGGACAGAACTAGGAAATGCACATCTATGTTCATATGTATTCATGTACTCACATATCTTCACCAACACTGCCAATTCACTGCCAATTCTAATTTGGAACTACAGGGTTTTTTTCTTTTTTTGCTGAAGAAGATTCACCCTGAGCTAACATCTCTTGCCAATCTTCCTCTTTTGCATATGAACCACTGCCACAGCATGGCCACTGGCAGGTAAGTGGTGTAGGTCTGTACCCGGGAACTGGACGCAGGCTGCAGAAGCTGAACATGCCAAACTGAACCACTAGGCAACAGGGGCTGCCACTATCAGGATTTCATCGACTATCTATCTTTCACCTGAATCTCCTTTCTCTAACACCGAGGATTTTTTGTTTTAAAGGACACAGGGAGTAATAGAATTAGAATATCCCAAAATGTCTCATTTACTTTTCCCCTCATTTATATAAACAAAAGAATACAGACAATAGCAACAACACCACTAATAACATGCTTGAGGAAAGTGGCTTCTGGCTTTGTCACTCTCTTGGAGTATAGATAAATTATTGTGTTTGAGAGTCTCTTGGAATAGTTTTAATCCACATGGTTGTTGTACAATAGGGATACACAGTTGGGTTCACTTGTTGCATTGTGTTTTCAATGTCAAGAGGTGAAATTTCTGAAAATTTCATTTAGTTTCATAGTTACTTCACAATGAATATAGAGGGGCTGCCCCGTGGCTGAGTGATTGTGTTCGTGTGCTCTGCGTTGGCGGCCTGGGGTTTCGCTGGATGGGATCCTGGGTGTGGACATGGCACCACTCATCAGGCAACGCTGAGGTGGCATCCCACATGCCATAACTAGAAGGACCCACAACTAAAATACACAACTATGTACCAGGGGGCTTTGGGAGAAAAAGAAAAAATAAAATCTTAAAAAAAAAATGAATGTAGATTGCAACTGAAATCTAACCAAACAAGTTACATGCAAAGTAGTCTAGCCTTGACTGTAAGATCTGCAAATGTCTCAAGGGTCAGACAAAAGAGCTTCCTTTTACGGGGGGAGTAAACAAGGGGAGAAGAGCCACGTGTGGACAGATGAAAGGGGGCTTGATTGGACAGCAGATCAGGGAATGTGCCATCCTGAGACCAGCCTACACTCAGGTCAGGCTGCAGACGGGTCAAAATTCCAGGGCTTGGAGGAAGGAGAGAGACTTAAGCAGAGTTGGATTAACAATCATTCTGTTCTAATTGGTTAGTGTCTCCAGAAGTTCAGCTGATCATGTGTGAAGCAAAGAGTGGAAATGGGAGGGTCTGTGTCTGGCCTTGTCATAAGTAGACAAGGAAGGTGTCCATGCGTGTCATCTGAGTCACGTGGAAAGGGCAGTTCTTTGCAGTCAGCCATACTGACTGGGACACAAAGGGTCCCAGGACTTCTTAACCTGCCCTATTCTCCAGGATCACAAGGCTCAGGTAAAATTTGACCTTATCAGAGCCCAGTGCCTGGCACATAGTAAATACTCACTATACAGGAGTTCTTGTCAGCCCATCACTCAGCATTTTCATTATCTCCCATGTTCTCTTAAATGACTGCATAGCCTTTCATGGTGTGGACTGGTCATTATGCATTGAAACGTTTCCCAGTTGATGGACATGAAATTGGTTTCAACGTTTATGGTTACAAACAGTGCTGGAGGGGAGCTCCTTACACATATATCCCTCATCACTAGTACTCTTCTCTAGGATAGGTTCCTTGTAATGGAATTGCCTGATCAAAGTACTTGTGCATTTCTCCATTTTGCTAACTTACTCCTCAGTGCCCTGCAAAGAAGTGGTACCAAGTCACAGTCTCACCATTTATGAGAATATTCTTTTTTCCAACCTCTTGCCAACACGCATAGTACCAGGACCTGCAATTTTTTTTGCCAACAATCAACCCCTGTTGGGAGATTTGCCCACAGGAGTTACCATATAATTGGACTCTGTGCAAGTAGCCCAACTAACTGGCACCCTGGAAAAGCTGAAACCAGGACAACTTTTTTTTCTCTGTTATCTGCTATCTCTGTCATCTCTGTTCTGTTAGATAATCTGGCAGCTGATAGCACTGCAAACTCATTGTTTGCTGGGGATGATAGTGTTTGTTGGCTTCACATGTCGTTCTGGATTTTGTGGGTGAGGGACTGATTCACAGGAGGGACCTGTCATTTGGTTAACCTGACTTCCTCCTGGAGAGAGCCCAGTGAACTGGGAACCATCCATCCCATGGAGCAAGGCCTGAATGACTGGGCACGAGAAAAATAAAACTCCGAAAACAAGGCTTTCAAGTTTAAAGGTTTGTTAAGGTAGGACTTCCAACAATGGATCTTTTCCCTTTTTCCCTATTTTTCATGACAACGGGTGGAGGGGTTACATTGTTGGCACTTTCATTTATTTGGGGAAATATAATAAAGACTGGAGGTTTCTGTTGTTATGGAAGAATTTTGTCTGTGCCAGTAAGTGGTCATTGCTTTAAAATCTTGGCAGGTGAGCTCCAGTGTACAAGGAGATTGCATAAATTTGTCATAGGAAATAGAAATAGATGATGACTTCTCACATAATGTCAATTTAGAATTAAGCACTGCATCTTTTTAATTTTTTCAGAGCTTTGTGTGAAGAGCCATTCCTTGAGAGTTTGAAATGACTTTCATGGTGTTCCTCAAGAGGCACTGGGTCAGGACAAGTCACACAAACGTGCATGCAGGACTTTCCCCGTGGTTGCAGATTTTTTGCTCCTGCTGGCATCAGATTATGTGTATCTGATGACAGAAATTCAGCAGAATAGAGACAGCATCTGTGTTAGTTTTCTATTGCTGTGTCACAAATGACCACAAATGCAGCTGTTTAAAACAATGCCCATTTATTATCGTGGACTCTGTAGGTCAGAATCTGGGATGATGTGCCTGGGTTCTCTGCTAAGGGTTTCAGGGCTGAAATGAAGGTGATAGCTGGCTACAATCTCACCCAGACTCAGGGTCCCTTTCCAAGGTCATTCCTGCATTGGCATAATTCAGTTCCTTGCAGTTGAAGGACTGAGGTCCCCATTTCCTTGCTGGCTGTCATCCAGGAGCCATTCTCTGCTTCTACAGACTGTCTGCATTCTTTCTCAGGTGGCTTTCTCCTTCCTCAGATCCTCTATGCTGTAATGTGTCATTGAGTCCTTCTCATGCTCCGAATGTCTCTGGCTTTGTCTTCTCCTACCACCCAGAGAAAACCCTCTGCATTTAACAACTCATGTGATTAGGCCTGGCCCACCCAGATAATCGCCCCATCCTAAAGAGAACTGTGCCATATAACATCATAATCACAGGACTGATATCTCATCTTATTCACAGGTTCTGGAATTAGAGTGAGACGTATTTGGGAGGCCAGTCTAGAAATTCTGCCTACCACAATGTGCCCTTTGGCCCCCAAAGATCCCAAATACGTAATACATTCACACCTTCTTAAGGTTCCTAAAGCCTCAT